>NC_136262.1:161940722-162048222 GCF_964187855.1 Myxine glutinosa
GATGGCATCTACCCATTGTGGGACTATGCGGAGGCAGATTGGCGACACAGTCGCATTGTTCTAGTTTTTATTTTGCTTTTGAAGAAGTCAACTGAGCAGGTAAGACAATCACCAGCCCTGATACACCTGAAGTCAACCAAAAGGTTCACATTCACACGTTCTTTTTTGTAAGTAATGAGGTTGTGAAAATATAAGAACTATACATTTTTACCTCACAGCAGTGAAAGTGGACAGAAGTGATGCTTACATTACTGTTTGTTTGTTTGTGAGCACGATATCTCAAAACGTTATGAACGGATTTGGACAAAACTTGGTGTATAGGTTGAGAGTGTGACAATGACGAATTGATTCAATTTTGGTGAAAGTCCAGATCCGGATACTAGAATCTTTTTAATTTCCAAGTGATTTTTACCATTGAGACACATCGATTGGATTAGAAGCACCAGGGTGGCAGTTTACAGTCAAGTGGCGATTCACACATACTCAGCACACATTTGCGAATGATTGCTCATTTCATTTTTCACAGATTTGAGAAAATCGATATTTATTACTGTTAATGCAGCATGATAAGTTGACGAAACACAAGGATCGATTACTACCTCCTTTTAATGCAGTCAAGGTGCTCAAGGACATCTATCTTGGAGCCACCTGAGCTTTGTTCTGGCTTCAAGCACTGGGGCTGACACACAACTGTAAAAATGCCCAGCAAAGTTTCAAGAATGTTCCTCATAAACAGCGACAGTGCCTTCAGAAAGTATTCACATTCCTTGATCTTTTCACATGTTGTTGTGTTACAGCCTGAATTAAAAATGGATTGAATTGAGATTTTTTTTTTGCCACTGATCCACACATAATACCGCATAATGTCAAAATGGAATAAAATAAAAATAAATTTCCCCAAAAATTAAAAATTAAAAGCTGAAATGTCTTGATTGAGTCAATAAGAGTATTCAACCCCTTTGCTATGACACTGCAAATTGAGCTCAGGTGCATCCAACTTCCTTTGATCATCCTTGAGATGTCCCTACCACTTGATTGGAGTCAACCTGTGGCCAATTTAATTGATTAAACATGATTGTGAAAGAAATACACCTTTCCATACAAGGTCCCACAGTTGACAGTCCATGTCAGAGCAGAAACTCTTCCATGAAGTACAAGGAACTGTCCGTAAAACTCCGAGATATAATTGTGAGGAAGCATAGATCTGGGGAAGAGTATAAAACAATTTGTTGAGTGTTGAAAGTTCCCGAGGGCACAGTGAGCTCCATCATTAGGAAATGGAAAGAATATGGAACGACCTAGACTCTTCCTAGAACTTGCCGTCTGACCAAACTGAGCAACCGAGCAAGAAGGAACTTGGTCAGGGAGTTGACCAATAACCTAATCACCACTCTGACAGAACTACAGAGTTCAATGGCAGAGATGGGATAACCTGCCAGAAGGACAACAGTCTCTGCAGCACTTTACAGATCTAGGCTTTATGGGAGAATGGCCAGACGGAAGCCAATGCTGAGAAAAAGGCACATGATAGCACACCTGGAGTTTGCAAAAAAGGCACGTAGGCTTTATGTGATAGTGGCCGGACAGAAGCCAATCCTGAGAAAAAGGCACATGACAGCAAACCAGGATTTTGCAAAAAGGCATATGAAAGATTCTGAGACCATGAGGAAAGAGATTCTGTGGTTTGTTGAGATGAAAATGGAACTATTTGGCCTGAATGCAAAGCACTACGTCTGGCAGAAACTAAGCATCACCTATCGGACACCATCCCTACAGTGAAGTATGGTGGTGGCAGCATCATGTTATGGGGATGCTTTACAGCGGCAGGTAATGGGAGACTTGTACAAATAGAGAGAACAATTAATGGAGCAAAATACAGGCAAATCCTTGAGGAGGACCAGCTTCAGAGTGCAAAATACCTTAGGCTGGCAAAGATTTACATTCCAACAGGACAATGACCCCAAGCATACAGCAAAAGCGACAGTGGAATGGCTTCAGAACAAAAACGTGAAAGTCCTTGAATGGCGCAGCCAAAGGCCAGACTTGAATCCCATTGAAAATCTGTGGAAATACTTGAAGATTGCTGTTCACCAATGCTCCCCATCCAACTTGACAGAGCTTGAGCAAATATGCAAGGAAGAATGGGAGAAACTCCTCAAATCCTCCATCAAATGCTCCATCATCAAATCTGCAGCCTCCTCACTCTCTGAAGACCTGGACAAAATCACAGACTGGTCAAACATGTGGAACATGTCTTTCAATCCTGACAAATCTCATACTCTTACTATGTCTCTCCGAAAAGATCGACTGGACAACCCTCCCATCTACTTTCTCAACAATCCTCTCCAAGAAGTCCTGTCGCTCAAGCTTTTGGGTCTCACCATCTGCCATGATCTTTCTTGGGAAAACCACATTTCCAAGCTGGCCTCCAAAGCCAGTCGCCGACTGGGCATCCTCCGTCGTGCGAAGTCCTTCCTAGGCACACCTGAGCTCCTCACCACATACAAGGCTTTCATCCGCAGCTCAATGGAATACTGTTCTCCCCTATGGGCTGGTGCTCCTGCCTCACACCTGGCTCGGCTTCACGCTGTTGAATCCAAAGCTTTCAGAATCATTGGAATCTCCCGCGATGAAGCTATCTCTGAGGGCCTTTCACTCACTCACCGCAGGCAGGTAGGTGGGATTTCTGTCTTCTACCGACTCCTCTCCGGCCTTGCTCCCCCAGCTCTCTCTGCGCTCTGTCCCCCAAATATTCCTACAGGTCGCACAAGATCTGCCAGCCACCCTCTGATGGTTAAACTGCCGAAATCTCGGCTCTCTGCTCACCTTCACTCTTTCATTCCTCTTTTCTCCCGCCTCTGGAACAAACTCCCACACTCACTTCAATCACACTCCTCCCTCCAGGTCTTCAAAACAACTGTTCACCACCATCTCTTATCTTCCCCCATCCAAAACCTTGATCTTTTCTACCCCCACTAATTCACCCGATCCACCTTGTTTGAAATTCCAACTTCTTTCCTGGAAGTCTTGGCAGTGTCCATATGTTTTATACCTCTCCCACCCCCCCCCCTTCCCATGCCTCCCCCCAAAGCCCTCTCCCTCCCACAGTTCTCTCGATGTCTCCATGTCTCTCGGTCCCTGCTCTCAAATGTTGTGTTTGTGTCCTTCCCCCTCTCTCCCCATCTTGTCTACCGCTCCCGATGTTATTTGTTTTGTGTGTCTGTTTGTCTTTCTGTGTGATTAATGTTCGCTCTTTCACGAGCCTCGATCTTGTATACAAAAAAAAATAAAAAAATAAAAAAAAAAATACATAGTTGCACAGCTGATACAGACTTACCCAAGACGACTTGAAGCTGCAATCGCTGCCAAAGGTGCTTCTACAAAATATTGACTCAGGGTTGAATATTTATGTAATACCCGTTGTGTACCCCGGTTTAGAATAGGTACACCGTATCCCTGCGTGTCGTAAGAGGCGACTAAAAGGGTTAGCGTCAGGAAGGGCATCCGGCCATAAAAACATTGCCTCAAAAGAGAACCATGCAAATTACGACGACATATGGGCAGGGTACAGCCCGAAGTACCCCGTGGGGGACCCCACTCCCTCTCGTCAAAACTCAAGGTGGGGAACCCGATCGAAGCAAGGGTGGAAATCATTCCATTTATGATGACGAACCGTCTGATGCCCGACGTGGAGATCGGTTTCTGAGATTTGGGACATGGAATGTAGGGACAATGACCGGGAGATCAGGAGAAGTGGTGGAAGTATTGGTCAGAAGAAGAGTGGACATATGTTGTGTGCAGGAGACGAGATGGAAGGGAAGTGGTGTGAGAATGGTGAAGGGTAGGCAGGGACAGAAATACAAGTTTGTGTGGCAAGGGTGCCCGGAGGGCGTGAATGGTGTTGGTGTCCTGTTTTCTGAGGAGTTTGTAGACAGTGTGGTGAGTGTGACTAGAGTGAGTGAAAGGTTGATGATGGTGAAAATGATGATTGGAAAGCTCTTGGTGAACATCATCTCGGGATATGCTCCGCAGGTTGGTCGGAGCGATGAAGAGAAGGACAAGTTTTGGTGTGCTATAGAGAAGCTGATGGAAAACGTGAAAGATGATGAAGTTGTTGTGGTCGGAGGAGACCTAAATGGACATGTGGGAAGGAGTATGGACGGTTTTGAGGGAGTTCATGGGGGTTACGGATATGGTGTGAGAAATGGAGAAGGTGAAAGGATTTTGGAGTTTGCTGATGGAGCTGATTTGTTGATTTATAATACTCAGTTCCAGAAAGAGGATAATAAGCTTGTTACATACACGTCAGGTGGGTCGATGACAACCGTTGACTACCTGCTGGTGCGTAGGTGAGATAGGTGGGCACCTCCGGGACACAAAGGTGATCCCGGGGGAGGAGGCTGTTTCACAGCACCACTTGGTTGTCTGCGACATAAGGGTGAAAGGTGCGAGGAGAGCTCGGCGGGTGAAGTACCAACCGAGAATGAAGGTGTGGAGGTTGAAAGAGGTGACAGTGAGGGAGGCATTAAAGGAGAGGCTGAGTATGGTGGAGGATGATGTGGTTGAGCTTGAAAGTGGTTGGATGTCAATGAAAGATAGTCTGTTGGGAGCTGTTGGTGAGGTATGTGGATGGACAAAAGGACCACCGAGGCACTCGGAAACATGGTGGTGGGATGATGAAGTTGGAAAGAAGATTGACGAGAAGAGGAAGAAGTTCAAGGAGTGGCAGAAAGCGAAGGGTATGGGGGCAGAAAAGGCAGAGCATGAAAGTTATAAGGCAGCCAAGAAGGCTGCAAAGAAAGAGGTAGCAAAGGCACAGGAGGCATGTAGGAAAATGTTAGGAGAACGCTCGGATTCGGAAGAGGGTCAGAGAGCGGTATTCAGGATTGCAAAGCAGATAGCGAAAGAGAGGTGTGATGTGATGGGGGTGAGTTGCTTGAAGGATGAAGTGGGACAAATCGTTGTGGACCCAGATGGAATTAAAGGAAGATGGAAGAGACATATGAAAATACTGTTGAATGCAGAGAATGAATGGGATGGCAGCATAGAGAGTAACCCAGTTTTAGGACCGGCAGAGAAGATACCGAGAAGGAAGTTGAGGAAGCGATAAAAGCAATGAAGAGTAGAAAAGCGGGAGGGCCGACGGGAGTTGTGGGAGATATGTTGAAGGCAGCGGGAAATTGGGGTGTGAAGAGAATGACAGAGATCTGCAATCTGGTGGTGAAAGAAGGCCGCATTCCAGTGGATTGGGAACTGAGTAGTGTCATCCCTCTATACAAGGGGAAAGGTGACCCTCTGGACTGTGGCTCGTATCGAGCGATAAAGTGATTGGAGCATGGAATGATGGTATTGGAAAGGGTGTTGGAGAGGAGGATAAGGAAGAAAGTGAACATTGACGAAATGTAGTTTGGATTTATGCCAGGAAGAGGAACGACAGATGCGCTTTTTATTGTGAGGCAGTTGCAGGAGAAGTATATGGAGAAGAGGAAGAGGTTGTTTCTTGGGTTTGTTGATCTGGAGAAAGCATTCGATAGGGTTCCACGTGAAGTAGTGACATGGGCATTGAGGAAGTTAGGAGTGGAGGAATGGTTGATCAGAGTAGTGATGGCAATGTACAAAAGAGCACGCACAGCTGTAAGGACGAAGGACGGGAATAGTGGTGAGTTTGAGGTGAAGGTTGGAGTGCATCAGGGGTCGGTACTAAGTCCACTACTATTTGTAGCTGTGATGGAGGTACTGGCTCAGAACGTAAAGGAGGGTTTACCGTGGGAGTTGTTGTATGCAGATGATCTGGTGTTGATTGCAGAAAGTATGGATGGACTGAAGGAGAAGATGAACAAGTGGAAGGAATGTATGGAGACAAAAGGTCTGAAGGTGAATATCGGAAAAACGAAGGTGATGGCAAGTGGTAAAGCATGTGGTGAGGTGGAAAGAACTGGGAAGTGGCCGTGTGCTGTGTGCAGGAAGGGTGTCAGAGTGAATTCCATTCAATGTACAATGTGCGCTGAGTGGGTTCATCAAAAATGTAGTGGTCTGAGAGGGTCATTAACCAGTGTGGCAGCTAGATTCAAGTGTAAGGTGTGCACAGAGGGAGCTGCAGATGGAGGAAATGTTGAGTTCGATCTTGGAGATAGCGTGAAGCTGGAAGGTGTGAAAACATTTTGTTACCTTGGAGACATGCTGAATGGAGAAGGTGGATCAGACTCGGCAACGGTTGCTCGAGTGAGATGTGCATGGAAGAAGTTTCGGGAACTGAGTGGCATGCTGACGAGGAGGGGAGTGTCATTGAAGCTGAAGGGAAAGGTGTATGCTGCATGTGTGAGAAGTGTTATGATTTATGGGAGTGAGACATGGGTAATGAACGTAGAGCAGCAACGAAGGCTGGAAAGGGTGGAAATGCGAATGGTTCGGTGGATGTGTGGAGTATCGTTGAGAGAGAGGAAGACAAATGATGAATTGCGAAAGATGATGGGAATAGAGCCTGTGATGGATGCTGTGAAGAGAAACAGGTTGAGATGGTTTGGTCATGTGTTGAGGAAGGATGAAAGTGACTGGTTGAGAAGAGTGATGGAAATGAATGTAGAAGGAAGTAGAGGACGGGGAAGACCGAGAAAGACTTGGCTAAAGATGGTCGAAGAAGAAATGCGGACAAGGGGAGATGCAGAAAATAGGGCAAAATGGAGAATATTGTCATGGGGACTGCAAGGCTAACCCCCGCTCTTGCAGGGAAAATGGCCTTAAAAATGCCTGTTGTTGTTGTTATTGTTGGTTGAATACTTATGTAAAATATATATTTCTGTATTTCCTTTTTAATTATTTTGTAAAAATGTAGTTAAAAAAACATTCCATTTTGACATTATGGGGTATTATATGTACATCGGTTACAAAAACAAAATCTCAATTTAATCATTTTAAATTCAGGCTGTAACACAACAAAATGTGAAAAACGTCAAGGGGTGTGAATACTTTCTGATGGCACTGTATATACAGTTGGGCCCAAAATAGAAAACAGTCTTCTCACAACTTTTGAGAGTCCCCAACAACTCAAAGCACAACTCATATACATTATACAACCATTGTGTTGTGGTTGCTCAATTAAGGAGATGACAAATGCATTGATCCATGCCATACTGCGGCAACATGGCAAATGTTCCTTTTTGTTGTCGTACAAGGAAACTTGGCAGATCAATGGCACAATGCATTTGTCCACCTGCCAATAGTTGTGGCCTTCTTGTGAGAAACACAGGATGCCATATTAAAGCGAGACAATGCCTGCCTACATGTAGGAAACATCGTTTCTGTACACCAGAAAGAAATGTCTGGGCAGTACTCGTCCTGCAGCCCCAAAACATGTTTCAATCTTTTGAACTGGGGAACAACAGCGGAGACATCTTTGTGTTGTGTGTACATCTTGACCAACAAATGATACTGATTTTGTGGGATTCTTCTCGCTAAATTAAGAAATCATTTTGGTGTTTTTAATTTTAACTTTTAAGTCATCCTTTCAAATGAGTGGCACAGTAACCACAGTATGTTTTTAGAACTGCGATAAAGAGTCTTTTTACAGCATAGCCTGTTGGGCAAAGCCGTCTAGATTCTAGAACAATGTTTGTCTGTCCATCCTGCGTATGCATGTATGTATAGTATGTATGTATGTATGTTTGTATGTATTGTTACGTTTATGGGGGTAGGTAAAAGAATACCGTCGGGAAAGGTAGAATTGTAAAAGAAATAGCATGGACTGCGTGATGTGTAGAATCATCTCGATGTACATAAGTAGGAAAGATGTAGCTCAAGCTTGTTTAAATGTGCATCATACAAGGGATAATGCCGTGTTAATCTATCTATAAACCTATTTCTGAACATCTGTTTGTTCGGTTTTGTCTCATGGACAGCCTATGGAAGTGATTTAGAGAGGGAAGAGGGGCCCATGGGGGGTAATTTTTCACGACAAAACGTGGGCACATCAGAATTAGCCGAGGGGCGTGCCCAAGGGGCGTGGCAGCGTGGAGTGCCCAAGGGGCGTGGCTACCTCTGACTATAAAAAGTCCACTACACATACGTGACTGACTATTTATTTTCTGGGCAAAGCCGGGTAACTCAGCTGGTTAATAATGTTTTTTTGTTTTTTTTTGTATACAAGATCGAGGTTCATGAAAGAGCAAACATTAATCACACAAAAAAAGTCAAACTGACACAAACCGACACATAAAACACAAAATAAGGGGAGCGGTAGCCAAGATGGGGAGAGAGGGGGAAGGACACAAACACAACATTTGAGAGCAGGGACATCGAGAGAACTGTGGGAGGGAGAGGGCTTGGGGGGAGGTGGGAGATGTATAAAACATATGGACACTGCAACGACTTCCAGGAAAGAAGTTGGAATTTCAAAAAAGTGGATCTGGGGTGAATTAGCGGGGGTAGAAAAGATCAAGGTTTTGGATGGGGGAAGATAAGAGATGGTGGTGAACAGCTGTTTTAAAGACCTGGAGGGAGGAGTGGGATTGAAGGGAGTGGGGGAGTTTGTTCCAGAGGTGGGAGAAAAGGGAAATGAAAGAGTGAAGGTGAGCAGAGAGCCTAGATTTCGGCAGTTTAACCATAAGAGGGTTGCTGGCAGATCTTGTGCGACCTGCAGGGATATTTGGGGGACAGAGCACAGAGAGAGCTGGGGGAGCAAGGCCGGAGAGGAGTCGGTAGAAGACAGAAAGACCACCAGCCTGCCTGCGGTGAGTGAGTGAAAGGCCCTCGGAGTTAGCTTCATCGCAGGAGATTCCAATTATTTTGAAAGCTTTGGTTTCAACAGCGTGAAGCCGAGCTAGGTGTGAAGCAGGAGCACTGGCCCAAAATAGGGGTTAATAGGGGTTATGGTTAGTTTTCCCCTGTGCGTCACACCCTCTGTAATTTTCCCTGAAGTTTTTGTTGACATTGCCGGCATATAAAACAACTACAAGCTAAGCAGGAGCCGGCTGAACTATGCCCGTAAAACAATGGACCTAATACAGCAAAGCACCTGCCCCAAAAAGGCGGTGCATCAGTGGGCGGAGAAGAAGGCCGGCAGTCCATGCCCCGAGGGACGCAATTGGTTCTCGCTTGGAAGAAGAGGAGTGGCTTCTTCTGCTCGCGATCAGACAAGGCTGGCCATTTTGGTGCTGAGTGAAGTGTGTGTGCTTTTGGAGGGCTAGAGCTTTTGTTGCGTTGGCAGCATTTTCAAAGAGGTTTTGGCTGTGGTGCTCTTCGGAATAGCTGGAGGCCGCGTTGTGCTCGCCCAGGCAGTGGAACCTGAAAGAAGGCCGTCTTCACTGCTCGCCCCATGGCTCTTGGCACCTTCGACATGTGGGCTTTTCGTCAGATGTCACCATCTTGTGCGCTCCGGCACGGGAGGGTCTGAACTTCTTCACCGCCAAGAGCGTCCAAAAGGACGCAGTCGGCTAAAGCGATGTGTCGGCCAAGCATATACTGCGTTCGGACAAATTTGCCTAGGTTTCTTAATACAGTAGTATCCTTTTCATAATAATAATAATAACGTTAAATAATAAGAATGTTGTATATATAATCATAACACTGCATCCCCTTTGTCATGACTGCAAAGTTACTGGATTGAAGCGGTGTATGGTTGGTTCATTGTTGACTCGAAACATATAGAATAAACCAGTGTCTCAATGTAATCTCTTCACTTCCATGGTCAAAGACAGATTAGAGACTTACAGTACTTGAAAAAAATTAATACTTACATTATTTGCTAACTGGTATCTCCACCCATGTCATACTATTCTCTTCAACTAAAGTATCAAAGAAGCGTGGCTACACCGATGTTAGACGCTTGTTTTTGTTTTTTCAATCTACAGTCAGCTGTTCTATCTTGGTGAGGACTTAAATCTGTAACAGTTCGGTGCAAGAAGGGCTTTATATAAACTTTTCACTGCCATTTTTGGCTTATGATCCATAGTACAGATGTGTTGGGGCCTGGCAATATAGCTTAGTTAGGTATGTCGAATCACCGTCTGAACTGTCGAGCCTTGGTTGGAATCTCCCAGCTATAAATTCTCACCATGATGTTTCACATGCAGGACGACAAGGGCCATCTATATCAGAAGGACGTTAAGCCGGGGGACATGTCTGCCAACACCGGTGGCATTGGTGGATGTTAAATATCCCATGTTGTTTTCTGTGAAGAGTTTGTGAGTTATCACCAGGGCCCTGGATAAATTCCAAATTCCTGTCACAGGTAAAAGTCAGGCTTTGCCAGCCAATTCCAGAAGGACTTGGGCCAGAATCATTCCCCAAGCCAATCCCACAAGGTGGAAATAATCGGTATTGTTAGACAAGACGATCTATAGTTTAGCTCTTTGGAGATACCAATTTAGTTACATTATTGCAGAACAAAGCCTTTTATGGCAGGGAATTTTGACTGTGCTGGAGTGCATTTTATTTCATATTATGCACTTACAGAGTTAAAACTAATATTTAATATTTCATATTATGCACTTACAAAGTTGAAACTAACAAAGTATCCTAAAATTCAAAGCCCGTCCGCATCCGTTAAATACTCAAACTAAACTTGATGAAAACGACACTTTCAAAATGATGTACATTTTAGATATTTGGTTCTCCATATTCTCATAATAAAGGTCTGTTGAAGATTTGATGACAAAATTATGACCCCCCCGTTCCCCTTCCTCTCAAGTCGTCCTATCAAGTTCAAGTTGAGAATCTCCTCCCCATTTTCCCCTTCAAGTGCCCCTTCCAAACGCAAGTTGAGAACACCCATTCCCTTCCCACTCCCCCCTCTCCTTTTCCACACCTCCATCCTCCTTGTTCCTCCCCCTCCTCAGCCCCACCCTCTCCGCGCTCTCCCCACTCAGGGTATTCCCGTCAGCGACTGATGGGTGGTATTTTGAGAGAGACCTGCGGTGTGGCCCCACTATGTTCACATATGTATTTTTATGATGTGGCAGTGCCAAGTGAGCAACGTATTAAGGTGAAGTGAGGACGAGGTATTACGTACGCAGTGTTAATTCACGGGTAAAAGTACCCGTAGGTGGCACACACTGTCTCTTTGCTAAACACAACCAAAAATACAGCCCGTTCCCCTTTTTAATAACTGGTGGATGGATCAAAGTACAATGTTCAGGCCCCACATGCCTGAATGTGGCGTGACAGCTTAAATAATTGAAAGCATATACATACAATTATATACAAGACATATATTATATTATTATAATACAATTATATATACAATACAAGACACATCATGTTGATGACAGCCTTAGTGTCATCCGGTCCGCACACCTGAAAATGTTGTGAAAATATCCCCCCTCAGATCGCATTGTTTCACCTTTTTGTGCAATCTGCTTTCAATATATTCTGATCAGGTCTGATCTGATCTGCACCCCTCCTCCTCTCTCTCTCCTCTGCCCCCACCTATCTGTCTTCTCCCCCTCCTCTCTCTTCTCCCCCTCCCCTCTCTCTCTCTCACCTCCTCTCTCTTCTTTCCAGTCCTCTGTTCCTCTCCCCCTCCTTTCTCTCCCCTCTGTTCCTCCCATCTTTCCCTCTCTCCCCTTCATCTCTCTCTTCCCCTCCTCTCTCTCTCCCCCTCCTTTCTCTTCTCCCCCTCCTCTCTCTCCCACCTCCTCTCTCTTCTTTCCATACCTCTGTCCCACTCATACTCCTCTCTCTCTCCCCTCTGTTCCTCCGGTCTTTCTCTCTTGCCTCTCCTCTCTCTCTCCCCCTCCTCTTTCTCTCTCTCTCTCTCCCCCCCCCCCCCCTTCTCCTCTGTCCCTCCCTTCTCTCCCCTTCCTCTCTCTCCCGCTCCTCTCTCATCCACCCCTTTTTAAATATAATAAAGAAACACAGAAGTGATTAAAAGAACAAAGCGTCCCGCACTTGATATACTGTGATGGGGCTAATAAGGGCTATTTGTCATCACTTTGACTTTGCCATTTCACATTTTGACCCAATTTTTAATTATTTTCTCCACATTCTCATAATGAAAGTTTTTTTTTGAAATTTTGATGCCAAAATTTCAATGGTAAAAAATCATGACCTGGACAGATGGACACCAACACAGACACACACACACAAACACTCACACATAGACACGCACGCACACAAACACACACCGGGGGAGGGGCGGGGGGAGAGGGAAGAGGGAGGGCTGGGGGGGACTAACAAGTAAACATTAAGGTATGCCTTAACGATTCCATACATTTTTATGTTAATAACTATGACATCATGAGAACTGAAAATGATGGCGATGATAGTCATTTTGGAATAAAGGAATATAATTGGGTGGAGTCGTGCAGGCTGGTGGAAGCAAAAAAGAAAAAAAAATGGACAAAATCGTTCTTACATCGATTTTTCTGCCAACAGGAGGAAGGCCAAGCAGGGAAGCATAATTAAATCTGCAGGGTGGTCCAAATAAGAGAGAGAAGCCAATTGTACTTTGTCATGTGATGGCCTGGCCAATTAACGTCTCAAGTGTATCAAGTGACCTGTGGGGCAGTAAAGAATGTGAACTAAAAGTTATACTCTTTAACAAATCCTCATCGTTCCTTTGAACGGACTAACGTTACAGACAAGCGCAGAACTGGGGGCAACAAACACATATACTTTAATTTGCAGTTTTATGAAAAAGACCAATTTATTCTACTCTCCTGGACAAATATACTTAATTTGACTTGAAGTGTAATTGCTTTTAATACCATATTTATTTTTCTAATCCCACGTTGTCTTTAGCAAGAGAAAGACTTTTATGGAATTTTCCTGTCGAGCATGACCAGTTTCCCTCTTTCCGAATCAATATATGCTTCCACTGTTTCATGACGATCCATTAAACGATTTTACAATGGAAGATCAAGTCAGAGAGAGATGGAAAATTATCGATTTCACCATTGTTGCAAACAGTTGTAGCTTATTGCGATCAGTTTACAATGTATGCAAGTTAAGGAAACAAGGAGAAAAATTCATAAAATGTCACAACCCCCGTGGTTTTAGTAATTTTGCTGTAAGGAGTTATAGGCCGTCAGTCGGCCATTTTTGGTCGGATTAAAAAACAAAATATTCTGCACATGTATACTCTCATGTATTGCCTTTTGCCAGGTTTGAACAAAATCAGTCCACGTAGAGTCTAAGAAATGGATGGGGACATGCTAGGTAACAAAATGGCCGCCATTCGGCCATCTTTGATCTGATCTCAATAAAATTGACGTGCATATACAACAACAACAACACCAGGCATTTTAAGGCCTTTTCCCTGCAAGAGCAAGAGTGGGGGTTAGCCTTGCGGTCCCCATTTAATTACAATCTTCTCCATTTCGCCCTATTTTCTGCATCTCCCCTTGTTAACCCCCTTGCCTGCATTTCTTCTTCCACCATCTTTAGCCAAGTCTTTCTCGGTCTTCCCCGTCCTCTACTTCCTTCCACATTCATTTCCATCACTCTTCTCAACCAGACACTTTCATCCTTCCTCAACACATGACCAAACCATCTCAAACTGTTTTTCTTCACAGCATCCATCACAGGCTCTATTCCCATCATCTTTCGCAATTCATCATTTGTCTTCCTCTCTCTCAACGATACTCCGCACATCCATCGAACCATTCGCATTTCCACCCTTTCCAACCTTCGTTGCTGCTCTACGTTCATTACCCATATCTCGCTCCCATAAACCATAACACTTCTCACACATGCAGCATACACCTTTCCATTCAGCTTCAACGACACTCTCCTCCTCATCAGCACGCCACTCAGTTCCCGAAACTTCTTCCATGCACATCTCACTCCAGCAACCGTTACCGAGTCTGATCCACCTTCTCCAATCAGCACGTCTCCTAGGTAACAAAATGTTTTCATACCTTCCAGCTTCACACCGTCTTCAAGATCCAACTCAACATTTCCTCCGTCTGCAGCTCCCTCTGTGCACACCTTACACTTAAATGTAGCTGCCACGCTGGTTAATGACCCTCTCAGACCACTACATTTTTGAAGAACCCACTCAGCGCACATTGTACATTGAATGGAATTCACTCCGACACCCTTCCTGCACACAGCACACGGCCACTTCCCAGTTATTTCCACCTCACCACATGCTTTACCACTTGCCATCACCTTCGTTTTTCCGATATTCACCTTCAGACCTTTTGTCTCCATACATTCCTTCCACTTGTTCATCTTCTCCTTCAGTCCATCCATACTTTCTGCAATCAACACCAGATCATCTGCATACAACAACTCCCACGGTAAACCCTCCTTTACGTTCCGAGCCAGCACCTCCATCACAGCTACAAATAGTAGTGGACTTAGTACCGACCCCTGATGCACTCCCACCTTCACACTCTTACTATGTCTCTCCGAAAAGATCGACTGGACAACCCTCCCATCTACTTTCTCAACAATCCTCTCCAAGAAGTTCTGTCGCTCAAGCTTTTGGGTCTCACTATCTGCCATGATCTTTCTTGGGAAAACCACATTTCCAAGCTGGCCTCCAAAGCCAGTCGCCGACTGGGCATCCTCCGTCGTGCGAAGTCCTTCTTCGGCACACCTGAGCTCCTCACCACATACAAGGCTTTCATCCGCAGCTCAATGGAATACTGTTCTCCCCTATGGGCCGGTGCTCCTGCCTCACACCTAGCTCGGCTTCACGCTGTTGAAACCAAAGCTTTCAGAATTATTGGAATCTCCCACGATGAAGCTATCTCTGAGGGCCTTTCACTCACTCACCGCAGGCAGGTAGGTGGTCTTTCTGTCTTCTACCGACTCCTCTCCGGCCTTGCACCCCCAGCTCTCTCTGTGCTCTGTCCCCCAAATATTCCTACAGGTCGCACAAGATCTGCCAGCAACCCTCTGATGGTTAAACTGCCGAAATCTCGGCTCTCTGCTCACCTTCACTCTTTCATTCCTCTATTCTCCCGCCTCTGGAACAAACTCCCTCACTCCCTTCAATCCCACTCCTCCCTCCAGGTCTTTAAAACAGCTGTTCACCACCATCTCTTATCTTCCCCCATCCAAAACCTTGATCTTTTCTACCCCCGCTAATTCACCCCAGATCCACCTTGTTTGAAATTCCAACTTCTTTCCTGGAAGTCCTGGCAGTGTCCATATGTTTTATACCTCTCCCACCGCCCCCTTCCCATGCCCCCCCCCCCCAAAGCCCTCGCCCTCTCTCAGATCTCTCGATGTCTCCATGTCTCTCGGTCCATGCTCTCAAATGTTGTGTTTGTGTCCTTCCCCCTCTCTCCCCATCTTGTCTACCGCTCCCGATGTTATATGTTTTATGTGTCGGTTTGTCTTTCTGTGTGATTAATGTTCGCTCTTTCACGAGCCTCGATCTTGTATACAAAAAAAAACAAAAAAAAACAAAAAAAAAACTCAAACTCACCACTGTTCCCGTTTTTCATCCTTACAGCTGTGTGCGCTCTTTTGTACATCGCCATCACAACTCTAATCAACCATTCCTCCACTCCTAACTTCCTCAATGCCCATGTCACTACTTCACGTGGAACCCTATCGAATGCTTTCTCCAGATCAACAAACCCAAGAAACAACTTCTTCCTCTTCTCCAGGTACTTCTCCTGCAACTGCCTCACAATAAAAAGCGCGTCTGTCGTTCCTCTTTCTGGCATGAATCCAAACTGCATTTCGTCAATCTTCACTATCTTCCTTAGCCTCTTCTCCAACACTCTTTCCAATACCTTCATTCCATGCTCCAATAACTTTATCGTTCGATACGAGCCACAATCCAGAGGGTCACCTTTCCCCTTGCATCGAGGGACGAGGGTACTCAGTTCCCAATCCACTGGAATGTGGCCTTCTTTCACCACCACATTGCAGATCTCTATCATTTTCTTCACACCCCAACTTCCTGCTGCCTTCAACATATCTCCCACAACTCCTGTCGGCCCTCCCGCTTTCCTACTCTTCATTGCTTTTATCGCTTCCCCAACTTCCTTCTCGGTTATCTTCTCTGCCGGTCCTAAAACTGGGTTACTCTCTATGTTGCCATCCCATTCATTCTCTGCATTCAACAGTATTTCCATATATCTCTTCCATCTTCTTTAATTCCATCTGGGTCAACAACGATTTGTCCCACTTCATCCTTCAAGCAACTTCAAGCAACCCCATCACATCACACATCTCTTTCGCTATCTGCTTTGCAATCCTGAATACCGCTCTCTGACCCTCTTCCAAATTCAAGCGTTCTCCGAACATTTTCCTACATGCCTCCTGCGCCTTTGCTACCTCTTTCTTTGCAGTCTTCTTGGCTGCCTTATATCTTTCATGCTCTGCCTTTTCTGCCTCCATACCCTTCACCATCTGCCACTCCTTGGACTTCTTCCTCTTCTCGTCAATCTTCTTTCCAACTTCATCATCCCACCACCATGTTTCTGAGTGCCTCTGTGGTCCTTTTGTCCATCCACATACCTCACCAACGGCTCCCAACAGACTATCTTTCATTGACATCCAACCACTTTCAAGCTCAACCACATCATACTCTAACATACTCAGCCTCTCTTTTAATGCCTCCCTCACTGTCACCTTTTTCAACCTCCACACCTTCATTCTCGGTTGGTACTTCACCCGCCGAGCTCTCCTCGCACCTTTCACCCTTATGTCGCAGACAACCAAGTGGTGCTGTAAAACAGCCTCCTCCCCCGGGATCACCTTTGTGTCCCTGAGGTGCCCCCTATCTCGCCTATGCACCAGCAGGTAGTCAACGGTTGTTGTTGACCCACCTGACGTGTATGTAACAAGCTTATTATCTTCTTTCTGGAACTGAGTATTACAAATCAACAAACCAGCTCCATCAGCAAACTCCAAAATCCTTTCACCTTCTCCATTTATCACACCATATCCGTAACCCCCATGAACTCCCTCAAAACCGTCCATACTCCTTCTGACATGTCCATTTATGTCTCCTCCTACTACAACAACTTCCTCATCTTTCACGTTTTCCATCAGCTTCTCCATCGCACACCAGAACTTGTCCTTCTCTTCATCGCTCCGACCAACCTGCGGAGCATATCCCGAGATGATGTTCACCAAGAGCTTTCCAATCATCATTTTCACCATCATCAACCTTTCACTCACTCTCGTCACACTCACCACACTGTCTACAAGCTCCTCAGAAAACACGACACCAACACCATTCACGCCCTCCGGGCACCCTTGCCGCACAAACTTGTATTTCTGTCCCTGCCTACCCTTCACCATTCTCACACCACTTCCCTTCCATCTCGTCTCCTGCACACAACATATGTCCACTCTTCTTCTGACCAATACTTCCACCACTTCTGCTGATCTCCCTGTCATTGTCCCTACATTCCATGTCCCAAACCTCAGAAACCGATCTCCACGTCGGGTATCAGACGTTTCGTCATCATAAATGGAGTGATTTCCACCCTTGCTTCGATCGGGTTCCCCACCTTGAGTTTTTACGAGCAGGAGTGGGGTCCCCCACAGGGTACTTCGGGCTGTACCCTGCCCATATGTAGTTGTAATTGTCATGGTTCTCTTTTTGAGGCATTGTTTTTATGGCTGGATGCCCTTCCTGACACCAACCCTTTTAGTCGCCTCTTACGACACGCAGGGATACTGTGTACCTATTCTAAACCGGGGTACACGCCGTGTATATGTAAGCCATAATTCATTATCTGTGTGCCAAATTTGATCAAGATTGGTCAATGTATGTCTGAGAAATGGCTGAGGACGTGTTGAATACTGTTTGTTTTTTTTACAACTAAAATGGCCGCCAGTCGGCCATCTTTGATCGCATCGTGAAACAAAATGATGTGCATAAGTATACCATCATGTTTTTTATTTGTGCCAAGTATAAACAAAATCAGTCCCTCCATCTCCAATATACGTTTGCGGACCCACAGATGGACAGACGGACAAGACCTAATCCATAAGTCCCCGTTTCAGACTAAGTCCAACGGGGGCTAACAATCTTATTATAATAGAGCAAACGTATATGGTTATGTCGTTATGTCGGTATGTTTATATGCGAGTAAAACGTCTTCTTCTTCTTCAAATAAAATTAACACCCTCTTAATTAATCCTCTTAATTACGTTTAGACTGCTGAGACCCCTCAGACCTTTGATGACCCTTTAATTCCCCCAAGACCCCTGAAGACCCAAAATACCCTTCAAGACCCAAAATACTCTGAAGACCCCTAAGATCCCCAAAGACCCAAAAACACAAAATACCATTGAAGGCCCAGAGGCTCAAAAATACCCTGAAGACCAAAATGGACCTGAAGACCCAAAATACCCCAAATACCCAAAAGACACAGAAGACCCAAAACACCCCGAAGACCCAAAACACCCCGAACACCCAAAACACCCCGAAGACCCAAAACACCCCGAAGACCCAAAACACCCCGAAGACCCAAAACACCCCGAAGACCCAAAACACCCCAAAGACCCAAAACACCCCGAAGACCCAAAACACCCAGAAGACCCAAAAGACCCCGAATTCCCAAAAGACCCCAAGACCCAAAAGACCCCGAAGACCCAAAACACCCTGAAAACCCAAAACACCCGGAAGACCCAAAAGACCCTTTAGACCCAAAATACCCTTAAATATACTAAAGAACCAAAATACCCCAAAGACTTTTAAAGACCCAGAGGAAACAAAGACCCTTAAGACCCAAAAGACCCTGAAGACCCAAAACACCCCAAAGACCCAAAATACCCTTAAAGTTCCAAAGGATCCAAAATACCCTGAAGACCCAAAACACCATGAAGACCCAAAAGACACCGAAATGGTCAAAGATGCCTATCCCCCTGAAACGATGGGTGGTGAGGTGCGCGGAGCACGCCGAGTCACGTTAGTACTATCAATAAATTTGTACATATGATTTCCTTATAAGAAACTTTGATGCAGGAAGAGGCCATGAGGCCCATTTAAGTCTGCACTAATATTGCCAACCCATTGCTGTTTGGTCATGCTCGATCCTTTCTAGATGCCGAACGTCAAGTAAGGCAAATACCATTTTTAAAGTCTTTGGTATGACTCGGCCTGGGTTCAAGGCACCGACCTCCCAGACTCTTACAAAGACACCACTAAGATTGGATAACATTGCTAAATTAACATCATGTATAAATATTTTGCATGATATACTCTTGTTTTACTATTGTAATAACATTCTCCTCCAAGACAATTTTCTTCATTTAATCATGTTGCTCAACTACAACAACGACCATCCTGAATCTTTTGAAAACCTTATCTGCATGTACCTCTTTGCTGATAAGTATACCCTCTTGTATACAAAGTCGAGGCTCATGGAGGGGAAAATTCGACATAAAATGAGACTTTCAACCAAGACAGAAGAGAAAATAGCCTCATTATTCAGAGGGAGGAAATTTTCTCTATAACAAATTAAATAATTTAAAGACTAGAAAGCATCCCAAAATGCAAAGCCGGTCTGGTCCGCCTCCGCTTTATAGACTCAAACTACAGTTGACGAGAATAACGTCTAAAAAAATGTATTAATTGTTATAAGCCCCACCTTATTATGACAAAAACTTATTGTAGGCCCTGCATACATGTTATTTTTAAGAAATGAATTATGTTGCTACACAGTCCCCTAAGAATGCCATGTTTATTGATGTTGTGGAGAATGTGGAATTCTTCAGAATCGGCTGTCCTGCCATTTGTGGGTGAAGAATGAAGAAGAGCCTATTTAAGGGTTTGTTATTCCTCCTCTACCAGAACTTCAGTGGGCACGTCGTTCACATAAACGTTCTCACGTTGCCTTTGACAACTGGTGATGACCTTGGCTTTTCATTTATTTACGACCTTGAATTTTACCTTAAAATTAAAACGAAACTAATTTTAAAAAAATGAAAATTAAACCTTAATTTTTTTCATTCTTTTATTTACGACCTTGACATTCCTTGAATTTACGACATTGGCTTTTCATTTATTTACGACCCTGAATTTTACCTTCGAATTAAAATCAAACGAATTAAACAAAATGAAAATGAAACATTGAATTATTATTTATTTATGACATTGAAATTCCTTGAATTTACGACCCTGGCTTTTCACTTATTTACGACCTTGAATTTTACCTTAAAATTAAAACGAAACGAATTAAATAAAATTAAAATTAAACCTTAACTTTTTTTTGAATTATTTTATTTACGACCTTGACATTCCTTGAATTTACGACATTGGCTTTTACCTTAACATTAAGATCAAACTCATTAAATTAAAATCAAAATTAAACCTTAAATATTTCTTTTGAATTCTTTCATTTACAGCCTTGAAATTCTTTGAATTTACGACATTGGCTTTTCATTTATTTACGACCCTGAATTTTACCTTCGAATTAAAATCAAACTAATTAAACAAAATTAAAATGAAACCTTGAATTATTATTAGTCCCCTACCGGTGCACACCGGAGGGGACGATAGGTTTGCACGCCGTCCCTCCGTCTGTCAGTCCGTCAGTCCGTCACGCAAAGAACAGTTTTCCGGACTTTTTTTCTAAACCCTTAATGCTAATGATTTCAAACTTGGTACATGGTTTCCTCATGATAAGTTACAGATGAAGTTCGACGTTTCGATCATTTTTGACAAAGTTATGGCACTTTGAACTTTGGGAATTCTGATCATTCTGATGATTCTTAACTCAGTGCCATTTTAAGTTTTAATTTCCTTTAAAAAAGATTTTCTCTGCAATAATAGGACCGATTGAGATCATATTTTCACTGTAGGGGGGACTCGGTCTGTAGAATATTTTAATGGCAATTATGACGTCACAGGTCACGTGGTTCGGCCGCCATATTGTTTTTCGTGAAAACACGAAACCCGTTTTTCTCTGCAACGGCTGAACAGATCGAGGCCAAACTTTGCAGGCAGAATCGCATACCCATGACGAACAAAAAAGTCAGCGAGCATGATGTCATGCGTCACATGGTTTCAGAGTTATGACGTTTTTAAACATGAACCTTTGAAACCGAGCCCCTCCCTCATTTTTGATCCAATTGAGGGGAAACTTCACAGATCTGTTCAGCATGTCAGTCTACTAAAATGTCCTTTTGGAATTTGCGATAGGGCACGTGGTTTGGCAGATATCGTTAATTAAACGAAAATATATATTTTTTAAATGGATATCTCTTGAATCACTAGTACCTCAGACTGTGAGTTGGTAATTATATAATTCACACAGTGCAATACGTGCAGGCTGCTCCACGGAGCGACCTTGCGGGCTTATCAATGAGGCGAGGCGTGACACACATGTGTCTCAGCATACCTCAGATCAAGTTTGAAAACCAGCATCAACCGTGCATAAATTTGCATATTCGATCATTTTTGACAAAGTTAAGGCACTTTGAACTTTGGTAGGGGACATGTATTGCAGCGCAATACTCAGAATGCTTGTTTATTTATGACGTTGAAATTCCTTGAATTTACGACCCTGGCTTTTCACTTATTTATGACCTTGAATTTTACCTTAAAATTAAAACGAAACTAATAAAATAAAATTAAAATTAAACCGTAACTTTTTTTTGAATTATTTTATTTATGACCTTGACATTCCTTGAATTTACGACATTGGCTTTTACCTTAACATTAAGATCAAACTCATTGAATTAAAATTAAAAAATTAAACCTTAAATATTTCTTTTGAATTCTTTCATTTACAACCTTGAAATTCCTTGCATTTACGACCTTGGCTTTGAGGGCGAGTCTGTAAAAGGCAGAGCTGGGGAAAGGACTTCATTGATTCGGTTTCAGATTGGTAGTTTTGTGGTTGCTAATTTAAATTCCCTCGGTCTTCTTCATGACCTCTAGAAACATCTTTGCAAGCTAAGTAAGCCGAAGGATTTCTTTATGGAAAATTACCCTAAGCCTGGTAGTGCTACAAGAATGTTTGTAATATTTTTGGTATTGTGTGTCTGTTGCCATTTATTTTCTCGTTGGCACCACCTGACTGGTGTACTGAGTGCACTTCTGGTAACAAGAGTGGTGGTATGAAACCTCTAGATGGCAATGCAGTCTTTACCTGCGATAATGTCTTTGGCTGCCTGCTTTACTCTGTCTGTTTGGATTATTATTTAAAAAAAATTGTATACCAAGTCGAGGCTCGTGTAATCGAGGATTATCGAACAATTTACAAGGGATTCTACCTTTTTTTCTAGTTGCCTTACAGGTTACATATCTCTCGTCCTTACACAACTTGACAGCACTTGGGCAGTACACGAAATCTAGTAGATGCATGCACCTGAACGAGGTAGAGGTCTTCTGGTCTTCACGGCAGATGGCTGAATTGTTTCACTTTTGCTATCTATTTCTGCATCGGAAGAAACAGAAGCTAGTAATCATTACTGAAACGCAACATGTCATCTGGAAGAATTTGCGTCTGAACCTGCTACATACACGAAGGTAACTTCATCATATCAATATACCTGTTTTACTGTATAGCACAGCATAATTTACAAGTTCTACAGCGAACTGTTTTGCTCAGGGCATAATCCACATTCATTGTGGTTTTTTTGGCATTTGGGAATTTGGAATGGGATGTTTGCTTGTGAGTGATGTTCATTCATCAAGTATGGAATTTTTTCATGTCATGTCACATCTCTATATATAGGAACACATCAGACATATACTGTATGTATTATACATGTAGATTTGAAAAATGTATATTGTTTTTAGGTCCCTATAGCATAGAAGATAATTTTTGCCACTATATGTGCGGAAGAAATTTCAGAAAATGCAAAATGAAAACCATATGTGCGGAAGTTTTTTTTACAGTTTTTTTTTTAAATAAAATATATCATGTCAGCACATGTTCAAAATCGAAACAAAATCGCTTTGAAAGTCAACAGCACCGAGTGACCGTTCATGTTAATTATCATGTCCATGTGCAACAGTTTGACAACTTTCTAAGATACACGATACAAAACTACTTGACTGATATTTATACCGACGTTTCAAAAAAAGAAATAAAATGGATATTGTAATTGGCTCCATCAGTCTGTCCGTCACGGTATCTCCCACTAAGTGCATGTACAGGAATTCACCAAACTTGGTAGTCATGACCAACACATGGCAAGAATGTGTGCGAGCAGTATAATTTTGGCCCCACCCACTGAGGTCAATGGGCGGGGTCAAAATGGTCAAATACCAAAAATGCAATTACAGGCACATTTTAAAACATTTTTTAAATGAAGCTGTGTATATGCAATGAGCATTGGGAGATGCATGGAATATGTCAGGAATTTTTGGATTTCACCCTTGTCTCCCCCAGCACCTCCCCCCCCCCCCCCCCCGTTCATGCCACAGGGGTCAAAACGGGAATTTTTAAAACTCAAAATTTGATATTGGGTCATTCCCGGTGGAACTTTTTGCCATCTTTCAACCTTGCCTTTAGGTTTGGAAGCTTGGGTATTTGTGATGGCGCACCATCAACTTTGCTCTAATCTATCATTTGAAACTATGGAAATACAAGTACAATTATTAAGGATTTATCACCTGTAGTAACCACCGTTCAGAGGTAAGGGCTAACTTTGTAGGGATTGCTTGTGTACTGCAAAGCCACGTCACCAGATGACAGTAATGTGAGGCCATTCGGGTTCAGCAATTAGCGATATATTTCAGCATGGCTTCCTTCATTGTACAGCTCTGACTCTGACTCTGTGTAATTCAGGAAACAGGACCAGCTGTGGGATTTAAACGGTGTGACATTCCTTTGCACATGGGAAATTGTATGAAACTCGTTCTATTTGACAGTTTTTTTCCCGGAGATTGCTCGCTCTCCAGCTCCGAGCTAGAGGACGCCATTTTGGAATTTCTGATCACATGACAGCTCACTTATGAAAGAAAGCACCTGACCCACTGACGCACCTCTTTTTGCTTGATTATTATCCTCCTTTCACAAGATTTCTTTCTGCTGTTTAGTTTTTAATCGGATAAATAAATAGTATTTATGACTTAACATGCACAAATTGATGGTAGGGGTGTGCCGTGCCCCATTGCTGTTCTGCAGATTTGATCTTTTAAGTATTACACGTGATCAGCCAGCAACATAGTGACTGGACTACAAAACAAAAGAAAAAAGGGCTTCGGCCCACGGACAAAAATCTCTGCATTCTGAAATGTTGCGGTGACTCGCCCGGAATTGGTTGTGAGCCATGCATAAATTTATGACTTCCTATAAGTACCCAAATGCTCAGCTGTCAAAAGTATGAGCTTCCATCATCTTCCTTACCCTCACCTTCCCTTCCCCCAAGACACGAGGCAATTTAGAATTTAAATTGAAATTCACAAGTTTGTGGAACGTAATTCTTATTGTACTGGTAAGATCAATGATATTGTCCCCACATCTGCGTAATTGATCAGTGTAATCATCCTGAAATATGTTCCTTCCTTACTGTCGAAACCTTCATTTTCTTGCATATCCTCCTCCGTCTTCCATTCCTTTCTTAAAATTAAATTTTCACTCACATATGTACCCAGAATATACATTTTCTCTGGCATTTGAACTGCGATAAAAGAGATATACAAATTGCACTATAACTTGTTGAAAACAAGCGATCACGATGCGCATGCGAAAACATGATGGAAAGATCAAGCATACATACCATAACATACATTTTGACTTTAAATAAATGTAAGAGGAGCAGTTAAAAGTGATTCGAATGAGGTACTTAAAGTAATTGGTCAAAAGAAGGGGTTTTAGAATCTATATACATATTGTCCTGTCACCCAGCGATTAAGACCACTGGCTGACAAACGACCGATCGTTTTTACTCCCGAGGCGGCAGCCAGAAAATTGGCGGTACTTTTTGGCTCGCGCGGGACAGAAGGCGGCGAGGTGCTTACCTGAACAGAAGCCACACGGGTTTATTCCCGAACCCACTAACAAAGAAACACGACACAACAAATCAAATGCAACACAATAATTTAATGAAAATAAATTAAAGAGGTGAAAATGAAAGGTGAGGTAAAACTAAATTCTAATTTTAGACGTCTGCATTCAGTCACAAAAACACAAAGAGGAAAAGATAATCAAAATAAAATGTTTCCCTTTTAAACGGCCGGCACTCAGCGCTGCGTCCAAAATGGTGCTTAGGGGCTTGATGGTCACTGCAGCCGGTGTAGCCACTTGCGTGGTAAGGGCTCAAACAATGGCGCCGGCGCCACGCATTGAAAACGTCCAGGCGTGAGCAAGCAGTCAAAACGGTCCTTCCTCGCTTCCACCGCCAAGCACAACGCAGCCCTCAGCTCCCATGAAGAGCACCACCGACCACTGGCACCCCCTCCTCCAACATTGCAAAGGTTCCACAAAGCTCTGAAAAGTCTCTCACAAGCACACACGAGCCAGCCACAGCCGACACATGAAAGCCCACAGAATCTTGTTTCTCACAGTCGTAGAGTCCTTTAGGTGCTTTTTTGTAAACTCCAAGCGGGCTTTCATGTGTCTTTCACTGAGGAGAGGCTTCCGTCTGGCCACTCTGCCGTAAAGCCCAGATCGGTGGAGTGTTGCAGTGATGGTTGTCCTTCTGGAAGTTTCTCCCATCTCCACACAGGATCTCTGGAGCTCAGCCAGAGTGACCATCGGGTTCTTGGTCACCTCTCTCACCAAGGCCGTTCTCCCCCGATTGCTCAGTTTGGCCGGGCGGCCAGCTCTAGGAAGAGTCCTGGTTGTTCCAAACTTCTTCCATTTAAGAATTATGGAGGCCACTGTGCTCTTGGGAACCTTCAATGCAGCAGGTATTTTTTTGGAGGCTTCCCCAGATCTGTGCCTCGACACAATCCTGTCTCTGAGCTCTGCAGGCAGTTCCTTCGACCTCATGGCTTGGTTTTTGCTCTGATAGGCATTGTCAGCTGTGAGACCTTATATAGACAGGTGTGTGCCTTTCCAAATCATGTCCAATCAATTGAATTTACAACAGGTGGACTCTAATCAAGGTGTAGAAACATCTCAAAGATGATCAAGAGAAATGGGAGGCACTTGAGCTAAATTTCAAGTGTCATAGCAAAGGGTCTGAATACTTATGTAAATGTGATATTTCAGTTTTTTATTTTTAATAAATTTGCAAAACTTTCTAAAATCCTGTTTTCTCCTTGTCATTATGGGGTCTAGAGTGTAGATTGATGAGGGAAAAAATTATTTTAAACGATGTCAGCATAAGGCTGCAACATAACAAAATGTGAAAAAAGTGAAGGGGTCTGAATACTTTCTGGATGCACTGTATATATATATATATATATATACATGTGCTCACTAGGTCGATGTCATCGTGGTAGTGCTCAATGTCCTGCTTCTGGTTGGTTTTTATTTGGTGTCATAAAGGGGCGATTTCTTACTATGTGTGTGTCATAAGGAACAGAGGAATAATAAGAGAGGCCATTACATACAGGGGATTAATTACCCATAATCCCTTGCTAATTAACATGCCCCACCCCTCGTGATGGGAACAAAGACACGCTCTTCCACGACATAGGGTCCACACAAATTTCCTACCTATTAAAGGAAGTTTTTTCTTCTTCACAACAGTCGGAGCACACTCCCTATGCAATTCTACCTGAACTAAGGTATTGCCTACCCCCCACAAACGTAACAATATGTTGATATATATTGTAACGGATTTGAGAATCCTGTAATTTTTGTAAATATCACCCTCTGTAAATAGTAATTCTTGTAAATACCTCCGTTTTGTGTGAAAGATCAAAGGTCGTCCTTTTAGTTAGTCCATCGCATGCATGTAGAAAATCATAGACCTCTCTATAGTTATTTCTTATTCTATGTTAGTTTAAGGCTCTGTTTCCCATTAATTGACACTGCATTGCACCAGATCAACTAAGGTAGAATCCCCTTTCAATTGCCCCAGAACCTCCATTGCCAATCGCATTACCAACTGCATTCGCCCTCCATTGAACACGCGGTCAACTCGGGGAAGAAAGGCGTGTCTCCACCTCGTCATCAGAAAGAGGAGTGAGCCAGCCCTGATCAACCAACCAAGGATGAGGGGTTTGGCCTGAGAGGGCGGAGAGAGAGCATTCTAGGAGGTTCGCGAAAGTTCCATGGGCGTGGTTATATAACCCGTCGCGCGGAGCCCCCCACAGCAGTCCACCGGAGAGCAGTCCACCGGAGCTCAGTTGAGAGAGTTCAGTTGAGGAGGAGAGAGTGAGTTCTGGAGAGGAAAGCGCATAACCAAGGAGCACAAGGCGAATGAGAATCGGCACGCCCTGCTCGCGATACCAACCAGCACTCTGAGGAACAACAAGTGCGGGCACGCGAACCTCGACGTGCCGCGGTCCTTGGATCTCCCTGTCGCCCGTTCTGTGAACCAGAGTGCGAGGAGTCGGAGCTGTCACCTCCAGCCCTGCCATTTGCATGGACCTGAACCTTCTCATCCCTCCACCCATTCCTGCCATTCCATCCGTTTGTGTACGTGAGTTTGTTTTGTGTGTCTTGTCCCTGGGAATAAGTTAAGCTTGTATAAGTAGAATTGCACTGTGTCTTTCTCTTCTGTAAATTGCTTTCGTTTTCTTTCCTTCTCCCTTGGTTTCTTTGATTGTGTAAATAGTAATTAATAATAAATCCCTGTTCTTCCTACCTTTGCCTTCCTTTCTTCACATCCATTCATCTTTGTGATTTCCATCATTGAAGACCTGCGGCACGATTTGGCCAACGCATAAGAATCGGGTTTAGTACTGCTAATGGTTCGAACCGCGGGCTGCTAACCCACTCGGCAATTAGAACATCTAAAACCGTGGTTCGAGCGGGAGTCCCTCCCCTGCTTTGCGGTCAGGAGTGGCACTCAGGTCCTTGGGACTTTTTGTTGACCAAATACCCTGGCTGCTCCTGACCGGAAGGAGCGTTGGGACCCCCAGGACTCACGTCGGTCAGTCGCAGACAAGGGGATTAATCCCCCCTTGGTAAGGGGAAAAGGGGCCGACGTTGATATCCGTAACAATATTATATATATATATATATATATATGCAGGGTGTTTCAAAAGGATTGATACCACTTTGACTTCCTGCCATTTCTTTGTTTTTTGACATATACCATTTTCCTTTTCAGTGTTTGGTGATGTTATCGTGGTATTTGTTCCCTGGGAGTTCTAGCTCTGTATCTCAACTATGCCATTGACAGTGGAGCAGAAGACAAAATGGTGGCTCTGTGGTATGAGACTAAATCAAGGGCTGAAAGGGCCTGAGGTCACATGATTCTGCTCCTTCAATGCCAGATGGAGAATGCTATGGCCTTACTGGTTTGAGAATGACAACAGCAGGACGCTGACAATCAACGGTGATTGCTACCGGGCCGTGCTCCAGAAGTTACATCATTATTTAGCCCGGAAAGGTCATCCAAACCAACTCAGCATGACCTGGCTTATGCAGGTGGTGCACCCCCACATACAGCTGGTGACACCATCACTTTCCTGCAGCAGCTCTTCAGAAACCACCTCTGCCCGGGGTACCGCTCATGACTGGGCACCCATAGCCCAGACTTGAACCCTTTGAACTACTTGTTCTGGGGGGTGACCAAGGGCTCTTTCTACGTCAACTGCCCTGCCACACTCGATGATCTGAAGCAGGAGGTGTCAGACTACCTCCAGGCATTGCCACATGAGACCTACAGAAAAGTTGGACAGAACTTTGGAGTCAGTATCAATGCCTGTCTGAACAATGAGGGGCATACGTACATCCAGAACGTCAATTACAAGGATTTTGTGCAAATGCCAATTTCAGACCTTGGGTGCTCACTAACTCCAGCAGTGACATATTGCAATAGCAATCAGTGGTAGAAAATACCATGTCATAAGCTTTCCATAAATGTTTGGTTCACGTTCCTGAGGTTTCTGTTTCTTTTAAAATAAACGTTTAAAGTTGTATCACTCTTTTTGAAACACCCTGTATATATTGTCCTGTCCACAGCTGGTTACCACTGAACCGTGGATGGATGAGCTGAACCAGCTTTAACTCCCAAAGCGATCTCCAAGTATGGCGGGTCTGAAGAATCACGAAGTGTTTATTCTCACAAACACACGGGTATGTTGTGAAACCCCACCAATAACACCACAGCAAAAACGTAACAATAATTATTTACAACCAAACAAGATGCGGAATGGGAATAAAAAAAGAAGTGTCGAGGTAAAAATGCTACGACGAGGATCCTCCATACAGACACAAAAACACACACAAGGTGAGGTAAGAAAATAATACATGCTCCGGCACTCAGCTGGACCAAATGGACCCTGTGGTAAGTCAGCAGCCGTAGAAGGCCGAAGCCACACAGGCGGGAAGCCCGGGAAAATGGCGGCAACGTCGAATGCCGTGGGCGCCTAGGATGGAGGCGAGTGGCGTAAACGGCCCACTTTCTCTCCGGTCTCTCAAAGTCCCACAATCCTTTTCTTTGTGTGATCAACGAGATCATCCTCACGGGGAAGGACAGCACGGCATTCAGCACACCAGCGACAGTAGCACACCTCCACATGGTCACACCACCAAAATCCTCTCAGAGACACTCTACTTCACCTCATTCTCCAACCTTGCTTCTTGTCACGCTCCACCCACGTCATCGGGCCATGTCACTCGGAGGGGAAGTGGGGGTGGGAGGGGGAGGGGATTGTGGCCTTGTCCCCCCCTCCCCTATCGCACCATTGTAGCTCCGCCTCTCCTCGGCGGGTCTTTGCCTTATCGTGTCCATTGGAGCGTGAATAACTTGGCGGGGCGATGTTATAAATGTTAGGAATGGCCACAGAGGGTATTACGAACATGGGATATTAATCTTAATCCATTCTACTAATTAACACGGCATCACTTGCAAAGGACTTCTGCGACTCACTGGGACTGACACAATCTGTCAATTTCCCGACCCGGATCTCAGTCAACGGAACATCTTCTCTTCTGGACTTGGTTATGACTAACTTCCCTGAAAATGTCTGCTGCTCTTCTTCTGCTCCGATCGGATCATCTGATCATGTCCTTGTTAAAGTGGACATCTCTCTGACCATCCTCAGGGAGCCTGCTCAGCGTCGACGAGTCTGGCATTTCACTCAGGCCAACTGGCACGGTCTTCAAGCAGCCATCAATCATCTGGACTGGTCTCCCATCTCTACCACCTCTGACATCAACTCATCCTGGGAATTCTTCCAAAGTAAATTGCTCTCTCTCATGCACAGATTTATCCCATCTCGTCTTCAGTTGTCATACCCTTCCTCCCATCCATGGTACACGGAATCTTGTGGTGAGGCTGTTGCCCAGAAACAACTTGCCTTCGTCTCCTGGAAAGCAAATCCAACGGAAGGAAATCTCATTTCCTTTCACAAAGCCCGAAACAAGTGTGTGTCCACCCTCAGGAGAGCCAGGAAACAATATCTCTCCGTTCTCAAGACCGAACTCTCTTATCTGTCTCCCTCTTCCAAATCCTGGTGGCGTCTGGTCAAATCCGTTTCTGGTGTTTGTTCCCCCTCCATCCCCTCCCTTACCTCAAACGGCTACACAGCTGACTCCGCACGTGAAAAAGCTGAATGCCTCAACTCTGTGTTTGCCTCTAAATCTTGTGTCCCAAACCCATCCCTCTCTGTACCCACCATACCCAGTCGTACCCTGCTGCTCCTGGACTCTGTGACCTTTCCTCCTGACAAGGTGGAAAAGTTTCTGTCAACCCTCGACTCTGATTCTGCAACTGGACCCGACGGCATCAGCCCACGGGTCCTAAAATCCTGCTCTGCTGCTCTATCTCACCCTCTCTCTGTTCTCTTCACCCTCTCTTTTGCTCAAGGTCAACTGCCATCTGCTTGGAAATCAGCCAACATCACCGCTTTGCACAAAAAAGGTGCAAAAACAGATCCTAGCAACTACAGACCAATCAGCCTTCTCCCAATTATCAGCAAAGTCATGGAATCCATCATTGCTTCGGATATGAAATCTTTCCTCTTCTCCAATGGCTTGATCTCTGATCATCAATTTGGTTTCAGACCAGGTCACTCTACTCTGGACATGCTGCTTCTGCTGTCTCAACAATGGATGGAGGTCCTCAATGCCAAACAGGAAATTAGAGCTGTCTCCCTCGACATATCACGTGCCTTCGACACGGTCTGGCACCCCGCTCTGCTCACCAAACTCTCCTCCTTTGGTATCCATGGAAATCTCCACGCATGGCTGGCGGACTTCCTCTCTAGTCGTCGTCAACGTGTGGCCCTGAATGGGTTTCTCTCATCTCCTCTTCCTGTTCAGGCTGGAGTTCCCCAAGGCAGTGTTCTGGGCCCCGTGCTTTTTCTGGTCTTCATCAATGATCTCTCTGACTCTCTCGAAAATCCTCTCTATCTCTTTGCTGATGACTCCACTCTCTGCCGCTCCATTCCTCTTCCCTCAGATCGGCAGTCTGCTGCCTCCTCACTCTCTGAAGACCTGGACAAAATCACAGACTGGTCAAACAAGTGGAACATGTCTTTCAATCCTGACAAATCTCACACTCTTACTATGTCTCTCCGAAAAGATCGACTGGACAACCCTCCCATCTACTTTCTCAACAATCCTCTCCAAGAAGTTCTGTCGCTCAAGATTTTGGGTCTCACTATCTGCCATGATCTTTCTTGGGAGAACCACATTTCCAAGCTGGCCTCCAAAGCCAGTCGCCGACTGGGCATCCTCCGTCGTGCGAAGTCCTTCCTCGGCACACCTGAGCTCCTCACCACATACAAGGCTTTCATCCGCAGCTCAATGGAATACTGTTCTCCCCTATGGGCCGGTGCTCCTGCCTCACACCTAGCTCGGCTTCACGCTGTTGAAACCAAAGCTTTCAGAATTATTGGAATCTCCTGCGATGAAGCTATCTCTGAGGGCCTTTCACTCACTCACCGCAGGCAGGTAGGTGGTCTTTCTGTCTTCTACCGACTCCTCTCCAGCCTTGCACCCCCAGCTCTCTCTGTGCTCTGTCCCCCAAATATTCCTACAGGTCGCACAAGATCTGCCAGCAACCCTCTGATGGTTAAACTGCCGAAATCTCGGCTCTCTGCTCACCTTCACTCTTTCATTCCTCTTTTCTCCCGCCTCTGGAACAAACTCCCTCACTCCCTTCAATCCCACTCCTCCCTCCAGGTCTTTAAAACAGCTGTTCACCACCATCTCTTATCTTCCCCCATCCAAAACCTTGATCTTTTCTACCCCCGCTAATTCACCCCAGATCCACCTTGTTTGAAATTCCAACTTCTTTCCTGGAAGTCCTGGCAGTGTCCATATGTTTTATACCTCTCCCACCGCCCCCTTCCCATGCCCCCCCCCCCAAAGCCCTCGCCCTCTCTCAGATCTCTCGATGTCTCCATGTCTCTCGGTCCCTGCTCTCAAATGTTGTGTTTGTGTCCTTCCCCCTCTCCCCATCTTGTCTACCGCTCCCGATGTTATATGTTTTATGTGTCGGTTTGTCTTTCTGTGTGATTAATGTTCGCTCTTTCACGAGCCTCGATCTTGTATACAAAACAAAAAAAAAAAAAAAAAAAATCACCCCGTCCCCTGCGCCCCCCCCCCTCCCAAATATGGTGCACATGTAAACACAACCTTAAGCTACATTTTCCCTACTCATTACATCGAAATAATGCTCCAACACATCACACGGTCCATACTATTCTTATTCAATCCTACCTTTCCTACGATATTCTCTAATTTACCCCCATAAATGTAATATATATATATATATATATATATATATATATATATATATATATATATATATATATATATATATATATATATATATATATATATATATATTGTAACGAATGTGGAAACGTTACAATGTGAACGTTACAAAAGTACGGTAACACCCTGTTAATGTAAATAATGGTCGCAGTCGGCGTCCTAGTTAATTCCATGAAACTTACACGCAGGTCACGATATATCTTTTAAATAGTGTATTTCCTTATTCCATGTAGGCTAAATATGTGTTTCCCACTAGATTGACTTTGCATTGTATCAAACAAAATAAGCGTAGGCCCTTCCAATTTCCCCAAAACCTCCCTTCCAATTGCCTTCCGCAATTTGGGCGGTTTTCTTCAAACCACCATTGGCCACGAGGTAGGTTTGGGGAAGAAAGGCGTGTCTCCACCTCGTCATAAGAGGGAAGGAGTGAACCAGCCCTAACAGCCAATCAACACCGCGGTGAGCGACCCGGTAGGCGTGCCCTCGGAGCCGGCGGCTTGATTTCGCCCGAGGTGATAAAAGCGACTGTAAGGGACTGCTTTGGGAGATGACTTGGAGAGAGGCCTTGGAGATGACCCTGGGAGAGGAGCAAAGAGGCTGCACCAAAGGGAGCGGTGAGATGCGAAACGCTCCGAGAAAAAGAGGAGAGGTGCTCGGCAAGGAGACCAGCTTTGGAGAGACGCGCTGAAAGGAGGGAGACGGCCCCACCCCAAGAAGAGGAGCAGGTGTGCCGAACCAGCGCGTAACGTCTACCGCAGTGGAGACACGACGGAGGGTTTCCCGCCAAAACCACGAGGAATTGCGAACTGCGGCCTCCCGACCTTGCCTCCCTCTCAAGCAATCCATCTCAAGCCTTACCTGCCTGCATTATCCCCTGTGTAAGTGTGAACGTCCTGTCCTACTCGTTTGTCTTGGGGCTAAGTAAAAATGAATAGTGTAAGTTAACGATTCGCTGTGTTACTGCTTCTTCCATCCATTGCTTGTGTGTGTATAATAAAATCTGTTCTTCCTCCGTATTCTTCTTCTTCTTCTTTTTCATTCTCTTTCGGTCGCTTTAGAGATTTCCCGATTGAATATCTGTGGGGCGATCTGGTCAACGTCGGGTGGAATCGGGTTTTAATCGGGGAGTAACTGTTCGGACGCGGTTAAATACACCACCGCTCGGTCAATATAACATCTAAAAGCCGCGTCTGTAACATTTGGTAGTCAGGAGTGGGGATTTGGAACCCTGGACCAAATTTTGGACACCAAATTGTACAAATTGGCAGTAACATTTGGTGTCGAGGAGTTGGATTCGGACCTGGGACTAAATTTGTTAGGCCCAAATTTTGGAACACCAATTGTACCAATAGGGTAACAATTGGTGTTGGGAAGTAGAATTCGATCCGGAGCGCGTTTCACGCGCTCGAAATTATAACGGCGAAATTTGATTTTGTTTTACGAAAAAATAAAACCCGAATTTTGAGATCGCGCCATGGACAATCAAGGCGATCGGATGTCGGTGGGAGAGATAGACAGGGTGGAATCGACCCAGGACCTAGGGGAAATGTATGTGGATAAAAGGGAGGAGGAGAGCAATGAGGAGGCGGTTGAGGGGGTATCAGGCGCACCAAATGGCGCCCTCGCGCACATGGTTATTGCGGCACCAAATTTAGCCGCGCTCGTGGTCGCGGCAGCCGAGCCAGAGATGCCAGGGTACATGCGAGCCTTCATGGCCCAATTCATGGTGGAAATGCAGAGAGAAAACGACATTATGGAACGAATAGAAAACAGAATGAGGGCTGATAATGAGCGAATAACGAAAGAATGGGGAAACCAAATTGAAGCAATAACGAACGAATTGGGAAACCAAATTGAAGCAACAACGAACGGAATGAGGGCCGATAGGGAGGAAAGGGAGCAGAGGGACAGAGACCGCAAGTTGGGCGAAAGGGTCCCAGGGGTGCACGAGGAAGTAACGCGGGTCGAAAAGCGCCGGTTGAACGAAGTTGAGAAAAGCACGGGTACAATGACGGGGGTAGAAATCGCGACACGGGGTTTGGAAAAGCCGGCGACCGCTGAGGTAGAGGAGGGTGTTTTATTAAAGCCAACGGTCGTCGAGGTGAATAAAGAAAAAGCAGTGCTGGGAATTAAAATTGAAGAGATGACGGAGGTAGCCCAGGAATTGCAGGGAGAAATGGAATATGTACAAAGTCCCTGCTCACATCACGATGCTGTGCTTAACCCGAATGGAAGTTTGCAGGTTCGCGTGGAGAAAAGGATCCCCCAGGTGAGTCGTGCTGTTGTGTATTGTGCGGGGAGATTTTGTAAGAGGATGTTTGGCGACAAAAGAATTGTCGCGCGATTGGGATCGATATGGCATCCGGGCGTTGGTGAAGGGTCCCGTGTGAGTGGAAATGGCACGCGTGGGAGAAAAAAGTGTGCGTCGGCGAGTGGGTGTGCTATAAAGTGTGGGAGTGAAACCGAGTGCGAGCGAGAATGCACGTCGGGGTGTACGGAGTGTGACACGAATAGTGAGTTGGTGAATTGGCGCACCGAGAGGATGTAATAAGTAGACGGATGATGATGGTAGTGATTTGAAACGAAATTTAGAAAAGTGAATAGAATTGGCAGTAAATGGAAAATTTTTGAATTGGTTGGAATTTGGACGAGCCAAATTGATAGAGAGACCCCCGATGTGGTGGGATGGCAAATCCACCATCCCTCACAGATGTGGGGCAAATACGCAATAGATTATGGGGTGTATGGCAGTGGAAACTAGCCCGGGTGGGTTAGGTTATATTGATAGGGATCTAGCGAAGATGACAGTAGGTGACGTTAAGTTTAGTTAGTGACGGATACCTGTAGTGGGGACGCAGGTAGATTAGTGTGGATTATAATGACGTGGGAGCGCAATAGTTTAAAGGGACGACTGGGAAGCGCAAGTTTCAGAGGGGAGTAGTTAGCTGAGATGATGCCGTGTGTGTGAGGATTGAACAGGTGAGAATGGAACAGGTGTGATTGCACAGGTGTGCAACTGAACAGGTGTGTGGAGCAGTGTATGAGGGAGTAGTGGTGATTGCGTGTTGTGTTGACCAAATGGTCCAGGAAGAAAGGAGGGTGCAGGTGGCACCAGGTGTGAGGGCACAGTTGTGCAACAACAGGTGTATGTGGCTGTGTGGAATAAATGGTAGTGTGGAATATCTGGAAGATTGGAATGGATGGTCGTGGAGTGAGAATGGTGGAAATTGTGGAGTGGAGTGGATGGTGCGAAGGTGTGAATGGGGGAAGAGTGGACCCCCATCACGGATACCCGGGGCGGGTAGTGTAAGTGTTAGGTAGAGGGTACAGGTAAATTGTGGTTGGATATTGGCATCTGTGGTGCGGGTGACAGAATTGTATGTGGATGGGTGCATTGGTGTTGTGGAAATGGCTGGGCGTGTAGCCTGTTAGTGTGTGTAGTTGGTTTGGGCACTCCACCACTGTGAGGATGTCGGCCAGGTGAGGCCGCAGGTGGGCTCTGGGAGCCGGTAGTAGTTGTTGTGGATGGGGCCCGAGGATCCGGAGGACGGACCCGGGTAGCCCAGTGCCAGAGGGCACCATGGGGTGACAGAGCCAGGAGAGAGGCTGTCCCCAGTTAGTTAGGTTAGGGTGAGGAGCTAGGTAAGCTCGGGTGGCGACTACAGTGGTGGAGGTGTGCAGGTGGGTAGACCTGCTGGGAGAGGTACACGTCGCAGCCCAGAAATTGTGCTAGAGCACCGGGAGATGAATCGGGGGAGTGAGACCCCAAATTGAGAAGCACCACAGTTGGTCAATGGGAATTGGTTATTAAAACCCATAGTGTAAGTTGGCCAATGGATTGGCAGGGAAAGACCCCGGGTAGTGTAAAGTGTGTTAAAGTCATTTAGAAAATAGTTGGGATGAAGGATCTCCTCGCACCATCTGCATCCACTCACCTGAGGTGACAGGTACTCCACACCATGCCATGTTTTGATTATTTTTTATGATGCAAATGTTTGGATTGTGAGACGCATCATGACGTGGGTGTGACATTGTGCGTAATTCCATCTCTCCCTCCTTATGAGGATTGATGATGAATTGGTGATGGCAAATTTTGAAGTAAAGGGATTGTGGAGACGAATTTGGTATAGGGGAAATATGGGGAAGACGTGACAGTAGTGACGAATTTGTAAATGGGTAGATTTTTTGTACATATGGGGTAAGGGTAGGGTAGGTGACAGGGGGGTGACGTACGGTAGGGACGAGCTTTCTCACTTCGCCCTCCGTACGCATTTCACCTTGCATTGCCTTATTGACGTGTACCCTTGTGACCTTACCCCTCGCTCAATTGTCTTTCTTTTGTCTCCCACATGACCTGTGCGCCATTGGGTGCCGATGGGAGCGTGCGTGAGGTGGCCATTGTGCGCCCGAGATTCCCAGAACCAGCATGCATTGCGTTGATGTACCACTGTATGGACCGCTGTTCTGCGGCCAAGTACCACTTGATGGACCCCAGGTTCTGGGGCAGGGCACCTCTGTTGGAGACCGGCCATAGTGGCCAGGGAATCTTGCTTGCGGACCGCGGTAAGGTGGCACCTATGCCAAACAGGTGGACCACCCTTAGTTGGCCCCTGAGGCCCTAAATAAAAATGGACACAAGTTGTGCTTTTTATTATTTCCAACTAGGCCGCATGAAGCCAGAAGACGTTGGGAAGAACATCGGCCCAGCAGAGAAAGAGAAGACCACCACCAGTTGTTTTGTTGTGTTTATTATGAACCATGGTGACTGCGCACTGGATGGTGCTTTTGGGTGCTTTGTGGTGCTTTGTGGTGTTTGGTGCTTTTGGGTGCTTTGGTGGTACTGGTACTGGTGCATCGATGCAATGCGTGCTGTCTCCTCCCTCCCAACAGGAATTTCTTTCTCTTGTTCCCTAAAAAGAAAAAAAAAAAAAAAAAACACAGGTCCTGGGTTGCGTTGTAAATAAGAAATCACGTCATTGTAAATAATGCTCCCCACCGTAAATGTATAGTTTGAGAATAATTCCGTAATTCGGTTAGCTGTGGGCTTGAGTCTGTTAGACAGGGTGCAATGCAATAGGGGGACATACTTATTTGTGTTTTAAAATTGTCACACTCAGGGTCAGGTTAATTGTAGAGGGAATTACACCTACGTGTCACACTAAGTTAAAGTTTAATAGGCCCGAGATCGGGCCTGAAGAAAGGAGGGTGCAGTGTAATGAATGTGGAAACGTTACAATGTGAACGTTACAAAAGTACGGTAACACCCTGTTAATGTAAATAATGGTCGCAGTCGGCGTCCTAGTTAATTCCATGAAACTTACACGCAGGTCACGATATATCTTTTAAATAGTGTATTTCCTTATTCCATGTAGGCTAAATATGTGTTTCCCACTAGATTGACTTTGCATTGTATCAAACAAAATAAGCGTAGGCCCTTCCAATTTCCCCAAAACCTCCCTTCCAATTGCCTTCCGCAATTTGGGCGGTTTTCTTCAAACCACCATTGGCCACGAGGTAGGTTTGGGGAAGAAAGGCGTGTCTCCACCTCGTCATAAGAGGGAAGGAGTGAACCAGCCCTAACAGCCAATCAACACCGCGGTGAGCGACCCGGTAGGCGTGCCCTCGGAGCCGGCGGCTTGATTTCGCCCGAGGTGATAAAAGCGACTGTAAGGGACTGCTTTGGGAGATGACTTGGAGAGAGGCCTTGGAGATGACCCTGGGAAAGGAGCAAAGAGGCTGCACCAAAGGGAGCGGTGAGATGCGAAACGCTCCGAGAAAAAGAGGAGAGGTGCTCGGCAAGGAGACCAGCTTTGGAGAGACGCGCTGAAAGGAGGGAGACGGCCCCACCCCAAGAAGAGGAGCAGGTGTGCCGAACCAGCGCGTAACGTCTACCGCAGTGGAGACACGACGGAGGGTTTCCCGCCAAAACCGCGAGGAATTACGAACTGCGGCCTCCCGACCTTGCCTCCCTCTCAAGCAATCCATCTCAAGCCTTACCTGCCTGCATTATCCCCTGTGTAAGTGTGAACGTCCTGTCCTACTCGTTTGTCTTGGGGCTAAGTAAAAATGAATAGTGTAAGTTAACGATTCGCTGTGTTACTGCTTCTTCCATCCATTGCTTGTGTGTGTATAATAAAATCTGTTCTTCCTCCGTATTCTTCTTCTTCTTCTTTTTCATTCTCTTTCGGTCGCTTTAGAGATTTCCCGATTGAATATCTGTGGGGCGATCTGGTCAACGTCAGGTGGAATCGGGTTTTAATCGGGGAGTAACTGTTCGGACGCGGTTAAATACACCACCGCTCGGTCAATATAACATCTAAAAGCCGCGTCTGTAACAATATATATATATATATATATATATATATATATATATATATATATATATATATATATATATATATATTGTTACGGATCTGGGGGACGGCACTCCCGTTAGCAAGGGGGGGGGGGGTTAATCCCCTTGTCCTGTTACGCTGGCCGTCCGACCGGTCCTGGTACTTGTAACGCTCTTTTGCGGGGTGGGATTGATCAGGGTTATTGGTCAAGGTGTTATCCCGAATACCTTCACCGATCCCTCCGCAAAACAGGGAGACAAGTACCGCTCGAACCACGGACAAGATTGTATTTGCCGAGCGGTTTAGCAATCCGCGGTTCGAGCCGTTACCAATTGACTAAACCCGATTCCGAGCGTTGGCCAAATCGTGCAACATGTATTCAATCAGGAAAAGACTAAAGCGATCGGGGAAGAATGAAACCAAAAGGGGTAAGAAATAACAGGTATTTATTAATTATGTACAACAAACCAAAGGAAGAGAAACGAAAGTAATATACAGGACGAAGAAGAAGAAGATACACAGGGCAGCCTTAAACAGTCTTATATTAAACCCCAGACAACAAAAAGGACAGATGACAGACTTACACGACAAGGGGAATTTCAGGCAGGAATGGCTGGAAGAAGATTCGGAGGAAAAGCACAGCGAGGAGGTCCGCTTCAAATCCACGCTCCGGGCTGGAAAACGAGCAGCCGGAGGCAACCGCACGTATATGGTTTCAGCGGCAAAAACCCAGCAGGCAGTGCGGTTTATGTTGCCGCTGTCTTGGCGACCCGAGCGCACCGACTCTTGCACCCCAACGATGCTCGTGCTCAAAAAGCTGCTCGGTGCTCCTCTCTACATCCTCTCTCAGTTCTTCCTCCTCGGTCCTCTGTAAGCAGTCCCTCTCCTTGCCTTTATCGGGCGTCGCCGAATCAAGCTGCGGTTCCTCGGGCTATGCCCATATTGGAGCTCACCGCAGCCCTGGTTGGCTGGTTAGGGCTTACCGGCCACGCCCCTGGCGGGTTGATGACAGGGCCACGCCTCTTCCTCGGCGTTCCGCCCCCTTCTTCCTGTCCTTGGCCTCGTGCGTAATGGAGTTCTGGCTTGATGGTAAAAGAACCCTTACTGACATTGAGGATAGAAAACCATTTGTACTGGTGTTGAAGAGCTTGGGGCCTATTCTTATTTCATTGATGCAACGTAGATTCAACTATTGGAAACACAGCCTTACCTGAAACACATATTACTGAAATAACTATAGAGAGTCCTATGGTGGCCTACGTGTGGCGATGTGGACTAACTAGGGGACTACCTTTGACCTTAACAAGAAATGGAGGTATTTACACAGATAATTATTTACAAAGGGTATATTTACAACAATTTACTAAGTGCAGGGTTCTCAAAACCCCAACAATATATATATATATATATATATATATATATATATTGTTATGGATATGAGGATTGTGTTTTTTATTGTGTTTTTTATTATTATTGCTTTATTCTGGACCCTCCTCACTCCAGTGTTGTATAAAGGTCAAAGGGCGTTCCCGTAGTTAATTCCATAAAGCATACACGTCAGCCAATCATAGATTTCCCCCTTGTTGATAGTTATATCTTTATTATGTGTATTAGGGTAAGGCCTTGTCTTCCATTAAGATGACACTCCATTGCACCAAGTGAAACACAAGATAGATCCCTTTCATTCCCATTCCCAAAATCTCCATTTCCAGCTACATCCCCTCCAAGTCTCCTTTGCCAACCGCACTGGGCAGTTTGCCAGGTTTGTTACAGCGGTGGGTTGCTGATTTCGCCCCAAAGCCGCCATTGAACATGTGCTCAGCTCGGGGAAGAAGGGCGTGCCCGCCCATCATCATCAAGGGCGGAGCCAGAGGGCCGTGCCGACCAATCAGGGCCGAGGCGAGCTGACCGATGGGCGTGTCCTGAAGGCCGGCGGCTTGATCGCCTGAGGCGCTATAAAAGCGTGCGCGCAAGAACTGAGGAGTAGTTGGACAGGGAGACGTGCAAGTTGTTGAGTTGTTGAGTTGTTGAGTGGTTGAGTTGAGTGGTTGGACCAGATGAGCTTGGACAAGACGAGAGAGACGAGTCCTAAAAAGAGCACGCGACGTCCACACAGCCACAGCAGCAACAACAGCAGCTTGGGGCCTGGACGGCAGTTTTGAGCAGGGCCGCGTAGGAACGGCGGCTGCGAAACGCGCCGATCGTGCTGCAGGACCCGTTGGACCTTCCTCTCCCTCCAGCCATCCACCTCCTGCCTTTCCATCCTTTTGTGTACGTGAGTTTGTTCTGTGTGTCTTGTCCCTGGGTTAATTAAGACTGTAGGTAAGCTAGCGATTTTCACTGTGTCTCTAATATCTTCTGTACATTATTTTCTTATCTTTCCTTCTTCCTTGGTTACTTTGAGCATGTAAATAGTAGGAATAAATTTAGTAGTATTTCCAACCTTTTGGTTTTCTTCTTCTTCTTCTTCACATCCGTGTCGCTTTTGTCTTTTCCATATTGAATTTCTGTGGCGCGATCCGGCCAACGTTCGGGAATCGGGTTAGTCGGGGTAACTGTTCGGCCGCGGTGCCATCCGCTCGGCAAACACAACATCTTATCCGTGGTCCGTAACAATTGGTGTCGGGAGCGGGGTCGGACCCGAAGCGCGCTTAACATGCTCAAAATTACGAGCTGCTGAAATTTGATTTGTTTTAAAGAAAAACCCGAATTTTGAAATCGCGCCATGGCTAGTCAAGGCGATTGGATGCCGGTGGAGGAACTAGAGGAGGGGTTAGGAGTAACCCAGGATCAGAGGGAAGAAATGGAGGAGGGCAATGAGGAGGTGGTTGAGAAGGTTTCAGGTGCGCAAAATGGCGCTCTCGCGCACGAGGTTACGGGCGCGCAAAATGGCGCCTTTGCGCACGCGGTTACAGCGGCACCAAATTTAGCGGCGCCCGTGACCGTAGCAGCACCGGTGGATTTGAACCTTTTTATGATACAAATGGGGGCCCTTATGGACAAAATGGGTGAGCGATTGGAGGGCCAAATGGGGGTAATAAGGGACGAAGCGAGGGCTGATAGTGAGCGATTAGAGGGCCAAATGGGGGCAATGAGGGACGAAGCGAGGGGTACCGGTGAGGGGTTAGACAACAATTTCAAGGGGTTAGACAAGAAATTTGAGGGGTTAGACAACAATTTAAAGGGGTTAGACAAGAAATTTGAGGGGTTAGACAAGAAATTTGAGGGGTTAGACAAGAAATTTGAGGGGTTAGACAATGGGATAGAAGGGGTGAAACATGGGTTAACGGGGGTGGAAAATAGAATGGCTGCCCAGGAGAATCAGATAGAGGGGGTGAAAAATGGGTTAAGGGGGTTAGAAAACACAATGGACGACAAATTGCGGGAAGTAGGGGAGCAATCCGCCCGGGAAATCAAACGGATGGGGAACCAGATAGAGGAGGTGAAAATCGGGTTAGAAAGTAAATTGGATGCTCAGAGGGATGAATTGGGACAGATGAGGGTGGCATCTACAAAAGAGAGGGAGGAGATGAAGGATGAGATACGACGAGGTGTAAGCGAGGAGGTCTCGGGGGTACGCGAGGAGGTAAAGCAAGGTGAAAAGCGTATGGAGAAAGAGGTGAGGAATGGAACGGCAAGGTTACAAGGGGGCATAGAGGACCTGACGCAGGAAATAGAGCAGCTGACGGTGGGACAAAAAGAACTAGTGGGTCAAGTAGAAAAGAACACTGCGGTACTCGGGGGGTTAAAAGCGACACAAAGAGACATCAAGGACGACTTGATAGCGACGAAGAGGCAATGTCAGATGGTACGTGAGGGACTGACAACGAGGTTGGACGAGGTGACAGAAGTAATGGAGACGAAGGACCGGGAGGTGAGGATGCACATAGAAACGGTCAAGGTAGCCTTAGAGGACGAGATAGAGGAGACGCACCGGGAAATAAAAGAGGTGAAGCAAAAGTTAGAGAAGGTGGAAGAGGGGGTGAGTGAAATTAAGAAGAGACGGAGGGAAACTAAGAGAGAAATAAAGGAGGAGGTAATGGAATTGGTACAAGGTCTGTGCTCGAATCGTGATGATGTGCTCGCTAACCAAATAAAGAGTTTGCAGGTGGTGAAGGAGGTGCAGAGACGAGGTGCCAAGGTGAGTGGCGATATACGTGGAAATGTATATGATGTGAGGGGAGCTTCAGTCGGCTTGGGGGTTGATTTGGATCCAGGTGTTCGTGAGAGGCCGTTGGTGAAGTATGCGACAGGTCCGGTGTGCGAAAGAGGAGGTGTGCGAGAATGTCCGACTCTGGGGTGTGTGAGGAAAAAGTGCGCGCCGAGGAGTGAGTGTGCCGTCGAGAGTGAGTTGGTTGTTGCGCGTGTGCGAGGGGGCACATGGAAGCGCGGAGTGGGGAGTGTTACAGAGGATGTAACGAAAGAGTGCACACCTGTGGTGAGTGTTACGGAGGGTGTAACGGGAGAGTGTGCGTGAGAAAGGTGTGTAACGGACGGGGGCATAAGGAAAGAGTGCGCTGGCGAGAGAGAGGGTGAATGCGCGACCGAGTGTGGTGCTAAAAGTAGTAAGAGTGACACGGAGCGTAAGTTGGTTGTGGCAGGTGAGAGAGGATGTACACCTGGAATGGAAGGATGCACACCTGGAATGGTAGAGCGGGTGTGGGAATGCACACTTGAGTTAGTAGTGAGGCACGTGGTTGGGTGTGCAAGTCAGAGCACACCTGTGGTTGTCACCGAGGAGGTGACCGAGAAGGGGGCTCGAAGAGGTGTGTTGGTGAGGTGTGCGAACGACGAGTGTGTGCAGAGGTGTGCGGTGGTCAGGTGTGTGACCAAGTCTGTGAGCGAAAGAACGAGTGCAATAACGAAGTATGCGAGGTGTACGGGCGGCGTTGGAGCACCGAGCGCGGTGAGGGTGAAAGGGGTAGCGTATGCGTGTGAGCATGCAGGTGAAGCATCGACGGTAACCGGGTTAGCGGTTAGAGCGACGTATAGCCGAATCGGGCCCTCGGTGCGCGCCGGGCAGCTTCGCGTGCCGCGAGGACCAGCGGGGATCCGAACCACGGCGGTTTCAAAAGAACCGCCGTGCGAGATCCATGCCAGGCCGCGCTTTGAACGGCCGCGTCCGTGCTCCACTAAGCGGAGCGGGCAGCCTGATAGGAAGGGTCGTCATGGCGACCCCTTTTTGTTGAGGCGTTCCGGCAGGTCGAGATCGGGCCAATGGATGGCTCCGTGCCGAGGTGGTGCGTGGGATCTCGGCCCGGGTAAACCTCCTTCCCTGCACCGAATGCCGGACGTATCCAGCCGCTGGCACCAAGCAACCCGCATTCATTGCTCGGCTTTACGAAGCCGGGCTTTAGAAGTGAATTGGCGCACCGAGAGGCTCTAGCGAGGAGACGTAATGATGAGGATAGTGTTTTGGGCCCGAAATGGCAAAGCAAAATTTGATGATTGGCAGAGTGATGATTGGCAGAGGATTGGTAGTGATTGGCAAATTTTTGATTGGTTGAAATTTGGTGTGCAAAATTGGTAGTAGAAGATGCCCGATGTGGTGGGATGGCAACTCTGCCATCTCTCACAGCGGGGGCAAAGGAGCACTAGACTTATGGGGTTTATGGCAGTGAAAACTAGCCCGGGAGGGTTAGGATATAATGATAGGGATCTAGAGAGTTGACCTTAGGTAACGTTAAGGTTAGGTAGTGACAATGATACCTGTAGTGGGGATGCAGGTAGATTAGTGTGGATGATAATGACGTGGTATGTGCTTAGTTTAAAGGGGAGACGGGGAGCACTAAGTTAGCAGGGCAACAGGTAGATTAGATGATGCTGTGTGTATGGTTAAAAGGTGTGATTGCGCAGGTGTGCAACTGAACAGGTGGATGGAGCAGTGTATGAGGGAGTGATGGTGATGTGTGTTGTGTTGACCAAATGGTCCAGGAAGGAAGGAGGGTGCAGGTGGCACCATGTAAGATTGCACAGGTGTGCAACTACAGGTGAATGGAGAATGGTTGTATGGAATAAATGGTGTGGGGTATATGGAGTATTGGAATGGATGGTCATGGAGTGAGTAGGATGGAAACTGTGGAGTGGAGTGGATGGTGCGGAGGTGTGAATGGGGGAAGAATGGACCCCATCACGAATACCCAGGGAGGGTAGTGTAAGAGTTAGGTAGAGGGTACAGGTAAATTGTGGTTGGATATTGGCATCTGTGGTGTGAGGTGAAAGAATGGTATGTGGATGGGTGCATTAGTGTCGTGGAAATGGCTGGGCGTGTAGCCTGTTAGTGTGTGTAGTTGGTTTGGGCACTCCACCACTGTGAGGATGTCGGCCAGGTGAGGCCGCAGGTGGGCTCTGGGAGCCGGTAGAGTTGTTGTGGATGGGGCCCGAGGATCCGGAGGACGGACCCGGGTAGCCCAGTGCCAGAGGGCACCGAGTGGGGTGACAGAGCCAGGAGGGGCCTTCCCCAGGTAGATAGGTTAGGGTAAGGAGCAGGTAAGCTCGGTTGGCAACTGCAGTGGTGAAGGTGTGCAGGTGGGTAGACCTGCTGGGAGAGCTACACGACCCAGCCCGGAAATTGTGCAAGGGCACCGGGAGATGAATCGGGGGAGTGAGACCCCAAATTGAGAAGCACCACAGTTTGGTCAATGGGAATTGGTTTTTAGAACCCATAGTGTAAGTTGGCCAATGGTTTTGCAGGGAAAGACCCCGGGTAGTGTAAAGTGTGTTAAAGTCATTTAGAGGATAGTTAGGATTGAAGTCTCCTCGCACCATCTGCATGCACTCACCTGGGATGACGTACCTCCACACCATGCCATTTGGTTTTTGTTATTTTTATGATGCAAATGTTTGGAATGAGAGACGCATCATGACGTGGGTGTGACATTGTGCTTTGTGTTCCATCTCTTCCTCCTTATGAGGATTGATGATGAATTGGGTGATGGCAAATTTTGGTTGGAGGGGGAGTGAAGACGAATTTGAAATATGGGGAGACGTGACATTAGCGACGAATTTGTAAATGTGTAGATTTTTGTAAATATGGGGTGAGGGCAAGGGTAGAGTAGGTGACAGGGGGGGTGACGTACGGTAGGGACGAGCTTTCTCACTTTGCTCTCCGTACGCACTTCGCCTTGCATTGCCTTGATTGATGTGTACCCTTGTGACCTTACGCCTCGCTCATCTGTCTTTCCCCCCTTTTGTCTCCCACATGAGGACCTGTGCGCCACTGGGCGCCGAGGGGAGCGTGCGTGAGTCCGCCATTGTGCGCCCGGAACTCCCAGAACCAGCTGTCTGCATCGATGCACCACATTATGGACCACATGTCTGTGGCCGAGCACCACTTATGGACCCCATGGGTTGGGGCATGGCCCCTCTGCTGGAACCGGCCATGAAGGCCCGAAATCTTGCTGGCGGACCTTGGCCACAGGGCACCGATGCCCCACAGGTGAACCACACTAGTCCGCCCCTGTGGGCCATAAATAAATAAAAACGGACACGTTGGGTGCATTTTATTTTATGTTCAAATAGGCCGCCAGTAAGAAAATGAAAGAAAATGACAACATCTGGAACAAAGCAAATAGCCAGCAGAGGGAGCCGAAGAGCAAGAGACCACCTGTAGGGTTAGGGGTTGTTGGTTTATTTTTATTGATGACAGTGATGACTGTGCACCGATTGGTGCTTGAGGGTGTGTTGGTGCGTTTTGGGTGCTTTCAGCGTGCATTGATGCAGAGCGGACTGTCTCTCCCCCCAAAAAGAACAATCACAGGTCCTGGGTTAGTTTTTGTAAATAAAGTAACGTCATTGTAAATAATGCTCCCCACCGTCAATGTATAGTTTGAAGACCATTCCGCAATTCGGTTAGCTGTGGGCGTGAATCTGTTAGGCAGGGTGGAATGGAGCAGCGGGACATATTTATTTATGTTTTAAAACTGTCGCACTCAGGGTCAGGTTAAAAGTAATGGGAACTACACCTACGTGTCACACTAAGTTAAAGTTATAGGCCCGGGACGTGCCTAAGAGGAGGAGGGTGCAGTGTTATGGATATGAGGATTTTGTTTTTTATTGTGTTTTTTATTATTATTGCTTTATTCTGGACCCTCCTCACTCCAGTGTTGTATAAAGGTCAAAGGGCATTCCCATAGTTAATTCCATAAAGCATACACATCAGCCATTCATAGATTTCCCCCTTGTTGATAGTTATATCTTTATTATGTGTATTGGGCAAGGCCTTGTCTTCCATTAAGATGACACTCCATTGCACCAAGTGAAACACAAGATAGATTCCCTTTCATTCCCATTCCCAAAATCTCCATTTCCAGCTACATCCCCTCCAAGTCTCCATTGCCAACCGCACTGGGCAGTTTGTCAGGTTTGTTACAGCGGTGGGTTGCTGATTTCGCCCCAAAGCCGCCAATGAACATGTGCTCAGCTCGGGGAAGAAGGGCGTGCCCGCCCATCGTCATCAAGGGCGGAGCCAGAGGGCCATGCCGACCAATCAGGGCTGAGGTGAGCTGACCGATGGGCGTGTCCTGAAGGCCGGCGGCTTGATCGCCTGAGGCGCTATAAAAGCGCGCGCGCAAGAACTGAGGAGTAGTTGGACAGGGAGACGTGCAAGTTGTTGAGTTGTTGAGTGGTTGAGTTGAGTGGTTGGACCAGATGAACTTGGACAAGACGAGAGAGACGAGTCCTAAAAAGAGCACGCGACGTCCACACAGCCACAGCAGCAACAACAGCAGCTTGGGGCCTGGACGGCAGTTTTGAGCAGGGCCGCGAAGAAACGGTGGCTGCGAAACGCGCCGATCGTGCTGCAGGACCCGTTGGACCTTCCTCTCCCTCCAGCCATCCACCTCCTGCCTTTCCATCCTTTTGTGTACGTGCGTTTGTTCTGTGTGTCTTGTCCCTGGGTTAATTAAGACTGTAGGTAAGCTAGCGATTTTCACTGTGTCTCTAATATCTTCTGTACATTATTTTCTTATCTTTCCTTCTTCCTTGGTTACTTTGAGCGTGTAAATAGTAGGAATAAATTTAGTAGTATTTCCAACCTTTTGGTTTTCTTCTTCTTCTTCTTCACATCCGTGTTGCTTTTGGCTTTTCCATATTGAATATCCGTGGCGCGATCCGGCCAACGTTCGGGAATCGGGTTAGTCGGGGTAACTGTTTGGCCGCGGTGCCATCCGCTCGGCAAACACAACATCTTATCCGCGGTCTGTAACAATATATTATATATATATATATATATATATATATATATATATATATATATATATATATATATATATATATATAATTATATATATATATATAGTCACGTGAAAAAGTAAGTACACCCCATGTGAAGTTTTGACTTTTTCAACATATTTCATCATACAGCTATTGGATCTTCATTTCAACAATATTGACAGATAAAGGTGATATAATATAACAAATATCATGAAACATTTACATTTTGTAGTCCATTGTATAATTGAAATAAACATAAATGCAAATTTCGCATGTGGAAAAAGTAAGTACACCCCTACATTTATCATTACTTCAAATACCTAAAATTAGAATCAAGTGCACCAGCTCAGGTGCAAATGCTTAGAACATCGTTAGAGAGCATCTTGGAGAAACCTGTCTTATTTATGTCTCAGACATTTAGTTTGGTTTACTCTTTGTTGTTGAAGTGTGCGGTGTCACCATGCCTAAATCAAAAGAGCTCTCTGAGGCCTTCAGAAAGAAGGTTACCGATGCCTACGGGTCTGGGAAGGGATTTAAAAAGATCTCCAAACAATTTGAAATCAATCATTCGACTGTCCGGAAGATCATCTACAGGTGGAGAAGATTGCAAACAACTGCCAACTTGTTCACGGCAGGCCGCGCCAGCAAGTTCAGCCCGAGAGCAGACCGCAAGATGCTGAAAGAAGTCTTTAAGAACCCCATAATGTCATCACGGGACCTACAGGTAGCTCTTGTCACTGTTGATGTCAAAGTGCACGAGTCTACCATTCGAAAGAGGCTGCACAAGTTTGATCTACATGGGAGGTGTGCCAGAAGGAAACCTTTGCTGGCCAGAATGAACATCAGGGCAAGACTAAAGTTTGCCAATGAACATCTAGGCAAAGACCAGCACTTCTGGAACAATGTGCTTTGGACAGATGAGTCAAAGGTAGAGCTATTTGGCCACAGTACCAGAAGACATGTTTGGCGAAAACCAAAGACAGCATTTGACCACAAGTACCTGATACCAACTGGAAAGCATGGTGGTGGAAATATTATGGTTTGGGGCAGCTTTGCTGCATCAGGGCCTGGGCAGCTCACCATCATAGAATCCACTATGAATTCTTCATTGTACAAGAGGGTGCTTGAGGATAATGTGAGGCCATCTGTCGGAAAGTTGAAGCTCAACTGAAGGTGGACCTTGCAACATGACAATGACCCTAAACATACCAGTAAATCCACCAAGGAATGGCTGAAAAGAAAGAAATGGAGAGTTCTGGAATGGTCAAGTCAAAGCCCGGATCTAAATCCTATCGTGATGTTGTGAGGGGATTTGAAACGAGCTGTGCATGCAAGAAACCCCTCAAACATCAGACAGCTGAAAGAATTCTGCATGGAGGAGTGGGCAAAATTTCTCCCAGTCGATGTCAGAGACTGATAGACAGTTATAAGAAACGCCTACTTGAGGTTGTTTCTGCCAAAGGGGGCAATACCACCTATTAGAGCCAAGGGTGTACTTACTTTTTCCACATGGGAAATTTGCATTTATGTTTATTTAAATTATACAATGGACTATAAAATGTAAATGTTTCATGATATTTGTTATATTATATCACCTTTATCTGTCAATATTGTTGAAATGAAGATCAAATAGCTGCATGTTGAAATATGTTGAAAAAGTCAAAACTTTACATGGGGTGTTCTTACTTTTTCACGTGACTGTATATACATATAAAAACAATAATATATATATATATACGTATATTATATTATATTATATGTATTAGATATAGATATTATCTGTGTACTTGTAACTTGCATATGGAGAAGCAAAAGTTGTCATTTCTTCGACGAATGTGAGTATCTCGTTCCATTAACTTTTGGAACGCCCCTCTTAATAAATCGGTATATGCCAGGTATGAAAATTATAATAGAGCCTCCACTTAAAATCTAGGAAAGTACTTGCAATGTTAATGAGTCAATCATGATGAATAATACATAAAGCAGGGAGTAAATAATGAATGACCCAGTTCTCCTACAGAAATGTATTAGCATAGTTAAAGGTGATAAAGTACTGCCTTTCCAGTGTTGCTTTCATACACAGTAGGAGAGATGAGCTTGCCTCTAATTTGTGCACAGTCAGCCCGGTTATTATTTTCCCGGCCTGGAATGCATCATGCTTTAACAATGAGTTCAGTATGTAAACAAGCAAAAGTAACCCTTTGAAGCCACAGGTTATTATGTTGAGCCCATTGAAATCAGGTCACATGGCTGAAGATTTAACGAATTCCAATTCTCTCTCTTGTCGACTTAAGGAGTCGCATGGTCGAAAATATTTCACTGCTTTGATCACGTAGCAGTTTGATAAAGCATAAAAGAGCTAAAGGATAGAGATAAATTCTTGAAACGAAAGTTTTCATGGTTCTGGCCCGAAATTCAATTTTTTTTATTTATTTTTTTATTTACTCTGCGCTCGCAAAGCGAAAGGCGGGGTTATGTGATCCTTCGCGTACGAACTCGTACATACGTGTCTGCATTTTAAAAAAATCATTTTCTTGGCAACAGTTGGTCCACTTGACACTAAAATTTCACCATATTATGTGACTACTAGTGTATAATTTTTATTGATAATTATGAGGTCATAGGTCACGTGGTACAGGAGCAATTTTGGAAAACCCGAAAAATTTTGGACCTGTATATCTCCCAAACGCCTACATGGGGAAAAAATGGAAACGTGGTTCATTGGAAAGAACTCTGCATGGAGAATAAATGTTGTTAACGATGACCTCATTGGTGCCTTCCTTATGACGTCATAATTCGACAATTACAAAGAGTCCGATCAGTTTGAAATTTATTGAGCATGATCTACGCAACAAGTATGTTGGAGAATGTAAATTTATGACGTCATTGGTCACGTTGTTTGGCATCCATATTGGATTAAACAAACATTAAAAAACAGAAGAGTTGCCTTGCACCAAGTCCACTGTCCGGGGTAAATATTCCATGAATACCATCTCGTTGTAAACTGTGTCGAGGCTCATGGAGGATGTGAGCTGGAGCACAGAATGGATCAGGATGCAACAAAACAAAAGGAACAGTAAAACGAGAGAGAAGGCACATAAATAAGCAGGAGTATTGAGGGACAAAATAGAGGACGACTTGGAGAAATAAAGGATGTGGGGAAGAATGAGGGCAAGGGGCAGCACAGGGGATGAACAATATGGATATAGCCACAAACTCTCAATTACAGAAGTGGAAGGAAAAACTGGAAACTCGGAAAGTGGTGGATTTGGGATGGGGGTAGAAAAGATCATGGTTGCATATGGGGGGATGACCTGAGATGGGGTGAACAACTGTCTTGAAGCTCTGAAGTGGAGAATTGGATTGAAGACATGTCAATCTTTCATGATTGGAAACATGTCAATCTCACTCATCCCTCCAGGTCTTTAAAACAGCTGTTCCCCACCATCTCTTATCTTCCCCCATCCAAAACCTTGATCTTTTATACCTCTGTTAATTCACCCCACATCCATTTTTCTGAAATACCGACTTCTTTCCTGGAAGTCCCAGCAGTGTCCATGTGATTTTTTTTTAACTCTCCCACCCCCACCCATCTTCCCACGCCTCCTCCCCCCAAGCCCTCTACCTCCCACAGATCTCCCGATGTCCCTGCTCTCAAATGTTGTACTTGTGTGCTTCCCCCTCTCTCCCCATCTTGTCTCCCGCTCCCTTTATTTCGTCTTATGTGTCCGTTTGTTGATTTTTTTGTCATTAATGTTAGCTCTTACATGAGCCTCGATCTTGTATACAAAAAAAGAAAAAGGAAAAAAAAAGACTGTGGAAATTGGTTCCATGGTGGGGAAAAAGAGGAACAAACTAGAATGACACTCGGTAGAGCGCATAATTCCACCAGGCTAGATAGTTTACGTTTTATATCCACTATTAGGATGGATCTGCATCCGGATCTTAATCAAAACCGAATTTGTCTGTAACTGGTATTGTCACATACACAACTCATCCACCAAGTTTTGTCATCCGTCCACAATATTTCAAAATATCATATCTGTATAAAATATTATATATATATATATATATATTGTTGTGGTTTTGGGAAACCACTAAAAAGTAATGGCAACCACCATACAAGTCCATTAGAATAGTTATTTCATAGCAGTCCATTATCTTAGTCCCTTTCCATTATTTTGGGGTATTATGTCGTTATGCATTGGGGAGAGGAAAGATAGGTCCTCCACTCATAAGAGATAATTTACTAGGCCATGCACCAGGCCCAAAGGCACACCATGGTGTCCAGGCTCAGACACCCACCAATCAGGGCTGAGTCACTTTGGGGAAGCTTGTAGGGCGGAGTAACGGGCTCCACCAATAGGGAGCCAGGACATCTCCAAGACTCCCCCCCCAGACCCTCGGTGAGGGTGAACACAAAAGGGGATTGAACACGTTTTTGCACTCTCTTGGTTTTTGGACATTGTGGACCTAACACGTGCCTGCATTGTCTCTCTCTCTCTGCCAGGTTCACTCACCCTCTGCACGTGTGCATCCGTTCTAGGCCAGACTCTCTCACAGGCCTCTACACGTGTGATTAGACTCTCTTGGTTGCTGGAATTTGTTCCCCCTGCACGTGTGCATGCTTTTCACACTCTTCAGCCTGGGACATTGTTGATCTTGCCACTGAGCACGTGTGCTCCACTCTTGGGCCTGGATTGTTGACCTAGCACGTGTGCTCCTCTCTTGGCCTGGATCACTCTGCCGTGCTGACGACCGACCTTCACCTGCCTGCCCCTGCTGGGATCACCATTACCTGTTCGTGCTGCTCGGTGGCGACACTGGGTCGGGGATGTTGCGAGGAGAAGCATCCGGAGCATCGTAGCCTTTGTGCTATCAGGTTTCCAATGTTCGTTCGTTCCCCTCCCCCTACCCCATGAATGTGTGCTGGGCCCATGTGGTGTTTATTTGTTGGAATCATAATAATGTGTAAAATAAGCTAAGTTCCTGCTTCTCGTCTGTTTTTCTTTCCTATTGAAATAATTACATTTTAAATATTTGTAAATAAATCAAATCGCTCAACGTTTCCTTTTTTTTTTTTTTTTTTTTTTTTTGTATACTGAATCGAGGCTCGTGAAAGAGCTAAGTCTATCTGTCCGTGAATGTCTTTTCCCCCATTGATCTGCCATTGCTTGCACCCAGGTTAACAATCGGCCGTAATGGAATTAGCATTACCCCGGCGGTTACCAATGTTTTTGCTTGGGGTCTGAAGTGGTATACTGCCAGAGGGTATGGTGCGTTTCCCCGATTGGGACCGTCACGTGGTACAGGAAGTTATCGCGCGACTGTCCGATTGCCGTTCATAGTTGCTGGTTCACAACCTGCAAAGCACGTAGTTATTTGTGCGTAGCAGCCGCAGGTCCGGTAAGTTCGGTAGGGAACGGAGGCTAACCCCCTCATAGTAAACCCCAACCTCAGGCCGTAACATATTCGGTGTTCAGGAGTGGGATTCCGGTCTGAGCACCGTAACCCATTGGTGTCCGGAGCGGGATTTTGAACGCTCCGGCCCAACCATAACAATATCTATATATAGTTTTTATGAATATCTATATAAATAATATCTATATATCTTCCATATAAAACACAATGTGCATGTGTGTTTGTGTGTGTGTATGTGTGTGTGTGTGTGTGTGTGTGTGTGTGTGTGTGTGTGTGTGTGTGTGATTGTCCCCCTTGATAAGGCTATGTTTTAAAGGCTTTGAGTCGTTCTTTAGGAGGGATTTGAGGGGGGGGGGGGGGGGTTTAATGGGCAATCTTTGAACACGACTGTGTCCACCGGTTAAAAGACCTAAAAGGCTCAGAGGACCCAAAAGACCCCAAGGACAGATCCAGAACGAGGACACAAAATACTCAAATGCCTCAAAAAGACCTAGAGGACCCAAAAAACTCAAATGACCCAAAAGGCGCTGATGAACCAGAAGACCCAAAAGACCAAAAATACACTGAAGACCCAAAAGACCCCGAGGACGCAAATGACCCAGAGGACACAAAATACCCCATTAGACACAAAAGACCCCATGGACACAAAAGCCCCAAGGACACAAAAGACCCCAAGGACAGAAAATACCCCAAGGACTCCAAAGACCCAAAAGAAGAGTAATTATGCCTCTTACATTGGAATTGTAGACGGTGGCTTGCAAACTGAGCCTCAAGGTCGGTCTACAGAAGCCGTATTTTTGTAATCACAATAAATACAAGGCACAGGGAGGTGAAATTTGCTGCACATGATGTGCAATGCGTGCAGAGTAAAACGAGTGTTCTTTACGTCGTCTTCATATAAATAATATCTATATATCGTTTTTGGCCCTATCTCTCATTGGGGAAGAATCATTTAAAAACTGCTTGTATCCAGATCTGGATCTTCACCAAAATTGAATAGATACGTCTTTGCCACACACACACCCAACCTGCCACCAAATTTCATCCGAATCCGTCCATAACTTTATGAGATATCCTGCTCAGTGCTCACAGATAGAAAGACGGGCAAACAAACAGACAGGGGTGAAAATATATCCTCCATCCACCTTTGGTGGTGAAGGTAATGAGTGGAGCTGTGGAGTGAGTCTGGATTTTAGGAGTTTCATCAGAAGATGGTCAATGGCAGACCACATGTACCCTGCAGAAACCTGGTGTGGACAGAGCACGGAAAGAGTAGAGGGTGCAAGACCAGAAAGGAGGAGGTAGAAGTGTAGAAGAAGAGGCCCAGAAACTCAGCTTCATCGCCAGACATTCTAATGATTTTAAAGGTCTTGTATTCCATGGCATCAAGCTGAACAAGATGAGAGGCAGGAGCACCATCCCAGAGGGGAGAGCAGTACTCCATGAAGCTGCGGATGAAGGCCTTGCAGGTGAATAAGAGTTCAGGTGTGCCAAAGAAGGACTTTGCACGGCGTCTGGCTTTAGAGGCCAACTTTGAATTGTGATTTGCCCAGGAAATATCGTGGCTGATAGTGAGACCCAGAAGTAGAATGCCTGAACTTCCTGAAGAAGATTGTTAAGAAAGTAGATAGGAGGATTTGTCAGACAGTCCTTTCGGAGAGAGAGAGCGTTGGAGAATGAGATTTCTCAGGATTAAAAGACATATTACAAGTATTTGACCAGATTGTGATTCTATCAGAGGCTGCTGCTTGACTATCTGAAGCGTGAGGGATGTCACGGCAGAGAATTGGGTCATCAGCAAATAGATAAAGAGGATTTCCCAGAGTCAGAGAGATTGTTGATGAATATCTGGAATAGGACTGGGCCCAGTTAACTCCTGCAATGATATTATAAGAAGTAAAAGTAAAATAACAAGTGCACTGAGATAGTACTTTCAATATCAATGAGTCAATCATTATGAGCAATACATAATGCAGGCAAAAGTAAAACAATTACTAAAAATGAAAACAATGACAAATAGAGGTTGACATGACAGAATATCTGAGTTTGTAGAGTGCTCACATCTGCGTTCCTTGGTCTTGGGTGTGATTGCTGGTGGATTAAAATCTGAATAAATCAGGAACTGGGGAAGTGCAAAGGACACTGTCCAATAAAAGTTTGCTGTCTTTTAAAATCCAACTGGAGATGTTAAAGATGAGACATTTCACTATTACCGGTATAGACTTTTGGGCCTGCACTGCAGTCAAATTATCCAAGCGCAGGATTGATCATCACCATGCTTCATTCAGACCTTTTCAGGTCTATCATCATTATGTTGGCCCTAGGACTGAGCATTTTGCAGCAAATAAGCTCAAAAAAAGATGAATACGTTTAAGTCAAAGCTCATGATCATATATTTGTAGGAGTTGTGGATAACGAGAGGGCGAGACACTTCGTAGCTTGATCAAAGCTCCTTTATTCCAACAGAACTAACACATACCGGAACTCACGCAGCTTTTATAATGCAACTCACTCTTAAGGGGGCGTGGCTCCAACAACCGAGCGCACGCCACGCCCATACAATCAATAGCCCCGCTGGTCCCGTGCCTGTGGATTATGTCCCAATGGGGTAACCCCCATATATGAATCTATAATGATATACAGTACCATGATCAGTACCATTTGAACTCTGACATCTCACCTTAGCAGATTCCAATTATATTCAATACCTGTGTGGAAGTGTAAAATTTATCAAATCAAGTAATTTCTATGAGATACAACCTGCTCTCGTAGTGTGCAAGTTTTTTTGTGGTTTCCATGCAGAAGTTGGGATTTCCTTCAGTTGGCAAGTCATCTCCGACACTGACCAAATTCGTTTGCTCGAGAAAAGTAAAATTCTTAGTAGAGGCAATGGTAGATCACATATTGTCATGGCAAAATCATTTATGACTGAGGGTAATATGATTACAAATAGGGTTTTTGGAAATAATGTAATGTTAGATCGAGTATGTCTTATTGAGTTATATAAGCAAATTGGAGAAAATATATTGTTTTCTTGGTAAATAATTAAATAATACAACTGATGCCACAATGTCTGAGCTGGGCGTCTGAAGTAATTAGCATCCACTGAACTGCTTTCAAAATCCCATTGTGCTTGGTGAAATAGTAAATAATCAACTCAGTACGAGGTTGAAGCTATGGTAATTATTTTGCAGAGTTGAACAATGGGAGTGGATGAATCGATCTACGCTGGCCGTTGTTAAGATAAGCTCAGTGCACCCTTTTTTCTTTTCCACTTGTAGTTTATCTAATAGATAGTTTTATGAAATTGTCAACGTTCTCAGTAAAATCTTTCAAAAGAACGATAATTAAACACTGAATCAAATAAAAACCTTATAGCTTATTAGTGTTTGATAAAGGTTAGTCTAAAGTATAAAATCCTATGAAAAAAAGTCTGGTAGGCTAGCTCTCTCTCGCTCTCTGATCCAATATCTTCTCAGTAAAAACATTTTGTAAGGGATTACAGCATATAGGTTTTGTATAGGTTCATACCTCTTATATATGATTTTAACTTATGAGGGAAAAGATGAGTTTGCAGGTTGACAAAGGATGTGGTTGTCATAGCTACTGAGTGACCTTTTGATTAAATAAGGACTTTCTTATTGCATGCCTGTTTTGAACTTTTAACATGACTTATTAAAACTCATGTTACTAGTGTGTTAATTTGCAATATTGTGTGATAACCCTTGCATCAAACAATAAATGAATTACAGATAAAACCACAGAATGGGAAATCATTTGGTATAGTTTTAATAATAAAGCCACTGTAATTATTTAATTATGACTAAGGCTAATATTGTTAAAGATGTGCTTTGAAATCAAGTAAGTGGTCTTTGTTCTTGTGGTGTCGAAAATGAGTAAAAGATATATCCACTTCGCTGAGAATGACCTTCAAATGTTCTTGAAGTCTTCATACAGGATTAGAGGGAAGCTTAGAGGGAATCAAGTAATTTCTATGAGATACAACCTGCTCTCGTAGTGTGCAAGTTTTTTTGTGGTTTCCATGCAGAAGTTGGGATTTCCTTCATGTCTGGCAGGAGATGTCTGACGAAATGTCTGGCGAAATGTCTGGCAGAAATGTCTGGCGAAAGACGAAATGTCTGGCAGGAGACAATGGGAAAACAGAAAACCGCATTAAAGAATTTGAAAATGCAGACCTGCTCTCAGCGGGGAGTACTCTCATCTCAACATTTCACTCGACCAATCACATTGTATCCCCCGATCCTTGCTCCCTCCCACCAAAACTTTGCCCAACCAATCCTACTGCTCTCCTCCCCTCTCTTCACTCCTCCCCTCTCTTCGCTCCTCCCCCTCCACTTGCTCCTCCCCCTCCACTTGCTCCTCCCCCTCCACTTGCTCCTCCCTTCTCAAACTTGTATAAAAATCAGGACTGATGTCCAAATAGTAGGATTATCACTGGATTTGTAAGATGTTGGTTTGTTGTACTTTAGGATTTTCACTAGGTTTGTAATGCTGTACTTAGGATGTTTTACTTGGCTGGTCGATTCTGTATGGTTACACTGTATGTTGACTGTATACTGTGCATGCTACTGTATCCTTATGATGTTTCCTTTGATGTACATCTCTACTGTACCAGGATTTCACTTGGGACCTTCTGTGAATCTTGCAATGTAATTTGTGAATTGTAATATGCTCTTCTGTGATTTGATAAAGGTTATTGGTTCTTGCTGTGTATTTCCTTGTAGACAGAAAGTGCTGTCCTCCTCGGGAATTAAAATTTGTGATTCATCTTCTGACAAGGTTATGGACATTGAATTTCTTGATTCATCTATTACATACTACTGTCTAAAAAATATCCCTATCACCTGACCTATATTTTTGTCATACTGTACTTGATACCTTCCTGAAAAAGTGAAACACTTGGTGAATTAAAAAAAAACTGAAAATTAACAGATCTGGGCCTTATCTATTTTTTTTCCACTCTACAGCCTGATATGAAAAAAAAATTTCATGCTTTCATTCCAGGCAAATCTCAGTCTCTCCATATTGCTCCGGAAGGATTGTCAAACAAACCTGCTAATCTATTCCCATGGTCATTGGAAGAGGTTCAGTCTCTTGAACTTCCTACTGGCCTCATCAGCCATTACTTCTCCTAAGCTGACTATACAGCAAAATGCTATTACCTTATAATCACATTTGGAGTTCAGCTGTTATCTGCAACAACAAAAATGGGTTCATACACATATTAATAACAATACTGGAAGCTGGAGTTATACACCTGGGCGCTGTTATTGTAACAAACACCAGTGCAAGAAGTCCAATGATGTACGTGGGCAGCTTAACAGGAAATGGAAGGCTGTGAAACAATTTACCCGAGCATTGTTTTTTTTCTACCTGTACGACATGAGTAGGAGGTGTTAGCAAAGGGAACTAGAACGGCACTCAGTGGAGAGCATACCTCCGCCAGGTGAACAGTTTACCTTTTCTATCCTAGAGTAGACCAGAAAATCACAATACAGAATCACATTTAATCAAAATCATCCGTCCACAACATTTTTTAGATATCCTGCTATATATCGTTTTTGGCCCTAGCTCCCAATGGTGAAGAATCATTTAAAAATTATACTAGCCGGATCAGGATCTTCACCAAAATGTTATGGGTTCTTCCTTGTCACACACCCAATCGGTCCACCAAGTTTCGTCCAAATCCGTCCATAACTTTTTGAGATATCCTGCTATGTATAGTTTTTGGCCCTATCTCCCAATGGTGAAGAATCACTTTAAAAATTAAATAATTCTCATATCCGAATCCATATTCGGATCTTCACCAAAATCTAATCGAATCGTCCTTGTCAGACACCCAACCGGTCCACCAAGTTTCGTGCAAATCCGTCCATAACGTTTTGAGATATCCTGCTATATGTTGGTTTTAGCCCTCTCACTCAATGGTGAAGAATCACTTTAAAAATTAAATAATTCTCTTATGCGAATCCATATTCAGATCTTCACCCAAATCGAATCGAATCGTCCTTGTCAGAAACACAACCTGTCCAACAGGTTTCGTCCAAATCCGTCCACAACTTTTTGAGATATCCTGCTATGTATCGTTTTTGGCCTGATCTCCCAATGGTGAAGAATCAATTTAAAAAATTCTAATAGCCGGATCCGAATCCAGATCTTCACCAACATGTAATCATTTCGTCCTTGTCACATACACTACATCTCTGCCAAATTTCGTCCGAATCCATCCATAACTTTTTGAGATATCTTGTTCATAAACAAACAGACAGATAGACAGGGGTGAAAACGTAATCTCCATTCACCTTCGGTGGCGGAGGTAAAAATCGCAGAGGATATTTAGAAAATAACATTGCAGAAAGAAACCTGCCACCCCAAAATGCCAGGAACGACAAAAGGTTTCCTTTTAATAAATAAATAAATAAATAAAAAACAAGAAATATGTCGCGCATAGCATGATACTTGCGAAATCCCTAAAATAACCTGTTGAACTTTGGCCTATGTTGACCTTTTGGCATCTGTTCACCCAAAAAAATATTGGTGGTTGAAATCAGCGATGAAGTATGCATATCCTCTTCAAATTTCATGTCAATCAGATGAAAGTTGAGGATTTTAGAAATTCCACCTCATGATGTTGACCTTTGGTCTATGTTGGACCTTTTGGCCTAAGTTGACCTAAAAAATAATTGGTGGTTGAATTGAGTGATCTGATATGTAAATCCTCTTCAATTTTCAGGTCAATTTGATGAAATTTGAGGATTTTAGAAATTTGACAAAGTTGTTGACCTTCGGCCAATGTTGACCTTTTGACCTCAAAACCAATAGGCTTCTTGTTTATGACCAACTCCACCATTTGGTAAAGTTTCGTAAAGATTCGTTTAAAATTGTGACCTGTATGCGATTGACATACACACAAATAGACAAGCAGACAGAATATCGCACAAGACCAACCAATATATTTGAAAAATCATCGATTTTCACAAGTAATAATAATGGCTTGAATGTTAAATCGACAATGATTCCATCACATTCGAGAAGCATATCAGAGTAGAGCTCAATTATTGGTTCTTGGAAGGGGGAACCCTAGAGAAGGCAAGGTGTTTTAGGCTTAGGTATGGCAGGATAGCTAAGCTAAATGGGCGCTCGCCTCTGGGCTGTCCGAGCCTGAATTTGTTTCCTTTTCGAGTCATATATCCCACCAAAGGGCTGGCAGAATCGTGTAAAGGTGTGCACACTCGCCTCTGAGCCTGGGTTCTAATCTCGGCCCAGTCATAAAATGTCATTCTGGTGTTTTGCAGGCAAGGTGATTCATTAGTGTGTGGACGTTCAACTGGGTGTACCATCTACGGTATGGGTGGTGGATGTTAAACATCCCAGGGTGTCATTTGCGAAGAGTATGCGAGTTATTGCTGGCACCTTGAACAAATTCAAAATTCCTGCCCTGACTGATTGCTGGAATGTGGCAATGGCAAACCTCCCAGCATAACCTTTGCCAAGAAACTGCTTCAGCAGTTTCAGCAGTGTGGTACATATCATCATCATGTGACCAAAAACTACAATTCTGACAGTTTCAGGAAGTGACGTATTGCCATCCAGGTATGTTTACATTTTTTTTGCTAAGTTGTGTAAGTGTCATGGAGAACCTTGGACAAATACTTCATACAATAAAGGGAAATCAATGAGTCATTAGTGAGTTTTAGATGAAACAAGGACCTGAGAAGACAATTCACATAATGTCATCCATTCTACCTGGAATACCTGGTGTCAGATTATGAGATAGTTGATATCGCTGCATTAATAAACGCCTGTCTGTATGTCAGTTCATTCTTTATATGTAGGGATTTATAAATACAATTTTTTTTTTCTTTTACTTTTATAGTGTAGGGATTGGCAGAATAGATCAAACGTATGATGCCCTTGTGTCTGATTTCTCTAGTCCTGAATTTAGATTCCAACTTAAATATATATTTTAAAATGTTTAATTGCGGAGATTGTAAATATATATTTTAAAATGTTTAATTGCGGAGATTATAAATATATATTTTAAAATGTTTAATTGCGGAGATTATAAATATATATTTTAAAATGTTTAATTGCGGAGAATATAAATATATATTTTAAAATGTTTAATTGCGGAGATTATAAATATATATTTTAAAATGTTTAATTGCGGAGATTATAAATATATATTTTAAAATGTTTAATTGCGGAGATTATAAATATATATTTTAAAATGTTTAATTGCGGAGATTATAAATATATATTTTAAAATGTTTAATTGCGGAGATTGTAAATATATTTTAAAATGTTTAATTGCGGAGATTATAAATATATATTTTAAAATGTTTAATTGCGGAGATTATAAATATATATTTTAAAATGTTTAATTGCGGAGATTATAAATATATATTTTAAAATGTTTAATTGCGGAGATTGTAAATATATTTTAAAATGTTTAATTGCGGAGATTATAAATATATATTTTTAAATGTTTAATTGCGGAGATTATAAATATATATTTTTAAATGTTTAATTGCGGAGATTATACATATATATTTTAAAATGTTTAATTGCGGAGATTATAAATAAATATTTTAAAATGTTTAATTGCGGAGATATTTAGGAGCTTGTACGTTCATAATAAACTAGTAAAAAGTCTGTCAAAATGGCGGGTTAGAACCGTTTATTTGACGGTGCAGCCTCGTGAGCGTGCCAAAGTCTGAAGCCTCGGCCTAGTGTCAGATGTGCTTATGTCTTCTTTATTTATTAGACATCCTACGGATGCAAATGAACACTCTTCTTACCCTGTGTGTATTGCACATCACGCATAGTGAATTTCACCTCCCTTCACCTTGTATTTATTGTTATTTAAAAAAACTCTTCTGTACACCGCCCTTGAGGCTTGGCTTGCAAGCCACCATCTACAATTCCAATAGAAAAGACACAATTACTCTTATGGAAAATGTTTTTCGAGTTTGTTTTATCCTCAAAAGATAGACTGTAGTGAACACACACATTCGTGTTAAAAGATTGGCCTTCAAAGCCTACCCATCTGTGCAAACATACAAACACACAAACTGCCATTGTTTTTTATATGGTAGATGAAATAAACGTCCAAGAGACATTTTTATGCCTCCGCCCCCAAAGGTGGATGAATGCATTATGTTTTCAAGTTGTCCGTCCATCCGTCCGTAAGGGCTAAACAACGTTTTTCTCAGCAAGCACATGTCCGATTGAGACGAAACTTTCGTCTATAAGTAGTATGACTAGAAAACCAAACACGGCTCATTTCTTAAGCTTTCATTGCCAGATCTTGCCTCATTTGAAATTTATTTATCTATAACCAGAGCACCAGGACCATGAAGAGGCTCCATATTTGGTTTTCAAATGACACCAAGCTTTATGAAAACGGATGTACTACTTTTGACACAATATGGAAGAAAAGACAACAAATTAATTTTAAATATAAAATGAAAAAAAAACCTCTAAAATATTAATTATATTTCACAACAATGAATGCTCAATCATGCCATAATGTGGGTGGTTCGTGTGCTGCTACCTGGCTGCTGGTTGCATCATTTTTCTGTGGGTGTGTGCCGCTGATGCAATGCCTCTCTATAACCATTTACCTGCTGCTCATTTTGCCGATCTCGGAAGGATGACAGGCTAAGTCAACCAACCGGGCTTTAATTCAATGGGATTCGAGCTCAGGACCTTGGGATCCCAAGCCCCAAGCCCACCACCCTAACCATTAGGCCAACACCAGGTATCTGCCATAATGATTTTCAAGAATACAGAACAGGTAAATTTCATGTCCATATCACGTTTCGCCAATAAAATGGTTGGAAAATTAGACTTAAGAGAAGGTGAATGACAAAAAGATGATAAAGTGACAACGCAACGATTAGAATTTGAAATGAATAAGCTCTACCTATCCAGGACGGGTAATCTTGCGAGCACACGTTTGCCTTGTTTTCCAGGTAATGAATTGTGTACAACATTTTAAATTGTGCTGTCATATTGAAGCACCAGTTTATATATACCTACCATTTTTGGGAACATAAAAGCAGAAGCACCAGTTTATATATACCTACCATTTTTGGGAACATAAAAACAGAAGTCAATTGTGGCAGATAACTCAACTTTGGACATTTTAAGTGGTAATCACATAGACATCAATCTTTTGAATTTGGGTTGTTACTTTGTGAGATTAAAGGCTATTTTGAAGATCATTGATTATGTCTCTACCTCCAGGTATAGGACCACAATTCCAGTGGCCGGCTCATCTCTGACAGCTACGATTATAATAACCCATTTTAAAGAATTGCAGCTCCACTCAAACATTACCACTGCACGATGACAGAGTACCTGCCGAAAATTTAATTTCCTTGCATAAACCTAAACATCCGTCAGAATGAAAGACACACATGTGACCCTACTGAAAATGGACAGTTATTTTTTCAGTTGACAATCTCACTGGAATTCCAGAGCATTTCTCTTGCAAAGAAACAATACTTGCTATTTTTGACTCGGTGTTATAAGATCCTTGTGAATGGTTTACAGTTTACACCAATTAATATTTTAGCAATACGTTCATGAAATTGAATAAAGAAAGGTTCTCCCTTAGTATGAGTATCAACTGTACGAGATAGCATGAGTATCAAGCATTGCCCGGTGATGTTATAATTCTGTTGGCATTTTGAAGAAATCAATTTGGGTTTTTTTCTATTTTTTTTGTAGGTGCCTTAAATACTCCCCGACACACTCCGAATAAGGAAAATTTATATTTAATATGGGATTACACACACACATACACACACTAATCGGGGATAATTGTACACCGCTCCTTTCATATTCCATCTCCAGACGCTGCATGACGTCATTTCCGGGCACCGAAGGGGGCCCAACAATGATGAATACTGCAATAGTCAGGTTCACTATGTTTTTTCGTTCAAAATCATGGTAGATGAGCAAACCTATACATTTTTGGAAACGTTATTACATGGAAAATCTGAAAATGAATGTTTACATTTGCCAATTCCGACCAATTCGATTCGACCAATTCGACCAATCGACCAATTCCATTCGACCAATTCGACCAATCGTTTCGATCGACCATTCGACCATTCGACCAATTCGATCGATTCGATTCGATTCGATTCATCGAATTCCATTCGATCGACCATTCGACCAATTCGATTTGCCATTCAATTTGACCGACCTTTGCTTGTGTGGAATGGACTGTGAAAACGATGCGGACTATATTGTCGGATACGACACACAGGACAGTGATGACGAACTCTAAATGGCATATTCTGTAATCGTGTATGTTTGATGCCATTGACTGCCTGTGTATATTTTGTCATTGACTGCCTGTGTAGATGTGAAGTTATACTGACTGCATGTGTATATATGATTTTGCTGACTGCCTGTGTATGTTTGGTGATATGAATTATTGTGACACATTTTGATGTTATTAACTGCCTGTACAAAATGATAACATGTATTTGATTATGCAACTTATCGCGAATATAAAGACAGTATTTTGCAATTCAAAACCTTTGATTCGTGTCTTACCATTCCCCATAGCACTAATTTGATACTTTCATTGGATTCCTTGTCCCTGAAAATATAGGTTTAGTATATTTTAAAAAGTTTTTCGGGTAATTAGAGGCAGAAATAGAACAAAATATGTATTTTACAGTGGCCATTTTGAAAATCCAAAATGGCCGCCATACAGGTATCTCTCCAAATGTAAACATTGATTTTTAGTTTCCTTATGCTATAACCTTTCCAAAAATGTATAGGTTTGCTAATCTACCATGATTTTGAACGAAATATAATTTATTGACATAGTGAACCTGACTGCAAGGGCATACTTGGTTTTCCCTCCGGTTGTTTTCTTGTTTGTTTTCTTGTTTTTCCGGGTGATACCTCAGCCATCCGTTGAGCTAAGAAGCTGAACATTTGAAACAATAGTGAACACGTGCTTTGACGAAAACAGTATTTTTGTTTTTTGATTAATCAATCCATTGAGTAATTACTTAATTATTATCGATTAACAAAGTACTTATTTATTTCCTTTCTCATCTGGGTAATATCTCAGGCACCTTTTGAGCTAGGATGCTGATACTTGGACATGACAATGATCAAGTGATTTGGCTGTAATGGCTATTTTTGATTTATTTATTAATCAATTAATTAATTATTTTTTATTTTTAAATTAATGACTTATTTAATTAATTTTCAAAAAGTTACCGCTTTGGATGAAACACTGGTGGTTGAGGTATGTTATTAGCCAATTGATGAAGAAATTATTTTACGATTATCATATATTGATTTTATTTACGCAATTAATCAATCAATTTATTGTACACCTCTCCCTCCCAATACCGTGTCTATGTGCTGCACGGCGATATGGCCAGGCACCTAAGGCGCCCCGGTAATGCCGCGCGGAAGAGGATGTTATTTATTTGGCATGGGGCAGTGTACCTTGAATGCACCTGTACTTGTTTAATATTACCTTTCATATAGCTACAAAGGCTCAGGCACTATAAAGTGATTTTTTTTTAAATCCCAAAAAAGGAACTTCATCTTTTCACATTTTTTTTTGACCTTAAACATTTCCCTACCCACACCCAATAAGGAAAATAAGGAAAATTTATATTTAAAATCCTATTACACACACACACACACACACACACACACACACACACACACACACACACACACACACACACACACACACACACACACACACACACACACACACACACACACACACACTAATCGGGGATAATTGAATATTACCTTTCATATAGCTACAAAGGCTTAGGCACTTTAACGTGATTAAAAAAAAAAATAAAAAAAAAAACGAACTTTTTTTTCCAAATGAATTTTTTTTTTTGGGCTAAAACACTCTCCATACATACACCCAAAAAGGAAAATGTAGATTTCATATGATATATATTATATATATACAGACACACACAAATCCGGGATAATTTAATATTACCTTTCATATAGCTATGAAGGCTCAGGCACTATAAAGCGATTTCAAAAATAATTTAAAAAAACAAACTTTAAAAATATATATTACATTTTTCCCCCTGAAACACTCCCTGACACTCAATGATGAACCTCTAAACGTTTGACAAAGATTTGTTCAGCCATCTCTATGAAAAATGGCGACACACACACACACACACACACACACACACACACACACACACACACACACACACACACACACACACACACACACACACACACACACACACACACACCTCTCTTATTGTATAGAATCTGAATCTATACTATAGATTGCATATTTGGAAGCTGAAAATTTTCATTATCAAACAATATTCTTGAATGCTCATCTCTTTGAAGGAGTGTTCCTTTTGTGCACCGACAAAGGGCTAACGCTCGAAATGTCAGTGGCATATTTATTTCCCATAGTTTCCTCGTAAACAAACTTTTGGTTGATAAAATCCATTTTTTATCAAACAATATGCCAACTTATTAATATCAATATCAATATTAATATTATTATTATTATTATTAAAATAAGATGACCGACCCACAATGTGCAATGATCTACTCTCCTGCGAAACACAACAAAAGCCCGATGCCCTTTTTCCATACAAATAATCTTGGTACGTCACAGGTAAGCAGCACAAACGGATTAGAATGCAATTATTTTTTGTTATTAGACTTTTTCGGGCTCACCGATGAAGCTTTCTTTTCATCTTTGCTGCAATGCAAATCCCAGGAGATTACTTTGAGTGGAATGGTTTGGGCAGAGATTATTCGTGAGCTCTGCCACCAACTCTGTTGACAGATAACACGTCGGTAAATAACACGAGATCAGAAAAGAACTGTGATGGAAAATTGTGAAAAGAAATCCCACTCCCTGACCAATCCTAGCAAAGGATTAGGTCTGAGGTGCCTGGAATCCAAATGAACGCCGCCTGCATTTTGGGATACTTATCCAATGAGAGTGGAGGTTTCTATAGTCCTTCTATATTTTTCACAATTTGGGAAGAAAAAATTGGTGATACTTTCGAATGAGCCATTAAACAGATTAGATGGAAGCAGAAGGCGCACAGAAAGTGAACAAAAATGCAGGGTGTCCACAAATTACTGTTCCATATTAAAAAGGTAAATAACAAAATTAATGAAATGGGATACAACAATGCGATTTGCTGTCTGTGAAAGAACATTTATAAAAATGTTGGCAAGATTTGCCAAGATCATCATTAGTACATTTATATGTGAGCTGAGGGTAGGAATTTGTAATTTGCCCAGGATGCCGGCAACAGCTTGCCGACTCTTCACGAAGGACACCGTAGGTTCTTTAGCGTCCACCAACTAATGTCCGTGATGGGACACCCTGTTCAACATCCATCAGAGGGACAGCACTCACATTGATGAATCACACAGTCTGTAAAACACTGGGATGACAGTTTAGACCTGGGCCAAAATTCTAACTCAGGCTGGGAAAGCAAAAGCAGGATGGCACCACCGGTGCAGTTACAAAAGCCAAAAAGTTACAAAACAGAGAGAAATGGTAGGAGGGAGTGTGTGTGTGTGTGGGGGGGGGGGGGGGGGGGGTTGGGGGGAAGTAGCACATCAGAAGTAGCATCCCATTTAAATTCATCTCCCCCCACCATCTTTCCTGACGATGCGTTTCCATAGATCAGAATCATGCCCAGCCCTTGCATCGAAATCATGCAATAGGACAGGTTTATTGTCCTTTAGGCCACCAGATAGAGTTTGCTCAAGCTCTGCATTGACCTCCTCTTTAGTCTCATCGTCGGCATCAGAACTTTGTGTGTAAGCATTGATGACATTGGCACGCTGGTTGTTGACTAATAGGAGCTGGAATGACATGAGGCACTCACTGATAACTTTCAAGAAGTATTACTATGTTTCCTTGTGTGTGCTCCCACCTTGTCCTCATAAAGGGTTCCTGCTGTCGTGGAATAATAAATGTTACCGTTTCAACTGCTAAATTAAGCTCCAATTTCCGCTTCTTCTTCTTCAATCACAGAAAGAGGGGCTTTTAAAATGGACATCATGACCATTTTTACCATTTTTATTACTCTTCAACAGCAGGAACCCTTTAAAATGAAGCATCACAAACAAACATATATATATATATATATATATATATATACACACACACACAGTTCCTTTATTAAATTTCTGTACTCGAGCCAGTCTTGATAGAGATTTTAAACTTGATGACATACTCTGGTACAAACTTGAGAGACGCAAGTTTATTGCTCAAGGAGATTGCGCACGGAACAAACCAAGCAATCGGAGAACTCTATCTTTTGACGGAATTAGCCTTCAGCTCTTTTACTTCACTTGAGCTGAAGAACTGAGAGACTGAAAAGAGTGCATTCTCCAAAAACATGGCGTCACCTGAGCAGGTATTTGACAAACAAAATTGGCAAGAAGGTGACGTATGTAAACGAGTACCGAAAGGGTTAAACCCATTTTTGTTTCACTTGACAGTGACATCTTTTATTGTCATAAAAGATGTACGGAAGACAAACACAGAAGTGAAATGTTGCTTGATGCGTGCTGCGGAATTTCAATTTGCTGTGGTGGATCCAGAATTTGAGAAATGGGAATGTCGTGTATACCGCATAACCATACATAATGTGTTTTTAGCTCAGATAAGTACAAAAAAAAGATCAATGAATGGGACGAAGGAGATGGCGGAGGCGGTGTCACCGCGAGTGCCCACATTTAAATCTCACCAATTAATCTGAGTTCTCTGGACTAAGCCCTCTTTTTTTGGGGTGTTTCCACATTTTCCATGATGACATGTCCTCACCGATGGGTCTTCGCCCAGTGTGTCCCATCAGAAGAGTTAAAATAGCTTCTTTTTCACCATAAACACCACGCTAATTCGCTTGCCACGTTCCACTTTGTGCAATTACTATGTTTCTCTCCTTTCTTTTTCATTTGTTAGCTTTAAGTGCTACTGGGTTTGCAATCCCAGAGGCATTTCTCATCCGAAGATGAAATGCACCAGCCCACCGCTTTCAATGTGGGCAGCTGTGTGGTCTTGAACAGTTTCAAGGGGGCTGGCAATTACATCAGAAGTCTTCTCTAGCTCTCTTCGCAGGGTGATGAATTGTGAACAAATTCATACATAAGTATACACTCCTGAGTATAATTAGTGTTAACTTTCATATAAAGGAGAATTTTTAGTTCGATTTCCTGTTCTTCTTCCTCTATTTATTTGCTTGGTCTTTTTGTAGATGTATCGGAAGGTGCTTGAGGGAGTGCCCGGTACATGACTTTGCTTCGGGCGGTGGCTTGCCATCTCGCATCAATCACAGGTTATGGCTCCATCGCTCATCGGTCAAGCGTTATTGAGGGATATGCTTTATTTTGCGCTTGAGGCCTAATAGCCCTCATCATGATGAAGGAAGACAGTTTTATAAATGCAACATGCTGTGCTGCAAAAGCAAGCACTGTCAAAGGAAAGTTGCTACAACATTACGAGCTGAACTTTTGTAGATGTATCGCTAAGACCACATGGCTGGAATAATCCACTGTCATTTAGTCTCTCCTGCTATGTCTGTTTTTTGTATACATAGTCGCGGCTCGTGGAAGAGCTATTACACTGAAGGGATCAGGATGTAGCATGACAAAAGGACCAAGAGAGAGAGAGAGAGAGAGAGAGAGCGAGAGAGAGAGAGAGAGATAGAAAGAAGCACCAACAGCAAGACAACAGCAAGAGTTGAAGGCCAACACAGGGGGAGACTTGGACAAACAATGGGTGTGGTGAGGAATGGGGGCAGCAAAGGACAGGAAGGAAAGTCTTAGGAGGAAAAAAACTGGAAATCTGGAAGTAGAAGGGTTTGGGGATGGGTGGATCATGATCATGCTTTTGGATGGGGGTGATCTGAAATGGTGGTGAACCTCTGTCTTGAAGACCTCTAGGGAAGAACGAGATTGAAAAGAGAGTGGAAATTTGTTCCACAGGTTGGAAAAAAACAGAAATTATGAGTGGAAGTGAGCAATGATTCCATGTTTTGGGAGTTTCACCAGAAGGAGGTTGCTGGTGGACCGTGAGTTTCCTGCAGAAACATGGGTGGCACAAAATACGGAAAGAGCGGAGAGTGCGAGACCAGAAAGGAGATTGGAGAAGACAGAAAGACCACCAAGCTGTCTGCGATGGCGAAGTGATAGGCCCATCGACATAGCTTCATCGCCGGATATTCCAATGATCTTGAACGCCTTGGTTCCCACTGCACCAAGCCCAGGAAGATGTGAGGCAGGGGAGCCAGCCCAGAGGGGAGAGCAGTACTCCATCAAGCTGTGGATGAAGGCCTTGTAGGTGAATAGGAGTTCAGTTTTGCCAAGGAAGCAATTTGTACAGCAGAGGATGCCCAGTCGGCGGTTGGCTTTGAAGACCAACGTTGAAATGTGGTTTGCCCAAGAAAGATCATCGCTGATTGTAAGACCCAGGAGTTTGAGTGACTGAATGTCCCAAAGAGGGTTGTTAAGAAAATAGATGGGAGACATTGGGGGATGGTTGCCAGACGGTCCTTTCGGACAGTGAGAGTATGAGATTTATCAGGATTGAAAGACGCATTCAATGTGTTTGACCAGCTTGTGATTTTGTCAAGGTCTGAAGAGAGGGAGGAGTTTGCCCATAAATTTGACTTATTTCTCAAAATCCTTCAACTTGTTTCAACTTGTTTCAACTTCTATGTTTACAAAAAACAAGACTGCACAACACCTTCCGTCGAGATAATAACATTAAATCTCCATTGGCCTTTGGTATACACAGAGCAGAACGAGTGTTTCATTTTTGCCAAGACAGGTAGCAGCCGACTGAGGGGATGATGCAAAGACTTGATTGAAGGTCTAAACTCAAACTTTCTTTCTTTAAAAACAAGCAAACAATGACGCAAATGCACCTGTCACCTGCCACCTGGAACCCCTTGCCAGCAGGCATTTTTGTCACATGGAACCATGTTCACAGTGGAAACTTCACACAATAAATATAAGCGCAAGCAGATTTCCTTCAGAGTGACAAGTGAATCTCACAAACAATATGGGAGTGAAAGATGAAGGTGGGTGCAGGTACTGGAGTTCCAATCATTCACCACCTCACCTTGGGTTCCAACAACCAAGGAGTGAAGACCGACATGCGATGGCGGCAGGAGCTGGAGTTGGATTCTCACTTCCCTGCTCCTCAAATATAATCCAAAAAGCATTTGCAGCTATTGCCAGCTTCACCAAGGATAATGCCACAATTTTTTTCCCCAAATTCATCTCAGATGGTTCAGAGGCACTTAAATAGGTACATAAAGCCACCAGTCCTTATATTTCTGTCACTTCCACACAAATCCATTTTCAATGTGACGATAGCTATAACTGGCATAATGAACACAGTCGAGTACTGAAATGTTACACCACTAATGAGTTTCTCAGGAAACATGTTGAGATCACCACTTTGTAATGAGATCTCTTCATACGGTGCAATACTGATGTCATTTTGCATCCCAACAAACGAAAAATTGAAGGTGCCGGCTTTTCGTCATCATCTTGAACTCATCATCGATGAAAATGTGCTACAGAAGAATGTGATTATAGAAGATCATTGTAAGACAAAAGTTTCCTTGTCCTAAATGGTTGAAGAAGGCTGAATTTCCCCAAAATAGTTTCATTTCGGAAGCTATGACACTGATACACAAAACCCGTGCATTTTTTTTTTGCTAAAAATTTTTGAGAAAAAAAGGACAAATGATTATTATAACTGGAAGCACCCGCTGCCAAAGGGAGTCGCCAGGAAGGGCCATGTTATTATCTTTCTGATTATTAATACCATAGCAGAGTACCCGCCCCACGGGTGATCTTATTCCAAACGTGCACCACATTCTTCTGACATTTCCATGTATTTGGGTGGTGTATAGGCAACAGACTGCTGCTTCGATCGCTCCTGAAAATAAAATAACCCGGGTTACGAACTGTCGTGGCCAAAAATATTGGCACCCTTGCACTTTTTTCAAATAATGCACCTTTTCTTCCAGAAAATTGTTCAAATAAAAAAATCTCTTCGAATCCACATATGTATTTCTTTGGTTTGCAGTGGAACAAAACAAAAAAGCTGAATTTTTTTTTAAATCTCAGCTTATTCCACACAGAAATCCTAAAATGGGCCGGTCAATATTATTGGCACCTTTTAGAAGTTGTTAGAAATAATTATATTTCAAGCAGGTGATTCTCCTTTACTTTGGAATTGAACTCACCCGTGGTAAGATGCAGGTGCCTGCAACATAAAAATCACTCATTCAACCAGTTTGAATAGAGAAAAGGAGTCATTCTGCTGTTTTGTGTTACTGTGTGTACCACAATGAGCTTGGAGAAAAGAAAGAAAACCAGAGAATTGTCTGAGGAGGTCAGACACAAGATTGTAGCCAAGCATGGACAATCTACAAGTCCATCTCCAGAGACCTTGATGTTCCTGTGTCCACCGTACGCAATGTCATCAGGAAGTTTAAGGCCCACGACACTGTAGCCAACCTCCCTGGACGTGGCCGCAAGGGAAAACTTGATTGAGGATTGCAGCGTAGGATTGTTCGAATGGTGGAGAAAGCACCTCGATCAACTGCCAAACAGATTCAAGCTGAGCTTCAGACACAAGGTACGACAGTTTCAACTCACACCATCAATCACCAACTCAATGAAAGTGGGTTTTATGGTAGGAGACCCAGGAGGACCCCACTGCTGAGAAAGCCCGACTGAAGTTTTCCAAAACACACCTGAACAAGCCAAAATCCTTCTGGGAGAATGTCCTGTGGATAGATGAGACAAAATTAGAGTTTTTTTGGAAAAGCACATCATCTCTATGTTTACAGAAAGCAAAATTAAGCCTTCAAAGAAAAGAACACCTTCCCTACATTCAAACATGGAGGAGGGTCAGTGATGTTTTAGGGTTCCTGTGCTGCCTCTGGCACTGGGTGCCTTGAATGTGTGTATGGTATCATGAAATCAGGAGATTACCGAGGCATTCTGGAGCGCAATGTTCAACCAAGTGTCAGAAAGCTGGGTCTCCATCAAAGGTCATGGGTGTTGCAGCAGGACAATGACCCCAAACACACTTCAAAAAGCACCCAGGAATGGTTCAAGACAAAACGCTGGACTGTTCTGAAGTGGCCAACAATGAGTTCAGATCTAAATCCCATTGAACACCTGTGGGGGGATCTGAAAACAGCAGTTGGGAGAAGGTACCCTTCAAATCTGGGAGAACTGGAGCACTTTGCACAAGAAGACTGGGCCAAACTGTCAGTAGAGATGTGTAGGAAGCTCATTCATGGCTATAGGAAGCACTTGACTGCAGTTATTTTGTCCAAAGACTGTGCTACCAAATATTAAGTCGAGGGTGTCATTAATTTTTTCAATGCCATTTATTTTTGTTTTCTGATTTAAAAGGATATTTTAAGTTCTGAATCAAAAACAAAGGTTCTGTAATATTAACAGTGAAATAAAGAATTGTGGAGACCAAATACTTTTGTCAATTTCGACTTATTTTCAGAGAAAATTGTGAGTTATTTGAAAAAAGTGCAAGGGTGCCAATATTTTTGGCCACGACTGCATATGAAGCGAAAACACGCATAGTGCTTATGTACATATATGATTCATTGTGGGTACATAGCTCGGGTAGTTCTAATTTCACCCACCATCCCGCCAAAGGAAGAAAATTCCAAGATGGCAAACTTTTTTTTTTTTTTACTTGATGGAATCAAACAAAACTTTCACATGCAAAACTTCAGGGTGCCGTCATTAATGCCTGAAAATTCCAGCTTCCGAGATCAAATCCTGTCGCATAAGTAAATCACACATTCATACACACATACATACATACATACACACACACACATACACACATACATACATACATATACACACACACATACATACATTCATACATAACACACACACACACACACACACACACACACACACACACACACCAATATGTGTAAATGGAAATTGTAAACACAATGTCTCCATGAACATGGTGCTGGCTTTGCCAAAAAAAAAAATCCGATTTATTCTTCTTCTTCTTTCGTATGCAATACATGGCTGAAAGTAGCATCACTGGCTAGGGGCGTGGAGCCGGCGATAGCTCGCCCACTCCTCGTGAAAGACACGATGAGATGTTTAACATCCACCAAGTAATGGCGGAAGACGGAACGCCCAGTTTAACATCCATCCGAGGGGCGGCACACACATTTATGCCTCTCCCTGCTTGCGAGACACCAGGGTGGCAGTTTACAACTTGGCCGGGATTCAAACCAAGGCGAATATGCATAGCTCGAGACCATCCTGCCAGTCCCATCCTTAATTGCCTTAAATGTTTACTATTTCATGTAATAGACTAACATGAATTCATTGTAATTAGATTTATGCATGTGAATCTTATAATATACAGTCACGTGAAAAAGTAAGTACACCCCATGTAAAGTTTTGACTTTTTCAACATATTTCAACATACAGCTATTTGATCTTCATTTCAACAATATTGATAGATAAAGGTGATATAATATAACAAATATCATGAAACATTTACATTTTGTAGTCCATCGTATAATTTAAATAAACATAAATGCAAATTTCGCATGTGGAAAAAGTAAGTACACCCCAAAGCTTATCACTACTTCAAATACCTAAAATTAGAATCAGGTGCACAATCTCAGGTGCAAATGGTTAGAACATCGTTAGAGAGGATCTTGGAGGAACCTGTCTTATTTAAACCTCAGACATTTAGTTTGGTTTGCTCTTTGTTGTTGAAGTGTGCGGCGTCACCATGCCGAGATCAAAAGAGCTCTCTGAGGCCTTCAGAAAGAAGGTTATAGATGCCTACGAGTCTGGGAAGGGATTTAAAAAGATCTCCAAACAATTTGAAATCAATCATTCGACTGTCCGGAAGATCATCTACAAGTTGAGAATATTCCAAACAACTGCCAACTTGTTCAGGCCAGGCCGCCCCAGCAAGTTCAGCCCGAGAGCAGACCGCAAGATGCTGAAAGAAGTCTCTAAGAACCCCAGAATGTCACCACGGGACCTACAGGTAGCTCTTGCCACTGTTGATGTCAAAGTGCACGAGTCTACCATTAGAAAGAGGCTGCACAAATTTGATCTACATGGGAGGTGTGCCAGGATGAAACCTTTGCTGTCCAGAAAGAACATCAGGGCAAGACTAAAGTTTGCCAATGTACACCTCGGCAAAGACCAGCACTTCTGGAACAATGTGCTCTGGACAGATGAGTCAAAGGTCGAGCTATTTGGCCACAGTACCAGAAGACATGTTTGGCGAAAACCAAAGACAGCATTTGACCACAAGAACCTGATACCAACTGTAAAGCATGGTGGTGGAAATATTATGGTTTGGGGCAGCTTTGCTGCATCAGGGCCTGGGCAGCTCACCATCATAGAATCATTATGAATTCTTCATTGTACCAGAGGGTGCTTGAGGATAATGTGAGGCCATCTGTCGGAAAGTTGAAGCTCAGCCCAAGGTGGACCTTGCAACATGACAATGACACTAAACATAGCAGTAAATCCACCAAGGAATGGCTGAAAAGAAAGGAATGGAGGGTTCTGGAATGGCCAAGTCAAAGCCCGGATCTAAATCCCGTCGAGATGTTGTGGGGGGATTTGAAACGAGCTGTGCATGCAAGGCTAACCCCTGCTCTTGCAGGGGAAATGGCCTTTAAAATGCCTGTTGTTGTTGTGTTGTTGTGCATGCAAGAAACCCCGCAAACATCGCACAGCTGAAAGAATTCTGCATGGAGGAATGGGCAAAAATTTCTCCCAGTCGATGTGAGAGACTGGTAGACAGTTATAAGAAACGCCTACTTGAGGTTGTTTCTGTCAAAGTGGGCGAAACCACCTATTAGAGCCAAAGGTGTACTTACTTTTTCCACATGCGAAATTTGCATTTATGTTTATTTAAATTATACAATGGACTACAAAATGTAAATGTTTCATGATATTTGTTATATTATATCACCTTTATCTATCAATATTGTTGAAATGAAGATCAAATAGCTGTATGTTGAAATATGTTGAAAAAGTCAAAACTTTACATGGGGTGTACTTACTTTTTCACGTGACTGTATGTCAGACAGCCTTATAATGATACAAAATGGTTCTAAGCTCATGCAATGCTCAGAAATGTAAAAATCCAGATTATCCAACATAGCTGCTTTTGTCACAGTATGGAAAAGCCAAAAACTTTCCAGCTAGAAATTGTTGGAATGAACAGAACTTTGACAGAATGCAGAACTTCCTGAGGCTGATTGACTGACAGGTCGAGTGAGGCAATCTGTAAAGTTTTCTGGTGACAAATCTAGGTCCTCCTGGTGGAAGTTGGTGATATATTTTCAGTTTTTTTTTTTAATCCCCACTAAGTTCATGTAATCATGGCTAGGGGGAAGCCTTCATACACTGGCTGTTAGTGACAAATCCACAGCTTTGAAATCACTGGAAGCAAATGGGAGTCATTGTTGATTTATGGTACAAATCGACCCAAATTATTTAGGTTCAAAAACACAAAACTAAAATCATTCCTTATCCAGCCTAACTTATCTTTCTAAATGTTTTCCTCTTCCGAGCAATGAAACTCAGCAGTACAAATATCTTCCTTTAACATTTAGCACAAGTGGAATTTACTGTATGGGCTGTTGTTCTTTAATATATAATCATCAACCATCAACCATCATATATACAGTCACGTGAAAAAGTAAGTACACCCCATGTAAAGTTTTGACTTTTTCAACATATTTCAACATACAGCGATTTGATCTTCATTTCAACAATATTGATAGATAAAGGTGATATTGAAGGAGCAGTGCTACTGCTTGAGACGGACGAAGTGACGGACAAGACACAAACTCGTCCGAGAAGATGTTTAATGTATAATCAACTCGGGAACTCTGAAAACTCGTTTATCGGGTTCGCATACATATAATCCAAGCCAAAAAGCATACGTCAGAACCAAAGCCACGCCTCTCAGGCGAGGCACGCTTTGGTGGTCATGTGACCGACAGGTGCAAGCAATTATAACCTCGGCGCCGCGGTTTGTCCGCCGGTTACGTCACCGGCTGGGGCAAGGAGATTATGTTGCTGGTCTCGAGCTTTGGGGGACCCATGGGTCGCTACACACGCCCCCCCAGAATCGACTTGGTCCAGGAAGGTCAACCTGAGGGGGGTCCGGATGACCCGACCGAAACGACCCCTGGCTGGTCGTGGGGGGGGGGGCGGGGGGGTCCGCTGTGGTGGCGGGTGGCCGGGCGGGGGGTGCAGTGGACGGGGGGCGGCCGCGCCGCGGTGGGAGAGCCAGCCGTGGCGGCTGGCCGACGTCCATGTGGGCCGCCTTGAGGCGGTCCACCGAAATCCGGTCCGCCCGGCCGCCGATGCTGACGACGAAGGACTTGTTGTCCCGTCGTAGGACCCGGAAGGGTCCGTCGTATGGTGGCCGGAGCGGCCCCCGGTGCGCATCGTGGCGCACAAAGACGTACTCCGCCGTGCGGAATGCTGGGGGGACGTAGGATTGGGGGTCGCCGTGGCGGGACGTGGGCACTGGGGCGAAACGTTGGGCGGCCTCCTGGATGTCCGTGCGCTGGCGCGCGGCGGACCAGGGGCTGGTGGCGTCGGGCACGAACTCGCCCGGGATGCGGAGGGCCTGGCCGTACACCAGCTCGGCGGTGGACGCCTGGAGGTCCTCCTTTGGAGCCGTGCGGAGGCCCAAAAGGACCCAGGGGAGCTGGTCGGCCCAGCCGTCGTCCTGGAGGCCGGCCATGAGTGCGGCCTTCATGGAGCGGTGGAACCGCTCGCACAACCCGTTGGCCTGGGGGTGGTAGGCCGTGGTGCGGTGCAGGGTAACGCCCAATGTGCGGGCGACCGCGCCCCACAGTTCGGACGTCAACTGTGGGCCGCGGTCCGACGAGATGTCCGCCGGTGCACCGAAACGCGCGACCCAGATGGCGATGAACGCCTGGGCCACGTCGGCGGTGGTGGTGGAGGCGAGGGGCACGGCCTCCGGCCACCTGGTGGTCCTGTCCAACATGGTAAGCAGGTGGGTGACCCCTGCGATGGGGGAAGGGGACCCACCAGGTCCACGTGGACGTGGTCGAAACGTCGCTCGGGCACGGTGAAAGGAGCCAGCGGAGCCTGGGTGTGACGGTGGACCTTGGCCCGCTGGCAGGGTGTGCAGGCGTTGGCCCAGTCGCGGACGTCCCATCGCAACCTGTGCCAGACGAAACGTGCCGACACCAGCCTCTGGGACGCCTTCCGGCCCGGGTGAGAGAGGCCGTGGAGTGAAGCAAAAATGCGACGCCGCCAGGTGACCAGCACAACGGGGCGAGGTCGGCCTTGGGAGACGTCACAAAGCAGGACCGTTTCCGCGAAGGGGAAGTCAGCCAAGCGGAGGCTCGGGTCCGCCACCCGGAGCACCTGCACCGTGCCGTTGGTGGCCAGGTCCGTCGCCATCAGGGCGAAATCGACGCCGAGGTGGACGGCGTTGGCGCCGGCTCGAGAAAGGCAGTCGGCCACGGCGTTGTCCTTTCCGGCGACGTGCCGGATGTCCGTGGTGTATTCCGACACGCGGAGAGGTGGCGCTGCTGGCGGGCCGACCATGACTCCGTGACCTTGGCCATGGCGAAAATCAATGGCTTGTGGTCGACAAAGGCCATGAACGGGCGGCCCTCCAGGAGGTGGCGAAAATGGCGGACGGCCAGGTACAGCCCGAGGAGCTCGTGGTCGAAAGTGCTGTACTTCAACTCGTTGGGCAGGAGTTGCCGGCTGAAGAACGCGAGTGGCTGCCAGGCCCCATTTACCCATTGTTCATGAACCGCGCCCACGGCGTAGTCGGAGGCGTCCGTGGTGAGGGCGATGGGAGCATGGGGTACCGGGTGGGCCAGCAGCGTGGCGTTGGCGAGGGCCCGTTTCGCGCCGGTGAAAGCAGCGTCCATGTCCGTGGACCAGGCGACGTCGCGCTTCGCCGGCTGGCCGCGGAGGAGGGCGGTGTACAAGGGCCACATGAGTTGCGCAGCTCGGGGCACGAAGCGGTGATAAAAGTTCACCATCCCGAGGAACTCCTGCAGCACCTTGACGGAGCGGGGGCGCGGGAAAGCGGCGATGGCCTCGACTTTGGCCGGTAGCGGCACGGCGCCGTTCCGGGTGATGCGGTGGCCCAAAAAGTCGATCGTCGCCGCACCAAAGTGACATTTGGCTGGGTTGACGATCAAGCCGTGCTCGCTGAGGCGGCCGAACAGCGTCCGGAGGTGGAGGAGGTGCTCGGCTCTGGACGTGCTGGCGACGAGGATGTCGTCCAGGTAGGTAAAGAGGAATGGCAAGTCGCGCAGCACGCCATCCATCAGGCGCTGGAACGCCTGTGCCGCGTTTTTGAGGCCGAAGGGCATCCGGAGGAATTCGAAGAGGCCGAAGGGTGTAATAACGGCCGTCTCCGGGATGTCGGCCGGGCAGACGGGCACCTGGTGGTACCCCCGAATCAGGTCCACTTTTGAAAAAATGGTCCGCCCCGCCAACCGGGCGGAAAAATCCTGGATGTGCGGGACGGGGTACCTGTCGGGGGTAGTGGCGTCGTTGAGGCGGCGGTAGTCGCCGCATGGCCGCCATCTGCCCCCCGGCTTCGGGACGATGTGCAGCGGCGAGGCCCAGGCACTGTCGGAGTGCCGCACGATGCCGAGGCGCTCCAGCGTGGCGAACTCGGCCTTGGCGACGGCGAGTTTGGCTGGGTCGAGATGGCGAGCTCGGGCGTACACCGGCGGGCCCGTAGTGGGAATATGATGCTCGATGCCGTGACGCGCCGTGACGCACCGCGACGGCCGAAAACGTCGGTCGTGTGAGGGCCGGGAACTCCGCGAGGAGACGCGCGAAGTCGTCTGCCAACGGGAGGACGCAGGAAAGCTCGGTGGGCGTGGAATGGCTCAAGGCGCACGCCAGCGAGCTGAAAGTTTCGGCGTTGATGAGACGCCGGCGTTTAACGTCGACCAGCAGCCCATGGGCGCAAAGGAAATCGGCACCGAGCAAAGCCATGGGGACGTCCGCTGTCACGAACTCCCAGCGAAAGAGCTGGCTGCCGAAGCGGAGGGCGACGGTGCGTGGGCCGAAGGTGTGGATGGCGGAGCCGTTGGCCGCGATTAAGTAGGGGCCGCAAATGGCGGCCCGCCTGTCCTCCGCCGAAGCGGGAATGACGTTCAGCTGAGCGCCGGTGTCGCAGAGAAAACGCCGCCCCGACGCTTGGTCCGCGATGAATAGCACGCTTCCGGAACGGCCGGCGCTCATGGCTGGTAGTGAGCGCCGGCCCGACCGTTTCCCGACTTGCCGAACGTGCACGGGGGTCGACATGATCGGGCCCGCCGCCCGAACCTGGCGTGGAAATAACACCAGGCCGGGTCTGGCGGGGGCTCCGGTCGACGCGTCGGGACCGAGCGACGCCGCTGCCAGTCGCGCCGGCCCGGCGGCCTCCGGGAAGGAAGTTGCGTCGCGGGCGTCGGGCGGGTGGGCGGGAAACTGCGCCGCGGGCGCCGACTGGGCGGCGGGTGGGCTCCCGGCAGCCACCCCGATGAGCTGGCTCGCCGCTCCGACGAGCTGGCTTGCCGAATAGATCTTGTCGGCCTCCCTGGCGAGGTCGCGGGGGTTCGCGATGGTCGTGCTTGCCAGGGCGACCCGTACCTGGGCCGGGAGCTGGCGGAGAAAAAGCTCTCGGAAAAGGAAATCCGAGGGGTGCTCGCCGAGCAACGCGAACATGTAGTCCATACGTTCGGACGGGCGCGTATCGCCGTGCTCAGGAAGGTCGAGCAGGCGTCGTGCGCGTTCAGCCGGGGAGAGGGCGAAAGCGCCCAGAAGAAGTGCCTTGATGGCGTCGTACTTGCCGTCAGTGGGCGGGCTCTGGAGGAGCCTCAGGCAGCGGGCGGCGGTCACGGAGCCGAGCGCGGTGACCACGTAATGGTATTTAGTGGTGTCCTCCGTAATGCCACGCAGGGCGAACTGGGAGTCCGCCTGAGCGAACCAGACGGCGGCATGTGCTTCCCAGAAAGTGGGCAATTTGAGGGACACTGCCGTGTCCATCGCGTGTCGTAAACTCGGGGTCACCAGTGAAGGAGCAGTGCTCCTGCTTGAGACGGACGAAGTGACGGACAAGACACAAACTCGTCCGAGAAGATGTTTAATGTATAAACAACTCGGGAACTCTGAAAACTCGTTTATCGGGTTCGCATACATATAATCCAAGCCAAAAAGCATACGTCAGAACCAAAGCCACGCCTCTCAGGCGAGGCACGCTTTGGTGGTCATGTGACCGACAGGTGCAAGCAATTATAACCTCGGTGCCGCGGTTTGTCCGCCGGTTACATCACCGGCTGGGGCAAGGAGATTATGTTGCTGGTCTCGAGCTTTGGGGGACCCATGGGTCGCTACAATATAATATAACAAATATCATGAAACATTTACATTTTGTAGTCCATTGTATAATTTAAATAAACATAAACGCAAATTTCGCATGTGGAAAAAGTAAGTACACCCCTACATTTATCACTACTTCAAATACCTAAAATTGGAATCAGGTGCACCAGCTCAGGTGCAAATGATTAGAACATCGTTAGAGAGGATCTTGGAGGAACCTGTCTTATTTAAACCTCAGACATTTAGTTTGGTTTGCTTTTTGTTGTTGAAGTTGTTAGGGTTAGGTTTTGGGTTAATAACAACAATTACAACAACAACCATAATCGCAGACAGTACCCAGACATTATGACCAGCAAGTACACCCCACCCAGCCGAACATTTCCGAAGGACGGCTAGACTCCACCTCAATGGGCTGTAATTGACAGGCCCCGCCCCCGAACATTCGCGATGGTCGTCAAGAATGGCCGTGAAGTCACGCCCCGAATGAGAATTGGTTGAGGAGCAATGATTGAATCGCGTGATTGGTTAGAGTGATTGAAACGTGCTTGGTCATTGGTTAGAGTGTGACGTCATCGTCGAACATTCGAGCGCTGGAGCAAAAAGGGACGCGTCTCACCATTGTTCTCTCTCTCTGTGTTTCTGGGCTTCATGCGAGCGGACGCATTTTTTGGCACTCGCTCTGTTCTGGCTTTGGTGGCGGACGGTCGCTGGTTGACTTTGGGTTGTTCGGCTGCGGCTGCTGGTTGTCCAGGTAGAATTGCAGAGGTAGTGGTTCGTGTGCGCTCCTGGGAAGGGGCTGGTGAGAGGCAGCAGTTCGGGACGGTCGGAGCTCGGTGCAGCCGAACGAGAAGGACCAAGGGGGCAGCTCTTGCCTGTTTGCTTCGTGCTGGAAGCTGGCGGCGGACGCGACTTCACGCCAACGCGTGTTTTCCCGCGGAGGGATGCAGGACCTGTGACGCCACCAAATCCTCATTGAGACCAGAGCTGAGTGGCTACACGACATCCGACATTTATTTTCACTTTTATTTCTCCCTGTGTCTGCATACGAGTCTGAGTTGAGGGTCCCTCATTTAGGAATTTTCGTTTTACCGCACATTGCTATTATTTGCATTATTTTCATTAAATCATTATTTGTTCACTTTTAATTTCTTGTCCTGTGTGTTGTGTGTTCATTTGTTCGTGGGTTCGGTTAAACCCCTGTCGTGTCCGTCCGTCCAGGAAAGGCCACGGGACCTCCGTTTCCCTCACGCACCATAAAGAGGAATCGCCATCGATTCGACTCATACGCCCCAGAGTTAAGGCTCGTTTGGGAAAAGGAGGGGATATGTTCCCGGCGGTGTGTGATTCATAAGTGAAAAAATCCGTAAATACGTGAACAGGGCAGCGAATGTCGAGGCAGATTAAAAAAAACAAAACATAAATACGCCCGTGAAAAGAATGTTGAATAAAGAATGTCGAAACACGTGGTGGTGGAATGTTCATGTGCATGTACAGCTGCTTTATATGTGATGCATGGAGGATGCTTTTGGAACCTTGCTAAGCTTGACGTCATGGAAACCAAGATCTTCAAATCATTTGAACATCCTGTGATGAAGCTGAGTCTATGGGCCTATCACTTTCCCATCGCAGACAGGTTGGTGGCCTGTTTGGCTTCTACTGGCACCTTTCTCGTCTTGCACCCTCTGTGGCTTGTACTCTTTCTGTGATCCCCCTCACCCCCCACCAGATTTCTGCAGGGCACACACAGTCCGCCAGCATCCCCCTTCTGGTTAAACTCCCAAAATCCTGAATAATTTCTCACCTCAACTCATTTGTATGTCTTTCTTTTCACCTTTGGAATCAAATTCCACATTATTTTCAATCTCATTCTTCCCTACAGGTCTTCAAGAGAGCTATTCACCACCATCTCAGATCATACTCCATCAAAAACCATCTTTCTACACCTGGCAACCAACCCCTTTCCCCCTGCCCCCAAAGTCTATCTCCTTCCAAATTTCCAATTTTTCCTTCCTGAGAGTTTGCTCCTGTATGCATCTTGTGCACCTTGTGTGTTCTCTCCTACCCCTCATTCCTCGCCACATCCCTCATTTGCCCAAGTCTTCCTCTCTGTTGTCCTTCAACTCTGCTGTTGGTGTTTCCCCTCTCTTTCTACTGTTCCTTTTGTTCTGTTGCATCCTGGTCCGTTCTGTGATCTAGCTCTTCCATGAACATTGACTTTATATACATTTTTAACTCAACTGGACAACCGTCCAGTTGAGTTCATCACATACTGAACCCTCCGTCGGTCGTCGTCTGTCGTCTGTCATCTGTCGTCCGTTAACTTTTCGACGTTAACACTCCAGCGTCCACAAATATCAAGCGATTCTGATAAATATTGACAGGCAGTATCCTTACCCCAAGGACCAGGTTGGTATTACATTTCAGCCCGATACGTTGTAAAATGGCGGACTTAGGCGACCATTTTGTGTTTGGTCATGAAAACGACGTTAACACTCTAGCGTCCACAAATATCAACAGATTTTGATCAAACTTAGAATGTTTAACCCTTACAACACAAGGTAGGTTGCAATTGCATTCCAACCCGATCCGTCACAAAATGGCCACCATAGGCCGCCATATTGTTTTCAGCTCCGAAACGACGTTAAGACTTTAACGTCCACAAATATTTATGGATTCTGATCAAACTTGGTGTGTGAAGTTGTCCAGTCAGTTCAGTTGAGTTCTGCTTCCCTGGAAGCTCTAGTTTTTTTTAATCACAACCGTGCCTCAGAAATTCAGGTGTGTGTGTGTATGTGTGTGTGTGTGTGTGTGTAGGTGAGGGACGAGGGGTGGAGCAGTAGGGAAAGGATGGGGGAGTGGCATGAACACATGGCTCAAGGTAATCGTTTGTGATGTAATCCAATCAAGTTAGATTACATTACAACACGATTACCTTAAGCATGTGTAGCTTAGGGCATGTTCAACCTATGAATTCTCACAATACAAGTAAAAAGGGGTCTCCAATTATAATATACATTAGCCTTTTACCTGTCGAGCATGAGGAATCAAGTGAAACAAAAGTACTTTTTGTTGTCCTGATCACAAAAATCACAGGTGAACAAGCAGTGATTGTTTCCAACCATACATCTTCACCTGCACAAGGGATTTGTGTCTGTTTGTGTCTGGACCCGATTATGATGAAATTGCATTGCAAGTCAAAGTGCAAATGGAGGCTGGCTATAAATAATGCATCCACATCTGGATTAAAATCTGTGGAACCACTCCATAGATGTTGCACACTCGGAAATTATTCGCTAAATTATATTCGAGATGCTGGTGTCCTATAAATAGCCAGAAGGAAAACCCAAACAACGTACAATTAGCAGCATTTCCTGTATCACATACACAGCTGAAGGACTCCTCGATTCGGTGCTGAAATGAATGCAAATTTATACCTGCCTGCTGGAGGATTGTACACGTATAGGAGGCTTTGAAGTAGGACAAGCACATGCACAATGGAATAAGCTCGAGCTGTCTCGAAGGAACCGCTGCTTTGTACAGATCTATGCGTGGGTCTTTTTATAGTGAATCCCTGGATGCTTGTGCTGTGAGCTTCTGTCTGTGATGTGTTTGTTTCATAAACCATGGCGAGGTGTTGTTTGAAATGTCAGCCATTGTCAAAGTTCTATATCCAGCAAAGGGTGAGGGTGTATTAGTACCTCGGGCAATGTAATTGAGGGAGTAATTACATATCCAGTGGTTGATTAAACCAGACTAAGTCGAAAGAAGAGAGAAACAGTCATAAGTGTGAATAACCTCAATTAATAACTTCGGCCGAATAACCTCAATGAAAAATAAATAAATAAAATTAACACAAACATGCATGCACAAACAAACAAACACGAACACAAACATTTAGTCTGAGGGAAATGCCTCCAGTGATAGTCGATGAAGAAATAATAAAATAAAAAAACTTGCAAGAATGCCAAACTTTAAAAGACCCGACCTGATCGGAATTCCAACCTTCTGGCTAAAATCAATCACTACACTCGAGCATTCAATCAACTTGTCCAAGAGGAAAAGGTTTTGGATGAGTCGCCCACAGAAGGTAACAGCTTCCTCCTTAAAAAATCTGAAGAAACCCAACGACCTCACAAATATCGGCCAATAATAACGATATTTCTTCAATGCCCCTTATTACTTGCAAAATGGAAGATTTTTCAAGTATATTGGTCGATTGCGTTTGTGGTTCTGTCTGTTTGTCTGTTTGTCTGTTTGTTTGTCACCGGCCTACAGGTCACAATTCGAAACCGATCGTCACGAAACTTCACCAAGTTGTCTAGGTCGTCCCAATTGAGAAGCCTATTGATTTTGAGGTCAAAGGTCATCTGGAGGTCAAATTTCCAAAATCGCCATTTTAAATCCGATTGACTTGAAAATTGAACAACATTTGTGTATTGAGTCAACAAATTGGGAAATGAACTATTTTTGAGGTCAAAATGTCAAAGGTCAACTCAAGGTCAAATTTTAAAAGTCATCAATTTTCATCCAGAAAGCCGTCAATTCTCAACCGATTGACTTCAAAATTGAACAGCATTTGCATATCGTGTCACTAAGTTGGGAAACATACTATTTGTGAGGTCAAAAGGTCAAAGGTCAACTGAAGGACAAACTTCCAAAATCATCAATTTTCATCTGAAAAACCATCAATTTTCATCTGATTGACTTGGAAATTTAACAGCATTTGCACATTGTGTCAATAAGTAGGAAAACCAAGTATTTTTGAGGTCAAAAGGTCAAAGGTCAACTCTAGGTCAAATTTCCGAAATCATCAATTTTCATCTGAAAACCCATCAATTTTCATCCGATTGACTTGAAAATAGAACAGCATCTGCATATTGCCTCACTGATTTGGGAAACCAACTATTTATGAGGTCAAAAGGTCAAAGGTCAACACATGGTCAAACTTCTAAAATAATCATTTTTCATCTGAAAAATCGTCACTTTTCATCCTGTTGACCCGAGCTTTGATCAAGATTGTCAATTTTAATCTTCATGAAATGGACAATTTACTGTATCAATGGTAAACTTTGGGGGGGGGGGGGGGGGGAGGATTTTGCAAGTGTCGTGCTACGCATGACGTCTTCTTGTTTTGTATTGTTTGTCATTTTCTCCAAGCTATGGAATGTCCCTTCTTTTCTCTTCTTTGCCACATGACACATAGCCTTATATAAAGGGGCCTTTTTATGCCCATGGCATTTTACACAAGTGTCTCATAGTATTCTGTTAGCTCTTAAGAATAAGCTGTATTTATGTGGATGGATATGCCTTGTGACTGTTAGTTTAAGTCCATGTTCTTTTCTCTTTATACTCTGTACTTGAGCCATTTCTCACATACCACCTCTCCAAAATTCCAGTTTTTCCTTCCTGGGATCTTGCTTCTGCATCCATATTGTCCACACCATGTGCCATTCCCTTCCCCTCATTCTTCCCTACATCCCTCATAGGCCAAAGTCTCCCTCTATTCTGTTATATGTTCTAACTCCTCCACGAGCCTCAACCTGGCATACAAAAAAGGAAAAATCTTTCAAGTTATGGTGTGAACAAACAGCCATAACTGAGTAACAGAATGAGCCTATCTTTTGGCAAATTCTCACGACTAATGCAGACAAACTAGCGAATTAAGACCAAAGCTCATTATGAATTCTCAATTAAGACGAATTGCTCTACAGGTGATCTGCCATCCTTAATTACAGATCATTTCAACAGGGCATTGGAGCTCAAGGGTGAATGAAGCTCTATTTGTTACTTTGGATGTCTCAAAAGCCTTTGATAAAGTTTGGCACAGGTGTCTGCTCCACAAGCTTCAGTCATAAGGTGTATCTGAAGCGATGCATTCAATCATCTCAGCTTTCCTCACAAATCGCAAGATGAAGGTGGTACTTGAGGGTCAATCTTCTCCTACTTGCTCCATCAATTCTGATGTTCCACAGGGTTCTTTCCTTGGTCCCACTCTGTTCCGTGTTTATATCAATGATCTTCCTGACAATGTTTTGTCTCAGCTAGCCATACATGCTGACGATTCCTCACTCTACTGTACATCTGCTGATTCACGCAACATCACTCGTAATGAGGTTGGAGTTTCTCTGGACAATGATTTGGAGAATGTATTGAAGTTGGGGCACAACTGGCTGGTAACCTTCAATGCAAGGAAAACTAAACTGTTGTCCATATCTCGTTCTAGAAACAGGTCTTTCCCTTCTATGCACATGGGATCTTCAACCTTAACATAATCATCAGAGCTTCGGCTTCTTGGTCTGGACATGTCTTCTAACCCCGTTGGGATAAGTACATTTCTGGTATTGTTAAGAGTGCTTCCAAGCGAGTTGGTTGTCTTCAACGAGCGCAGAGGTATTTACCTCCTGATGCTGTTTTGTACATGGATAAGACAACTATACATCCCCTTATGGAGTACTGTTGCCACATTTGGGCTGAAGCACCAGCTTGCCACTCATCTTTACGAGATGGGCTCCAGAAATGCATTGTCAACCAGGTGGGTGCAGAGATGAGTTCACCCATCTGGTTGGTGCAGAGATTGGTTCTTTTTCTGATCTTCATCAATGATCTCTCCGACTCTCTGGAAAATCCTCTCTATCTCTTTGCTGATGACTCCACTCTCTGCCGCTCCATTCCTCATCCCTCAGGTCGGCAGTCTGCAGCCGCCTCACTCTCCGCAGACCTGGACAAAATCATAGACTGGTGAAACAAGTGGAACATGTCTTTCAATCCTGAAAAATCTCACACTCTTACTATGTCTCTCCGAAAAGACCGACTGGACAACCCTCCCATCTACTTTCTCAACAATCCTCTCGAAGAAGTTCAGTCACTCAAGCTTTTGGGTCTCACTATCTGCCATGATCTTTCTTGGGAAAACCACATTTCCAAACTGGCCTCCAAAGCCAGTTGCCGATTGGGCATCCTCCGTCGTGTGAAGTCCTTCCTTGGCACACCTGAGCTCCTCACCACATACAAGGCTTTCATCCGCAGCTCAATGGAATATTGCTCTCCCCTCTGTGCTCTGGGGGTCTTTCTCTCACTCACCGGCAGGTAGGTCGTCTTTCTGTCTTCTACCGACTCCTTTCTGGCCCAAATATTCCTACAGGTCGCACAAGATCTGCCTGCAACCCTCTTCTGGTGAAATTGTCAAAATCAAGACTCTCTGCTCACCTTCACTCCTTCATTCCTCTTTACTCCCACCTCTGGAACAAACTCCCTCACTCTCTTCAATCCCACTCCTCCCTTCAGGTCTTTAAAACAGCTGTTCACCACAATATCTTACCTTCCCCCATCAAAAACCTTGAACTTTTCAACCCCCGTTAATTCACCCCAGATCCACTTTTTTGAAATACCGACTTATTTCCTGGAAGTCCCAGCAGTGTCCATGTGTTTTATACCTCTCCCACCTCCCCCAAGCCCTCTCCCTCCCACAGATGTCCCAATGTCCCTATTCTCTACTGTTGTACTTGTGTGCTTCCCTCTCTCTCTCTCTCCCCCCATCTTGTCTCCCACTCCCTTTGTTGTATATTTTATGTATCTGTTTTTTTGTATGATGAATGTTAGCTCTTACACGAGCCTCGATCTTGTATACAGAAAAAACCCCCAAAAAACAACAACCTCTTCAACCGCTCTCTCACCGTGAGTCAGTAGCCACTTTTGGTTTGGTCTTCAATATTTTCATGACAATGTTCTGTTGGTACTTTCTGACTTGGTTCCTCCCACACGAGTGTTTGGATGTAAGACTCGGTTTGCCATGTCTGCACACCCACACACTACAGCTGATCCAAAGTGCAGAACGATAGTTTTACATGCAGATAGTTTTATCCTTCGTGCTGTCTCGCTCTGGAATTCACTACCTATAATGTGCTTCCCATTATCCTACAATCTACTCAACTTCAAGATGAACATCAATTCCTACTTCCTACATATTTGAGGGTTAATCACATTTTACCTGACTTCTGCTACTTCCTGAGTCTTGGGTGTTTTCTTGTTATTATTTATTTATTTGGACTTTCTGATTTATTTTTTTCCTAAACTTCTCTTTGCCCCTTACCTAGAGTGGCTTGTATGCCTTGTTTCAGGCGGTTTCCATTAAAAAAAATACAAAAACAGCATAGACAACATTTCGTGGTACGTCCAAACGACTTCCTGTACCACTGATGATATAGAAATCTAAGTAAAATCACAAGGAGGCAAAAAGAAGCCTGAACATAAAGAAGCAGAGTGGAAGATTTGGGTATTTGGTCATTATGGAATAAATGTGTCTAACACTGAATTATCAATGTATCACGTTATGATTGCCTCTAGACAGACAACTGCATGGCTGTCTGACCTTTTGCTGGGAAGTCGTAAAAGCAGTGTCCATGGATACGCACAGTTCATTCACCATGTTACCCAAATATCTATATAATCGGAATATCCTGTATAAATAATGAAGAAGAGGCAAAAAGGACACAATGAGCGGTTTAAGGAGAAAATAACAAGACAAAAGTATTCAAGGACAAATGTAAATTCACAGTGGGAGGACAGAAGCATGCATGACAGATATGAAAATGAATACGTCCCTTGCTCCAGGAATGGTGACCCACAATGAGAGAGAGATCAACCAGTGGTGTGGGAGGCAGGAGTGGGTAGCTGCTTCAAACAGTCTTCACCAGAGGACTGCTCCCACACCTCCCCCCACACCTCCAAAATGTGGGTCGAAAGAGCAATGTCGCAGAAACAAGTAATATGCATCATTCCACAGATACCTACATGAGGTGGTATGGTGGGGCGGAGGGGCAGCCCCCTGCCTTTCAGCTTTCATGAGAGTCATTCTCATAAAATGATTGTTTGTTTTTTTAAATATGAGGATGTGGGTGGGAGAAACAATATTGCTTGTATGTGCGAGCCAGATTTTTTAAAGCTCATGGGGACATTGGCATGAATGTAAATCTGTCACCCTTAAGGTCAAGAGTCAGAAAGCGAAGCCTTAATTGGCACAGACTTCTCTTAACGCCCAACTGAAGGGTGTGAAGCACCCCCGTGGAAACGAAGAGCAATATCCATACTTCGCCACAACTAAGTCAAACATTCCTCAGTTAGTATAATGTTTCCTTTTGCCAGTTACTGACTACCTACTACATAAGAGAGCCGTTGGTCTGTTTGTGTGTTACCATTTTTCTCAGAGATGGCTGAACGGAGCTTCGCCAAACTTTCAGAGGTTCATCGGTGAGTGCCTGGGAGTGCTTTAGGCCAAAAAAAAGTTCGTTTTTTTGGTTTTAGTGTTTGTTTCAGTGCCTCAGCCTTTTTGATTCATGACAGTTATATACAACTACACATTCGCATAAATAAATACAAAACAATTAGGACCAGAGATTTCGACACAAATAATAAAACAATTCCGGAAGCGGTAGAAGATGGTGATAAGGCTTCTTCCTCTTCCTGAACGTTATCATACTTAACTCAGAAACGTGATGAACGGCACTGAGTTATCATACTTAACTGAGTTATCATACTTAACTCAGAAACGTGATGGACGGCACATTCATCAGCATATAATCAACGAAAAGGTAAAATGATGATTTGACATTTGTGATGAATTCTGATTTGGATGTAATTGATTTTCCATGATATTTGCCCTCATTTCAAATATGTAAATGTTTCTTTTTCGCTTGAGCAACGCCAGGTACTCTAGATATAAATGCTTATATACTTTACTCGGGGTACAAATACAAATACAAGTTTGTCTGGGGGGTTAAAAATTGGCTACGTGGCCGCGGCCTCATTCGGGAGTGTGGGGGACCGGGAGAGGGGCGAAAATTCTCTATGTAAATGTGTACCGTGTAGCGCCACCTGGTGTTGGTGGCAGAAGGTATTACAATTTCCTTTTTTTTTTTGACCTGGGCAACACAGGTTATGAAGTACTCTTTGCATGGGGAAATTTTTCCTCCTCCCCTTTCCCCCCTCCCCCAAAACGGAGGGGCCTGTCAAAGCCACCCCCCCCCCAAATATGTATATGTAGTATGTCTTTCCCCTCCCCCTTCCACTCCCTTCCAACCCCTCCCTCTCCTGCTTCCTCCCCCAGCCCCCCACCAGGAACGCCGGGTACTCCTGCTAGTGCTAGATACAGACCACTTTTCAAGATGGCTGCCATATGCACAATACATCCTCATGTCAAATCACCCCATGATGAGATATTGCTGGCATGCATTTCCATAAACATTGGGGTTCCCAGCAAAAGACATCATAGTATCATTATGAATGCTAAGTCTTGGCAGTGCTCATACTGTGGAAGAAAAAGACACGCAAGCTTCTAACTTAATCCTCAGAATTTTCTCTTGGCATGCTGAAGTGCTTGTCTTCATGAGACACTGGAGACAACATGTCGACAATATACACATCCTGGCAAGGGCCATGCCTATACAGCATGTTTGTATGCTCGACGTGCCTGAACAGAAGGTTTCCAGTGATAGCGAGCAAACCGTTAATTCAGGTGCCATTGGTAACTTCATCATACCACAATGATATAATAACCAAATGTTCAAATAACCAAATGCTCAACCGAGGCCATACAACTGTTTGGCGCAACATTCGCACACCATTCGCAGTGTAAGGAAAAGAGTGAGAAATTTTTGAAAAGATCTTCCAATCTATTGATGAAGATGCTGCTGCTGGCAAGGATGCACTGTGAGGATTCTTCCTGTCGTTACCCAGGCCTAGATCATGACCCAGGATCTTTGCAAAAGGATGCACCGCTGAACCATATGATAGACAGCAGGGGATGCAAATCAAAGTTCCTTATCCAATTCTAGCAATTGCAGCACGTGATTGCCGACTGCATCATTTTAGGGGTCTCGACCGGCAGCTGATACAGATGTGCCTTCACTAGATGAGGGCAGGAATTTGGAATTTATCCAGGATAATAATAATAACTCACTTACTGTTTTGTTGAAAGGCACTGCGGTATCATTAACTTCTCCCACAATTGCTAGCAGATGGGTCCATCCAGGGACAGAGCTCTTATCGAAGCCATACCCTGCCTGCGAAACACCAGGGTGACAGTTTATGATCAAGTCGACAATCAAACATAGACTAGATGATGGTTCAAAGGTGAATGTATGACCTCTGAGATATCCTTCTAGGCCAAAAGTTCCTCATTATAATGTTACTAGTGCAGATGTACAGTGCCTTCAGAAAGTATTCACATCCATTTAATTTTTCACAATTTTTTGTATTACAGTGTAAATTAAAAATGGATTAAATTTTAATGTTTTGTCACTGATCTACACAAAATACCCAATAATGACAAAGTGAAACTTATTTTTAATATTTTTTACAAAATAATTAAAAAGGAAATACAGAAATACCGACTTTACATAAGTATTCAGCCCCCTGAATCAATACTTTGTACAAGCACCTTTTGCAGTTATTACAGCTTTGAGTCTCCTTGGCTATGTTTGTATCAGCTTTGCACATCTGGATTTGGTGAGTTTCTCCCATTTTCCTTGCATATGTGCTCAAGCTCTGTCAAGTTGGATGATGAGCGTCAGTCAACAGCAATCTTCAAGTCTTTCCACAGATTCTCAATGGGATTAAAGTCTTGGCTTTGGCTGGGCCACTTAAGGACTTTTACGTTCTTGTTCGGAAGCCATTCCGGTGTTGCTTTGGCTGTACGGTTGGGGTCATTGTCCTGTTGGAATGTAAATCCCCACTGCAGTCTATGGTTTCTTGCACTCTGAAGCAGGTTCTCCTCAAGGATTTGTCTGTATTTGGCTCCATTCATTGTTCCCCCTACCCTTACAAGTCTGTCAGTCCCTGCTGCTGAAAACCATCCCCATGGCATGATGCCGCCACCACCATGCTTCACTGCAGAGATGGTGTTAGACGGGGTGATGAGCTGTGCTCGGTTTCCACCAGATGTATCGCTTTGCATTCAGGCCAAAGAGTTCAATTTTTGTCTCATCATACCACAGAACCTTTTGCCTCATGCTCTGAGTCTTTCACATTTGCAAGCTGAATGTGTGCTGTCATGTGCCATTTTTTTCAGGAGTGGCTTCGATCTGACCACTCTCCCTAAAGCCTAGATTTGTGAAATGCTGCAGAGACTGTTGTCCTTCTGGCAGGTTGTCCTTTCTCAGCCAAGGAATTCTGTAGTTCTGTCAGAGTGGTCATTGAGTTCTTGGTCACCTCCCTGACCAAGGTCCTTCTTGCCTGGTTGCTCAATATGGTCTGATAGCCAGCTCTAGGAAGAGTCTGGGTAGTTCCATATTCATTCCATTTCCTAATGATGGAGCTCACTGTGCTCTTGGGAACTTTCAACACTAGAAATTGTTTTATACCCTTCCCCAGATCTATGCCTCCTCACAATTCTATCTTGGAGTTCTACGGACAGTTCCTTGGACTTCATGGTAGATTTTCTGCTCTGACATCCACTGTCAACTGTGGGACATTATATAGAAAGGTGTGTTTCTTTCTAAATCATGTTCATTCAATAGAAATGGCTGCAGGTGGACTCCAAAATTGGCTGCAGGTGGAATATATTTAAAAAGAAAGAAACCACTAGTGTACTTAGCAATAGACAATGGCCAGGTCGGCCAAGGAAAACAACTGCAGTTGATGATAGAAAAATTACCAGAGCTGTAAAGAAAGACCCAAAAACAACTGTCAGTGACATCACCACCAACCTCCAAAGTGCAGGGGTGAAAGTATCACAATCTACCATTTGCAGAAGACTTTAAAAGCAGAATTACAAAGGCTTCACCACAAGATACAAACCTCTCATCAGCACCAAAAATAGAAAGGCCAGATTAGAATTTGCCAAGATGTACTGAGGTCGACTAAGATAAACTTTTCTCAAGGCAATGAAAACGTGAAAGTGTGGAGAAAGGAAGGAACTGAATATTATCCAAAGCATACTACCTCATCTGTGAAGCATGCTGGAGGTAGTGTCATGGCTTGGGCTTGCGTGGCTGCCCCTGGAACTGGCTCCCTCATCTTTACTGATGAATTTGGAAGAATGAAATTGGCAGATTAACTTGAAGAATGGTTTGAGCCCCCGAAGCAGCAGCAGAATGAATTTGGAAGTGCACAGAAACATTTTGTCTGCCGATGTACAATAAAACGCCTCCAAACGCATGGGCGATGCTTCACCATGCAGCAAGACAATGACCCAAAACACAAGGTCAACGCAACCAAGGAGTTCATCAGGGGGAAAAAATGGAAGGTTTTAGACTGATCAAGTCAATCTTCTGAATTAAATCGAATGGAGCAGCATTTCACTTGCTGGAGAGGAGACTAAAGTCGGAAACCCCCCAAAACAAACAACAACTGAAAATGGCTGCAGTAAAGGATTGGAAAAGCATCTCAAAGGAAGATACCAAGAGTTTGGTGATGTCAATGGGCCACAGGCTCGATGCAGTTATTTCATGCAAGAGATATGCAAACAAATACTAACTATTTATTATACTACTTTAATCGCGGTTGAATGAAAGTGGGAAGGCTTTGAAATTAAGGAAAGCTTTATCTTCCCCTATCCAAAACCTTGATCTTTTCTACCCCTGTTAATTCACCCCAGATCCACTTTTTTGAAATACCGACTTCTTTCCTGGAAGTCCTAGCAGTGTCCATGTGGTTTGTACCTCTCCCACCCCACCTCTTTCCCATGCTTACTCCGCCCAAGCCCTCTCCCTCCCACAGATCTCCCGATGTCCCTGTTCTCTGCTTGTTGTTAGCTTAGCGGCTAGTGTGCCGGCTTGGGATCCTAGGATCCTGGGTTCGAATCCCGGTCGATCGCTGAATTAACGCCAGGGGGGTTGACTCAGCCTGTCATCCTTCCGAGGTCGGCAAATTGAGTACCAGCTTGCTGGGATGAATGATCCCGGTGTGTACCCCGGTTTAGAATAGGTACACCGTATCCCTGCGCATCATAAGAGGCGACCAAGGGTTGGCGTCAGGAAGGGCATCCGGCCATAAAAATATTGCCTCAAACAGGGAATCATGATTGTCATGGGGCCCGCAAGGCTAACCCCCGCTCTAGCGGGGAAAATGGCCTTAAAAACGATCATTCATTCATTCAATCGCGGTTGAATGAAAGTGGGAAGGGTTTGAAATTAATGAAAGCTCTATCTTCCCCTATCCAAAACCTTGATCTTTTCTACCCCCGTTAATTCACCCCAGATCCACTTTTTTGAAATACCGACTTCTTTCCTGGAAGTCCTAGCAGTGTCCATGTGTTTTGTACCTCTCCCACCACACCTCTTTCCCATGCTTACTCTCTCCAAGCCCTCTCCCTCCCATGGATCTCCCGATGTCCCTGTTCTCTGCTGTTGTACTTGTGTGCTTCCCTCTCTCTCCCCATCTTGTCTCCCGTTCCCTTTATTGTATGCTCTGTGTGTCCGTTTGTCCTTTATTGTGATTGATGTTATCTTTTGCACGAGCCTCGATCTTGTATACAAAAAAAAAAAAAAAGGCGGAGGAATCCGGTCATCACTGCCAGCAGTTATAAAGTGGCAGTTCTAGTTTACTTGAAGTTAATCTGTTATAATACTTATGTTTACCTAAAATAAGGGGACTGAACATAAAAGTGTTGTTGTTCTACAGTGGTAAAACATGTATACACAGAAATACCAAGTAATAAAATCTGACCTTCTGCACTATTGCCTCATTTACATCTTTTGATGTCAAATCCAAATTTCTTGAATATATAGCAATAATAACAAATTTGACTTCACTGTTCCAATACTTATGGAGGTCACTGTATATGGCCTTTTCTTACATCTCCATTTTAAAACCATTTGTGCAAGCACAGAAAAAACCCATTTTCATCAAGTCACATCATCTTTCATCTTAATGTTCATGCTGAGAGGGTCAGCAAAACAGCACGCAAAATCAGATTAATTTCCTCCACCAGATGTTCATGACAATCAAAGCAATGCCATGTTTATCTCGGGACTTGCTTCTCGGGCAGGGAAGAAAATGAGCATGACTGTACCAGAGATTTAATTAAAGGGACACTGTGACATTCCTTTTGCAAGCATTTTATGTTCTTCGATACAAATTAAATTGTTGTGAAATACATCAAAAGAAAATCAACCATGTCATGAAAAATGTTTCTCCATAGATTTTCCACTTGAAGTCGCATAACAGAATTATTAACGTAAAACCGATGTGAAGATGGTTCCCCACTTCAACATTTGTTCGAAAGTGACTCGTCCACTGAAAGTTTTAAAGTTCAGTCTAAAATAGACTCGAAATATAGAGACATCGAAAAGTTTAAAGTTTCTGTCTTCTACCGACTCCTCTCCGGCCTTGCCCCCCCCCCCCCCAGCTCCCTCTGTGCTCTGTCCCCCAAATATTCCTCCAGGTCGCACAAGATCTGCCAGCAACCCTCTGATGGTTAAACTGCGAAATCTCGGCTCTCTGCTCACCTTCACTCTTTCATTCCTCTTTTCTCCCGCCTCTGGAACAAACTCCCTCACTCCCTTCAATCCCACTCCTCCCTCCAGGTCTTTAAAACAGCTGTTCACCACCATCTCTTATCTTCCCCCATCCAAAACCGTGATCTTTTCTACCACCGCTAATTCACCCCAGATCCACCTTGTTTGAAATTCCAACTTCTTTCCTGGAAGTCCTGGCAGTGTCCATATGTTTTATACCTCTCCCACCCCCCCTTCGCATGCCTCCCCCCCCAAAGCCCTCTCCCTCCCACAGATCTCTCGATGTCTCCATGTCTCTCGGTCCCTGCTCTCAAATGTTGTGTTTGTGTCCTTCCCCCTCTCTCCCCATCTTGTCTACCGCTCCCGATGTTATATGTTTTATGTGTCGGTTTGACTTTCTGTGTGATTAATGTTCGCTCTTTCACGAGCCTCGATCTTGTATACAAAAAAAAAGAAAAAAAGAAAAGTTAATAGTGATCGTTGCGAATTAAAAATAAAAACAAATAATTTGAAGAATTTTCTTACTATAACAGAGCAGTATCAGGAATATGGAATATGTTGATCCAATATCAGGGAATAATCTTTTCTTTGATTTTTGAAGTTGAAAGTTGCCACAGATAAAAAATATTGGACTGGATAGTTCTCATTGTTTTCCTTAACATCAAAACTAGGATTAGTGGTAGGAGCTGACAGATCAAGCAGATCTAAACCTTTCAGTAGGCAGCTTGACGATAAATCAGCACCCCTCTCAGCATGGCACAGTCCACTGACTCCCATGTGGAACTGTCACGTTTGGGAAAGGATGGAGGTTTTTCCTCCAAAAGTTGGCAGTGCATTCGATTTCAAATGGGGGTTGGAATGAACATGAGAGCATATGTCTGCGACAGTGCTCCTCAAACTTTGTGCAGCACAAATGTGACCATTTAGTTGTCTGTGCGCTTGACTCGTGTGAGCTCAACATATATTGTCCAAGCGCAGGCCACATTTGGATCCTTTGTGCATTCTACACACATATGTGCTTGTATTCCCTCAATCACTGAAGAGACATCGACAGCAACACATGGTCATGCATATATTCCACATACTTGCTGAAGGATTTGGTTAAATTAAAATGAGGACATTGTTGATATTCCTAAATTATTTATTTATATGATAAATATATATATATATACTCCACATCACCACTCCACTTCACTATACTCACTCACTATACTCACTATACTCCACTTCCACATCACCCCCGTCCTTTACAAGCTTCACTGGCTCCCCATCTCCCAGAGAATCCAGTACAAAATCCTCCTCTTAACCTACAAAGCCCTCCATAACCTGGCCCCATCCTACCTGGCTGACCTCCTCTCCAGACACACTCCCACCCGCAACCTCCGCTCTGCTGGTACCAACCTCCTGACCCCCCCCCCCCCCATCCGGACCAAATTAAGATCCTGGGGGGACAGGGCCTTCTCCATCGCTGCTCCCACCCTCTGGAACTCACTACCTCACACCATCAGAGACTCCTCCTCACTCACCACATTCAAAACATCACTCAAGACCCACCTGTTCAACACTGCATTCAGCATTTAACCCACAGCATCTGACCCATGACTATCTCTTCTCCTCCTCCTTCCTTTTGCTTTGATTATTTACCTGTTGATTTTTGTCTTTTTGCACTTGTTTTTTTGTACTCTGTCAAAGCGTCTTTGGGCTTCTTGAAAAGCGCCATATAAAATAAAAGTATTATTATTATTATTATACTAGCAAAAGTACCCGGCGTTGCCAGTTAACAATGAGTCACTTCCTGATGGGAATATGAATGAGGGGGGAGTAAAGGAGGGAGGGAGGGTGTCGAGGAGGGAGAGAGAGGGGAGGAGGAGAGGGAAGGGGGAGGAGAGGGTAAGGGAAAGGGGGACGGGAGAGGGGCAGTGGAAGGGGGAGGGGAAAGGGAGAGGGCGAGGGGAAGGGGAGTGGGGAAGGGGAAGAGGGAAAGAGAGAGGGAGGAGGGAAAAGGGAGGGGAAGGAGAGGGAGGGAAACTGTGAGAAGGGATGGGAGGTGGAAGGAAAGAGAGGGGAGTGGAATGGGACGGGGAGGGAAATACGAATGCTCAGGGTATTGTAGCTATCTTGTTCTAGGTATTGTTATATTAACATAAAAAATGTTTGAATTTTTTTTGAATTTTTTTGAATTTTTGAAATTTTTTGAAAAATAATAGGATAACAATTTTTGGAAATTCCAACTTCTTTCCTGGAAGTCCTTGCAGTGTCCATATGTTTTATACCTCTTCCCCCACCCCAAGCCCTCTCCCTCCCACAGTTCTCTCGATGTCCCTGCTCTCAAATGTTGTGTTTGTGTCCTTCCCCCTCTCTCCCCACCTTGTCTACCGCTCCCCTTATTTTTTGTGTTTTATGTGTCGGTTTGACTCTTTGTGTGATTAATGTTAGCTCTTTCACGAGCCTCGATCTTGCATACAAAAAACAAACAAAAAAAACTGATACATTCGGTTATATTCATTAATAACAAGAAGTACTATATGTATTGTACATTTAATGGACAACAATTTTACTATTGGTTATCTGTTGATTTATGGTAATATTATTGCTGGTCAACTACAGAATAATTGTAGTCATTAGTGAAATTGGAATGTTGAATTGTTATTAACTATAATACCTTTAATGGTTAACGATAATATTTTTTATTAGTTATTACCTGAATTAATGACAGAAGATAATTGATCGGAATTGTTCAATTGCTCGTAGATTGCATTGGTAAAATATTTACTCTTCAACTGTAGTAAATTGTAACGGTAATGGTAACAGAGTTTATCATTGAATACATGAAAGTATTGCCCTGAAGTTTTTAAGTTCTTAAATTGTCAACGATTGCATCCCGACAGAGTTTTCATTGTGTCTTTCAGGTTTTTCATCCATCTCCACCTGCAATGCTCAATAAACTCTTGAAGCCAGACCAGTTGTTCTCATCTCGCCTTCCACACACACATATATATATATATATATATATATATATATATATATATATATATATATATATATATATATATATTAATATTAATTCCCTCCAAACTTACATTTCTGTTGGGGAAAAAGCATTACCCACAATGTCCTCCCCTGATCTCCCAAATCTTTTATACCAATTGATGCTTGCAATTGTTCATCAAATCAGTCTTTTTGAAAGAGACTTAAAAATAACAAGCTACTGTTTGCAGTTGTTAAAAAAATAATAGGATAATAACAGTGGGTCTTTAAAATATTCAGACATCGTCATTAAAGCTCCGGCAGTCACTTGGAAGCTTGCAATATGAAAGACTGGGCAAAGAAAGACATTTTGGGCATTTTTTTTCCCTTCAGATGAAGGACATTTTAGTAATGGCATTCTTTGGCCTGTCAAAAAAGAAAAGGCATGCAACAAATTACAGCAATTTCAGATGATATTTCTGTCATATTTTTGTCAAACGCTCTGCTCATTTGGAATTCAGATCACCTCCCAATGAGAAAATAAGAATATCCTTCCATGTACAAAATAGAAAATTTGATGAACCACTGAAAATGAACTAAATGGGGATTAATTAAAAGATTAGAGATTAATCATAACAGATTCGTTTTTTGGCAATTTTTCAGCACGTTTGGCATTCTTACCTGAACATTTAATTAATTCAGTCCCAGGTTCAAATGTCATACCCAAGCCTGGTTTTGGCTTAGCGGTTAGGGTGCCGGCTTGGGATCCTCGGCATCCTGGGTACGAATCCGGGTCGATCGCTGAATTAACGCCAGGTGGGTTGACTCAGTTTGTCATCCTTCCGAGGTCGGCAAATTGAGTACCAGTTCACTGGTCATTCCCTGTGTGTCGCAAGAGGCGACTAACAGGGTTGGTGGCAGGAAGGAGCATCCGGCTGTAAAACATTGCTTCAAAAAGGGAACCAAGGTGCCCAAAAGAAGGCCAACCCCTGCTCTGCAGGGAAAAATGGCCTCTAAATCTATTGGTGGTTTTTGTTCAAATGTCATACCAATTCAATTTGACATTGTAATTCCTAACATCTAACATCTTCATGCAACAACTAAAATATGAAGCCACATTTACAAGTGCATCCACACATATAAAACTCCACCATGAACCTTCAACTGTGTAAAACAAAGGAGCACCAAATTGCTTGATTACATTCCTTTTTTTGGTTTGAAGATCAACAACATTCATTTGTCTTGATTGATTGCAATTCTTGATGACAAATTTTCTTTCTTGAGGATAATTTTGTACTTCTTATTCTTCTTTTTTAATGGCCACAATTATTCCAACGTTCTTGCAGGGTTGGCCGGTGGGAAGTTTTTGGCTCAAGTCGTTCACGAACTGGCTGGCCATGCCTGACTCAGTAGTTGTGGCAGGAATTTGTGATTTGTTCCAAGGTGCCAGAGATAGCTTGACTTCTGTTATCGAAGGACCCCGTGGGATGTTTAACGTCCACCAACTAATGCCGGCAGACAGACGGGACTCCACGTTTATTTTGTACAAAGAACATTGTAACAGGGAAATGAGGGAATACAGAAATTAATCCATCACTTGTATGTTTGAAATGAGTGCATGAAGAAAGCTAAGCAATCAAATATTTCGATATCATCACTTCATTTTATCACTATAAAGCCTAAAACGAATTTTGTTTTACAAATTTTTTTTTACAAAAAGGAAATTTTACAAAATAATTAAATATGAAAAGCTAAAATGTCTTGAATCAATAAGTATTCAATCCCTTTGCTACGACACTCCAAATTGAGCTCAGGTTTTCAATTTGAGCAATTTCATTTTATCATCCTTGAGATGTCTTTACAACTTCATTGGAGTCCACCTGTGGCCAATTCAATTGATTGGACATGATTTAGAAAGAAACACACCTTTCTATATAAGGTCCCACAGTTTACAGTGAATGTCAGAGCAGAAACTCTACCATGAAGTACAAGAAACTGCACATAGAACTCTGAGAAAGAATTGTGAGGAGGCATAGATCTGGGGAAGGGTATAAAACAATTTCTAGAGTGTTGAAGGTTCCCAAGAGCACAGTGAGCTCCACCATTAGGAAATGGAAATATATATGGAACTACTCAAACTTCCTAGAGCTGGCCATCCGACCAAACTGAGCAACCGGCTAGAACAAGAACCCAAAGACCACTCCAACAGAATTACAGAGTTCCTTGGCTGAGATGAGAGAACCTACCGGAAGGATAACAGTCTGTGCAGCACTTCACAAATCTAGGTTTTATGGGAGAGTGGTCAGGCGGAAGCCAATCCTGAGAAAAGGGCACATGAAGCACGCCTGGAGTTTGCAAAAAGGCATGCGATAGACTCCGAGAACATACTCTTTCGTCCGAATCAGTCCACAACTTTTTGAGATATCCTGTCGACAATCAGACAGACAGGGGTGAAAACAGCTCAGTGCATCCAAAACCGTCACTTTCCGTGTGGAGGTGAAGATACAAGCACTTTCTCTGAGCTAACCACCAAGCAGCAACTAAACTCGTAGCAAAAAGAAAGAAAAGCGAAGAACAAGTCTGTAGCGGATAAAAGCAAAGTCCTTAGTGGAAGGAATGAGTTGCGGTGGAGAAGGTATACCAAATAAATCATAAATGGTGTGACGTTGACACAATTATTCTCAACTTTTGTTATTCAGCAAAAATGGAAGAAGATGGACCTAAACAATGGTCAATCTTAAATATTGTTCCCATTCCAAAATCATGACATCTCAGTTTTTTTTTCCAGATAATATCAGGTATTGTCTAATATAATATTCAGTATATCAGTTCTGATATATTCAGTTCAGAATTATATTTCAGAATTCAGTTCAGATATATTTAGTATATAGTTCAGATATTCAGTACAAAATATCAGTTCAGATAATCATCAGGACATCAAGACATTCTCAGCAGCAACTATCGTGGAAAAGAGCTACGAGGAGGCAGATGGGATTTCTTCTTCTTAATCCTGAATTAAACTGTCCGGTCGTCAAACTTCAGATATCGGCGTTTGCAGTGTCAGGGATAAAAGTACGGAAAAGATGGGTGAGACTTTCCTTTAAGAATAAAGGTAAACAGGTTTTGTTTCACCAACAAGTACATGGTATTGTCTGGAGAAGGGTTTGACTCGATGATTGATGCCAGAGTTCGAGAATGTATGGTTCATGGAGCCAAGTTACATGATGACATGGGCTTACCCATTGATGACATGCAAGGACTTCAACAAGTGATCAACTGCTGCTACGACCAAATCTTGTAGCGTTTGCTCTTGATGGAGGAGAGTAGTACGTTGGAGCTCCAACAGAATCAGGTTATACTGCAGCTGCGTTGAGAAGAGTTATTTCTGTGCAAGAGGAGAGAAAAGTTGAGGAGAGAAAAAAGGTAAAAGGTATTAACATTGTAGACACATTTTAAGCTGTGCGTAAAGATCCTATAAGCTGTGCATAAAGATCCCATAAGCTGTGCGTAAAGATCCCATAAGCTGTGTGTAAAGATCCCATAAGCTGTGCGTAAAGATCCCATAAGCTGTGCGTAAAGATCCCATAAGCTGTGCGTAAAGATCCCATAAGCTGTGCGTAAAGATCCCATAAGCTGTGCGTAAAGATCCCATAATCTGTGCATAAAGATCCCATAAGCTGTGCATAAAGATCCCATAAGCTGTGCATAAAGATCCCATTAGCTGTGCGTAAAGATCCCATAATCTGTGCGTAAAGATCCCATAAGCTGTGTGTAAAGATCCCATAATCTGTGCGTAAATATCCCATAAGCTGTGCATAAAGATCCCATAAGTTTTGCGTAAAGATCCCATAAGCTGTGCGTAAAGATCCCATAAGCTGTGCGTAAAGATCCCATAAACTGTGCGTAAAGATCCCATAAGCTGAGCGTAGACCCCATAAGCTGTGCGTAAAGATCCCATAAGCTGTGTGAAAGATCCCATAACCTGGGCGTAAAGATCCCATAAGCTGTGCGTAAATATCCAATAAGCTGTGTGTAAATATCTCATAATTTTTGCGTAAAGATCCCATAAGCTGTCCGTGAAGATCCCATAAGCTGTGCGTAAGGATCCCATAAGCTGTGCGTAAAGATCCCATAAGCTGTGCATAAAGATCCCATAAGTTTTGCGTAAAGATCCCATAAGCTGTGCGTAAAGATCCCATAAGCTGTGCGTAAAGATCCCATAAACTGTGCGTAAAGATCCCATAAGCTGAGCGTAGACCCCATAAGCTGTGCGTAAAGATACCATAAGCTGTGCGTAAAGATCCCATAAGCTGTGTAAAGATCCCATAAGCTGTGTGTAAAGATCCCATAAGCTGTGTGTAAAGATCCCATAAGCTGTGCACAAAGATCCCATAAGCCGTGCGTAAATATCCCAAGTGTTCGCAAAATTTCTGGCCACTTTTGGATTTTTCTTTGTTTATTCTTTTGGAGCAGTTTATCTTTCTGGTTGAACAATTACTTGTCAGAGTGAATTGAACTGTCAAAGATTGACCAAATGTTTGAGGATGTGTGCGACTCGTATGTAAGGAAACTAGTTTATTAATGAATGCCAAAAAAGTATCTCTTCATCCGCATGAGAGGGCACTGGATTATCGGAGAGTTCAAAAATTTTGCAGACCTTTTATTGATTGCTCGTGGTGGGCCTCTGTCAACTCTTCAGCATGCTGATGCCAGGTGTTGAGGAAAGGAGAATGGACTTGGTGTGCTGGAAATAGAGACGACTGTTGATTATTCAAAAATAGTGTGATACATGAAAACGGTATGGCTATAAAGGCATGGAATGTATGTATGGTCCAGGTTAAGGGAAGGATAAGCTCTGAGATGCAGTGTTATGCATGCAATCGGTTAGAGCATGTCGGAAAGTATTGCAGGTCATTTAATACAGGTGCGATATGTGGATGTAAAGGGTTGCTGTGTGTGCATGAAGGGCCATTGAGAAAAGCATTGATCAAACAGTTGGTTCTTGGAACTGCCAAGATTGTGAAGTGGATCCCGTTTGCTTGGTGAAAACTCAACTTCCCAAGATGTAGGTATCGCATAGAGACTTTTCAGGTGACTGTCGACTGACCCATCATGATGAATGTTGCTTTTTCCTGGGACCTTTTCGAGTCTCAGCAGATGTTGCTGATTAGTGTTTGTTCGTTTGTTTCTTTCTCCTTGTCCACTGTTAAGTTTATGACAAAAGTTTGGTCATCGAGTCCTTTTTCATTTTTGATTCCTGTCTATCAGATATAGCACATTAATTTACTGGATGAACAAATGAATTGTGAAAAAGTGAGTGAACCTCTTTCATTATTTGTTTGTTCATTCAGTCAAGTTTCTCCGAGAGCCTAAACTGATGAATCTGCTTGAATCCAAGAGCCAATGACTGATTTAATGAGTCAATTGAATGAATAAATCTGTTATAAATGGGCGGGATGTGTGTGGGTGTGTGAGGCATGTTTTTTTGTGGAGTTCTACTGGAGTTTTCTGATGTGGAGTGTGATACATGAAAATGATCGTCATGATCTCCTGAGTTTATTAGGCTCATTAAGTACAAATAATCCGGAAGAATTCCCATGTTTTAAACGCACGCCATGTTAAGGTGTATAGAAAAGCTTAATAGGTCCTTCCATGGCATGGCATTCCAATGACAAAATAAATCATACTAAAATACACAATTTCGTGTCTGTCTGTCCGCCTGTCTGATGAATTTTTGACGCCAATACATTCAGTCGTTACTTATCTAATCTCAACCAAACTTGACAGGATGACGACGGGTTACATAATGAAGGTTGTAGCGCATTCATTTGCCCCCCTCCCCAAGGGGGTTTTCTCACCCGAGCGGGTTTTCCCCACCATTGCCGTCAATGAGGTTGCATGTTGAGGTGTATATCGATGTTAAATTCGCTTTATCGTGGAGTTTTTACAAAGAAGAAGATTTATCGTGGCGTTTTTCCAAAGACGCTTTTAATAACAAAATTAATGATAATCGCATATTGTTAATGTTATTACAAAACAATATTAATACTAATAATGCCCCACTTCCCCAAGGTGTTTTTCCTGCAGTGATAACGTGTATAAATAGCTTATTGCTATAATGGCGTTTCCGTGGGAGCAACGGCTTCTACAGGAAGTAAAAATATTATAAACCACAAACATGTATAATTAGCTTTTTAAACAGTCGCTAATGCTCTTTTTAACACTAAATGAAGAAATTTGGAGGAATCCCGACATCCGTGAAGTAAGGTTTACTTACAGAACTGAGCGAAGATCTACTGTACTCTATATAACCCCCAAATGTTAGGTGAATAACATGGCCCTTTCTGTCGCTACTGTGGCATTTTTTGTAGCGAACTTTTGAAACTCGCTCCTGCTGTTTGATACGAAACTGAAAGGGAGAAAGCCCGGGTTGTGCTCATTTACTAAGCAGCTAGCTAGCGCTTGCCAGCCTTAGTTCCTTAACGGTTTTGAATGCAATGCTTGCTTGAATGCTTAAACCCCCTGGTGATCTCTCCACAAGAAACTTAGTAAATGAACACACACCCGATGTTCTTGAGACCCGACCATAGATCGACTGTAATCTACTGCATATACCCCAAAGAGGAATGACCCTTCTTGTTGCTCCCGTAGTGAGCGGGTGTACTAGTAACAAAAATAATGACAACATTGTAACAAAACATATATTAATTAATACTTATAATCTTAACAACAATAATATAGTAGTTTAATTTGGCAATAATAATAATAATGAACGTATAATCTCTGCCCTGGCCCATGCGTATCTGGGCTTGGTGAAAGGCAAGGTAATGCTCAAGCATTACAGTCGGCAGGTATGCTACAAGGCTGTGAAGGCCAATGAAAAGTTGGTCCAATGGACCACCAGTTCAATTTAAATGAGAGAGTTTAATTTCAACCTGAACAAATGAGTGATAAAGTGAAT
>NC_136262.1:162053222-162255722 GCF_964187855.1 Myxine glutinosa
TTTCTGCGCAACAGCCTCACCACAACATTCCGTGTACCATGGACGGGAGGAAGGGTTTGACAATCATTTCATTTTCAGAATCATTGGAATCTCCCGTGACTTAGCTAACTCTGACAGCCTTTCACTCACTCACCGCAGGCAGGGTGGTGGTCTTTCTGTCTTCTACCGACTCCTCTCCGGCCTTGCTCCCCCAGCTCTCTCTGGGCTCTGTCCCCCAAATATTCCTACAGGTCGCACATGATCTGCCTGCAACCCTCTTCTCGTGAAACTGCCAAAATCAAGACTCTCTGCTCACCTTCACTCTTTCATTCCTCTATTCTCCCGCCTCTGGAACAAACTCCCTCACTCTCTTCAATCCCACTCCTCCCTCCAGGTCTTTAAAACAGCTGTTCACCACCATCTCTTATCTTCCCCCATCCAACACCTTGATCTTTTCTACCCCCGTTAATTCACCCCAGATCCACTTTTCTGAAATACCGACTTCTTTCCTGGAAGTCAAAGCAGTGTCATTGTGTTTTATACCTCTCCCACCCCTTCCCGTTCCTCCTCCCCCCAAGCCCTCTCCCTCCCACAGATCTCCCGATGTCCCTCCTCTCAAATGTTGTACTTGTGTGCTTCCCTCTCTCTCCCCATCTTGTCTCCAGCTCTCTTTATCATATGTTTTATGTGTCAGTTTGTCTTTTTATGATCAATGTTAGCTCTTACACGAGCCTCGATCTTGTATAAAAAAAGGAAAAAAAAGGGGACTACATATTTCATCTTTAAGTGCTCCCAATTTTCTTTATTGTCTTAGAAACATTTCTGCTTTTGTTATTCATCATTAAAGTGAAGCCAACACACATGTTTTAAGAAACAAACTTCAACCAATCATGTCAAACCAATCCTGCACTTCAACTAATCATGACAAATTCAACCAATGAGAGAGGGGTTACGAGGCAGAACATGGGCGGTGATACCATCTGTGCCCGTCGACTAATCATTTGAAGTACTGCTATCTGCTATGGGATGGCACCCCAGCATCACATTTGTCTCTCCTGTATTCTCTGGAATCGAAACCTCTCATAAACATTTGAATTGCCCTGCCAAGTTGGACGGGGAGAATCGGTGAACAGTAATCTTCAAGTCTTTCTGCAGATTTTTTTTTGTTTGTATACAAGATCGAAGCTCGTGTAAGAGCTAACAATAATGACAAAAAAACAAACGGATACATAAGACAAAATAAAGGGAGCGGAAGACCAGATGGGGAGAGGGGGAAACACACAAGTACAACATTTGAGAGCAGGGACATCGGGAGATCTGTGGGAGGGAGAGGACTTGGGGGCAGGAGGCATGGGAAGGGGGGTGGGGGTGAGGGAGGTAAAAAACACATATAGTAAAAAAAATAATTCTCAATTCTCAATTGTGATTCAAGTCTGGGCTTTGGCCATTCAAGGCAAGTTCATTCAAGGCCATTCAAGGTCTTTCATGTTCTTGTTCTGAAGCCATGTGTTACGTGGTCCTCCCGGTGACTACCTGGTCTCGGTGACCCCCGGACCGTGAGAGGAACTCTGCCAGAAAGATTTATTATGTATGCGCTTTCGTAACGCAATCAATATGAATTCCAACCAAGAAAAAACCCCACAACAAGGATCCGGAATAATCAATGATATATTCCGCGAGCAATCAACCATCAACAATCAGCAATCAATAGTACAAAGATGTAAACTCATCGACATTAACTCTAAGATGGCCATCTTATACATTCCTCACGTGAGCCCCACTCCCGACTCCCTCCGTGGTCAATGTCTCTCACAATGTCTCCGTACTCCTGTAGTTCGATCTCCGCACGTGGGCGGTTGAACGGACCCTTCCTGACGTGCTTTCACCGGGCACGTCCCGTACCGGGAACAACGGCTGCAGCGCGCACCTCCTGGCCAAGCAAAGCGGGTAATGTAAAGCAGGCAAAGCAACACGCGGCTTGCCCCGCGCGCACGGCCCCAGGTGCGACCCGTACGCGGCCTTGTAGACGACGAGGCGAACTGTGCCAGCTGCTTGGTTTCGTGCACGAACCCACAGTGACTTGACGTGTCAAAGGGTAGTTACACGTCCCGGTAACTCCTCTCGCCAGACGGGCTTTGAAACGCCGATTCTCTTACGTTGCTCAATCGACATCCCTCGCGTCCGAGCTCGGCGAGGAAGAAGAAGAATCGTCGTGTCTCCAGGACCTCGTGTCTTTTCTTCTTCCGTTTCCGGTCTCCTTTTTCTCAGAAGGGCTCCTGACCCTTTAATCACAACAACCTTTAATCGACTACACATTGATAAGCAAAGCCCGGAATAGTAATTCACATACATTCACATAAATATGTAACACCATGCCAGTGTTGCCTTGGCTGTATGCTTGGGGTCATTGCCCTGTTGCTACATAAATCTTCGCCACAGTCTAAGGTCTTTTGCACTCTGAGTCTGAAGCAGGTTCTCCTCAAGGATTTGCCTCTATTTGGCTTCATTCATTGTTCCCTCTATCATTACAAGTCTCCCAGTTCCTGCTGCTGAAAAGCATCCCCATAAAATGATGCTGCCCCCACCATGCTTCACGGTAGGAATGGTGTTAGATGGGTGATGAGCTGTGCTCGGTTTTGTCAGACGTAGTGCTTTACATTCAGGCTAAAGAGTTAAATTTTTCATATCATCAGACGACAGGATGTTTTGCCTCATGCTCTCAGTCTTTCATGTGCCTTTTTGCAAACTTCAGGTGTACTGTCATGTTATGTGCCCTTTTCCCAGGGATTGCTTCCGTCTGGCACACTCCCATAAACCCTAGATTTGAGAAGGGCTGCAGAGATTGTTGTCCTTCCGGCAAGTTCTCCCATCTCAGTCAAGGAACACTGTAGTTCTGTCAGAATGGTCATTGGGTTCTTGATCACCTCCCCAACGAAGGTCCTTTTTCCCCGGTTGCTCAAGTTGATCGGACGGCCAGCTCTAGGAAGAGTTTGGGCAGCTCCATATTAGTTTGTTTCCTAATGATGGAGCCCACTGTGCTCTTAAGAACTTCAACATCTCTAGAAATTGTTTTACAGTCTACCCTTCCCCAGATCTATGCCTCCTGACAATTCTATCTCGGAGTTCTCCGGACAATTCCTTGGACTTGATAGTTCCAGACTGTTCCTGCGCTGTCAATCATGGAACCTTGTATAGAAAGGCGTGTTTCTTTCTAAATCATGACCAATCAATTGAATTGGCCGCAGCTGGACTCCATTCAAGTTGTAGAGACATCCCAAGGATGATCAAAGGAAATTGAATGCACCTGAGTTCAATTTTGAGTGTCATAAGAAAGGGGTTGAGTACTTATTGACTCAATACATTTCAGCTTTTCATTTTTAAATATTTTGTAAAAATTTCGGTAAAAAAAAAATCCACATTGACATTATGGGGTATTATGTACAGATCAGTGATTTTAAAAATCTCAAATGAATCCATTTTAATGTGTAAAAATTCAAGGGGTGGGAATCCTTTGTGAAGGTACTGTGAATCTGCTCTAGTGACAAGTTTGGGGCATGGAAGAGGCAGTCGATTTGGGATCTGGTTATACTTGCAAGTGAGGAGGGGTGTTCAAATTCTGCTTGTCATCTGTGTGAGGGTTCCAGGGAAAGTTGCAGAGATTTGTGTTGACCTTCCTAGGTTTAATTCCAAATCTAGTTTCACAAACCTACATTGTCTCCTCTGAACATTCCCATGCTAAGTGTTCTCATAGTGACTGCAAGTGCTGTTACTGCCTCGACATGAGTGATGGGTGTTGTGAAAATCAATCAAGTCCACAACTTTGTCCCATAGGTAGGTTTAATAACAATCAGATCTCTGGCATCATCCTGTAAAATACAATCATGCAATATATGTATCAGGATCTTGGCATCATATAGAAAGGATCGATATCAGTCAATGCAAGCAAGCCTAGAATATGAGCGGGTACGTACCATCCAAGTCTACATGTCATAGTATAATGTCGCAGGAGTGGCCCAGAGTCGCGGACGTCCGAGGTCTTATAGACGCCTCTCAGCGGTTTAAGTGAGCATCACACCTGGGTTCAACTTTGATACATTTTCACTACATTCTCCCCGCTGTTAGAACTACACTGCCGCTAGGCAGGAATCAAGCGTGTGTCAGCATTAATTGATTGGGGATGTCATTCCATGTCAGTCGGTCCATCCGTAGCGGTCAGGGTGGCGAATTACCCTGCCAGCACGGGTCCGGAAACTACCGGGTACGACATCCCCAAGCCCGGAGTCCCCTGCATCGGAGTAGCCGCTGGAGGCAGGTGTCGGAGGGGGCACCTCAGTGCCTTCAGGCAGGGGTGTATCTGGCGAAGGGAGGGACGGCAGATGCTCCATAGGGGAAGCTTCGGGAGAGTCCATAGACTCGTAGATCGGTTCGTCGATTTCCCTATAAGGGTCGATGACCCCACAAGGGGCGAGATGGCGTACGGAGACAGTGGACTCACGTCCATCTGCCGTCATCACACGAGCATGCTCGGGATTAGCCTGGAGTACCTGCACCTTATCCACTAAGGGATCGTACTTGCTTGTGCGAACCGCACGTTTGAGATAGGCCGGCCCCGGCTCAGCGAGCCAACTGGGTAAAGATCGGATACTACCCGAGCTTCTAGGGTGGTGGAACAGTCTTTCGTGAGGAGTCTGGTTGGTGGCCGTACATAGTAGAGCCCTGATCGAGTTCAGCGCCGCAGGTAGCGACCAAGCCCATTTATCTAGGCCCCAGCCGAGGGTCCTGAGGCTTAGCATGACGGCCCTCCATATGATCCCATTGAAGCGTTTGACCTGCCCATTCGCCTGGGGTCTGTACGGAGTGGTGTAACTCGAAGCGACATTATTTTGGAGCAAGAAGCACCTCACTTCCTGGGACAGGAACACCGCACCCCGATCGGTATGCACGTAGGCCGGATACCCAAACATAGAAAACAAATTCTGCAGGCACCGTATGACTGTGGCAGCCGTCATATCCGCGCATGTATAAGCGAAAGGGAATCGCGAGTACTCATCAACGATAGTGAGCAGATAACGAGAGTTACTCGACACCGGCAGCGGTCCTTTGAAATCCATCGCCAATCTCTCCCACGGTCTAGTAGCCCTAACCAGCGTCCCCATGGGAGGGTTGTAAAAACGCGGTTTGAGTTCCGCACATACAGCGCAGTCGCGGCAGACCCGGCGGATGTCCTCAACCGAGTACGGCAGATTACCACGACGCACAAAATGAGCGAAACGCATCACCCCAGGATGACACATAGTGTCGTGCAAAGCGCGCAGACCCTCCAAAGTTATGATACCCACGCACGTAGCCGGCCTCGATAAGGCGTCGGCGACCAGGTTATCCTTCCCCGGGCGATATTTGATGGTGTACCAGAAGTCGGCGAGTTCGATATGCCAGCGAGTGATTTTCTCATTTTTAATGCGTTGAGTATGTAAGGTGTCGTACATGAACGCCACGCTTTGTTGGTCCGTGATGATTTGGAAGCATCGCCCGAGCAAGTACGGTCGCCATCGCCGAATCGACTCGACGATCGCATACGCCTCCTTTTCGACAGACGAATGCCTCCGCTCAGCGGAGGTGAGAGTCCGCGAAAAGAAAGCCACAGGGCGCCCCCCCTGGGAGAGAGTCGCCGCTATCGCATGATCCAAGGCATCACTTTCTAAGACGAAAGATTTGCTCTCGTCGATCGTCGCCACAGCGGCGCCAGCGATGTCGGACTTAAGGCCCCTAAAGGCAGCCAAGGCTGCTGGGCTCATGGGGAACGTGTCGCAAGCCACAAGGGGGCGGAGCTTCGTGGATAAATTTTGCACCCACTTAGAATAATGGGCGAACAGCCCGAGAGCATGCATCAGCGAAGCTCGATCGCAGGGCGGAGCCATATCGAGCAAAAGTCGCAGACGCTCCTTATCTGTAGCAACAGAGCCGTGGGTCACGGTGTACCCCAGAAGATCTATCGTGCGCAGGGAGTAACGACACTTAGCCTCATTCATGGTTAGGCGATACCTCTGCGCGACCTCGAGGAAGCGCTTCAGATTAGCATCATGATGCCCCTGGTCATGCCCACAAACCGTAAGATTGTCCAGATATACAAAGACATCTGTCAAGTTCTCCTTAGTAATGAGGTCGTCCATAGCCCTCTGAAAACAGGTGACCCCGTTCGTCACCCCAAAAGGTAGTCGGGTGAACTGGTATAACCTTTGACCCGATTCAAAGGCGGTATCGATGCGATCGGCCCTAGAGATGGGGATCTGATGATACGCACTACGCAGATCAAGAGTGCTATAGACTGAGTACTGGGCCACCTGTCGAACCAGTGCGTTCATCCCCGGTAGGGTGTAGGCATCCAGCTGTGTAAAGCGATTAATCGTCTGTGAATAGTCGATTACCATGCGTCTGAGATGCTTAGGGGACTTAAATGGTCTTGGTGATCTTAAGTGTCTCAAGTGTCTTTAACATTCTTAGGGTTCTGCAGGGTTTTAGGGGTCTGAGGGGACTTAAAAGATCTTAGGATTCGAAAGGGTCTAAATGGTCTTATTGGTGTACAGGTATTTTGCGGTCTAATGTAATTAATACACCGATTCATGTTCTGTGCAGACAAACAGACAGACAGACAGACAAACAGACAGACATACAGAAAGACAGACAGAAAGACAGACAAACAGACAGACAGACAAGAGATAAAGAAAATAAACCTTCGCCATACATGTTCAGTCGTGTACAGTAACCTGTGGAGAAATGCGGTTTTGCTTTTCTGAGCCCTGCCAGAGGGAGAAAGAAAGCCAAGGGCATAGGTGACCTAAGTTTATGTCAACAGAAGGAATATTAAGACCCCTAAGATTCTTAAGATCATTTAAACCCGTTCGAATCCTAAGACCTTTTAAGTCCCCTCAGACCCCTAAGACCCTGCAGAACCCGAAGAATGTTTAAGACACTTGAGACCCCTAAGATCATGAAGACCATTTAAGCCCCCCCAAGACTCTTTAGATCCTGGTAGACCCTTTAGAACCACTAAGATCCTCAAGACTCCTTAGACTCCTTTTAGACCTTTCAATGCCATTGAGACTCATTTGACCTTTAAACCATTTTTAGATGTTTTAAGACCCTTTGGAGCCCTTTAGCCAATTCGGACCATTTATATCTTAAAACAAACCCTTTATACCCATTCGACCTTTTAAGACTGTTTAGACCATTTCGAGTCTTTAGACATTTTCAGACATTTCACACCGTTAGACCTGCAGACCATTTTACCTTCACACCTTTTTAACTGAACCATTTAGACCTTTAATTTAGTACATTCTTCCATTTATTTGCCACTCAAAACAAGTCCTGATGAGGGTCTGCAATCTCTAATTGGTCTTTCTAGTTATTATGTTTCAAAGAGGTGGTGTGTTCATGGCGTTCAAGACACTATTACGTCATTTTTGTTTCTAAAGACGATGATATATCATATATTGCCCAGTCTGCTGAAAGTGTGTCCCCATAAGCACTGACACCAACTCAATGAGAGATTTGGGGCTTTCACACTTAATGGGGTGCTTCACACCCATCTTCCTATAATTCGCCAAATGTCTGTCTGTCTGTCTGTCTGTTCCCAGGTACCGCAAAAACAGCTGAACCGATCGCAACGAAATTTAGGGTGGGTAATCCTGGGACCCCCTGGAGTAAAATAGGCTATATTGTTTTTCCAATTCGGAATTTTTTTTCCCAATTTTCCAGTTTTTCCTAGCACGATGGAATAATATTTACCGATATGAACAGTGATGCGGCTTTTATTGAAATTCTACAAATACTGTTTAGATTTTGATGATTTGCGTGTGATATGATTTAACGGATGTTTACACAAATCGTTTAAAATAAAAAAGCCTTCAATTTCTGATATTTTGCCTTTTCATTTGGGCCTCCCAATTGAAGCCCTGCCCATAGGGCGGGTACGGTTTCGAGTTAGGAAAATTCATCCTGTATAATGAAATTTGGTAACAAACTTGTCACCACAAAACTTTGTTAAAAAGACATGCTTTTGTGTTTAAACAAATCGCGTAAATAGAATAACAACAAACAAAATACCCCCACTGCATTTTGATACCTTATTCTTAAGTTGAGTCAGGAGAGCCACCACTCTAACCCAAGCTGTGGATGCAATGGTTGGTTGGTTCAGCACCTCCAACCACAGGAACGGATGGCTTCGTCATGCTCCACCCCCTGCTCTTGTGGGTGTGAAATTAAATGAATATTTTTAAAAATCCCATGGGAAGAGAAATCACGTGAGTGTAAGTTTCTCAATATGGTAATTGATAAACTTACACTCACGAGATGTGGAGACCCATTGGCAACAACATTCCAAGGAATGCTATAATTCCATATTCTCAATGGTCGTTGCTCTCAAATAAATCAACATGTCGGCGAATTTGATTTTGGAAGTTTATGGATGTTTAGCATGGCAGTTCAGTTTGGGGAATGATTGTCTCCTTGAGTTTTGTATTCTTGGGTATATGATCCCTAATGCAGTCACATTTATTTGGCGAAAACTGCTGTTTTGGGAATATCTACAGAAGAAGTGTAATATCATGGAGCAGGTCATCACTCTAAGCCCTAAGGGGATGCAAATCCAACTGTTCACTTTTAGGTTATATTGATGTCAATTACCCCCTATGGAGTCTTATGCCTTTGCTCCATAACATTGCTTCATATTGTTGCGAATATGGAATTTGGCCTCCATATCCGCTTGTAAATATTCCCCTATTTCCCCAATATTCCCCAACTATCCCCAATCCCCCATTCCCTAGTCCCATTGTCTGTAAACAACAATCAGTAGAGCCGACCTTCCCCTTTTTTCCCCCATTAAATGTCGTGCCCAGGTCCACCGCACCACACGTAGACAACTTTCGGACATCTTGCTAGTTATTCTTAGTCTATGTCAGTTAAGGACTCGTTTCCATTAATTATGACTCTTCGTTGCACCAGAATGTGATTATATGGCACCAGTAGTGAGTTTAGGACCTTTCCCATACCTCCTTCCATCTTCTTCCCCAAACAACAACTACAACTACAACTACAACTACAACTACAACTACAACAACAATTACAACAACAACGACGCTGCACCGGGGGAGTGTGCGTCATCACACCGGCTCGGTTAGCCGCCATTGACAATGCGCGCCGGACCATGCGCTCCACGGGGTTACCACGAAGGGGCTGGCTGTCAGCTCCTCGTCAAGGGCGGAGCCGGTAACCCCCCCGCACGCACCCAATGAGAAGCAACGAGCCGATTCCATCTGGGGCGGAGCTAACGAGCCGAGGGCGTGTCACTCCCCGCCGGATCTACGCAGCCACTTGCCGGATGTGAGGTTAGATGCGCCCCCAGCTTGAGCAGACAAGACGCCATCCGAGCGCTGCGACCTCCCCGCATCTCTAGACCGGACCGGGTCGACCCTGTCCTTGAGCCAAGAGTGCACCTTGAGCCATCGATACCCGCTTTCCTAGCCATCAAACCCCGTGTGAGTCAGCCTTTTGTCCCGTTTATCTGTCGTCTGTTGGGAATAATATAAGAGTGTGTCTAAGTGCTTGTCTTTCTATGCTGTACCTCTCGTCCCTGTAATCTGACCTTCCGCCCTAATATAATCTCCTCCGGAGGTCTTGAGAACCGTATCCCTGGTGTCGCGTCAATTTAATCCCAGCCGTGTGTCTTTTCCTTCATTGATCTAGCGTAGCGCGATTAGTCAACGTTCGGGTATAATCGGGTAACTTGTGCAGACGTGGTCATACCAAAACCGCTCGGTAAATAACATCTAAGCCACGTCTGTAACAATATACACTGAATATAAATGACATAGGATATGGATGTTAAGTATTAATAATGGCATGGAAACTCCAGTTGGAGAAATTCATTAATAGAATGTTGATGATATGTGTCACAATAAAGTGAATAAAATGGAAGTGAATAATTCTGTGAAAAGAAACTTAAAACAAGCAATCACAGTTCCTAATAGACTAGAGAGTTCATAGAACACAATACACCACACAGTGTTCAATTTGATTGAAACAAGAAGAAAAAGACATAAAATATCACAACCACCATCGTGGTTTTAGTAATTTTGCTGTACGTAGTTAAAGGCCGTCAGTCGGCCATCATTGGTCGGATTACAAAACAAAATCTTCTGCATATATATACTCTCATGTGTTGTATTTGTGCCAAGTTTAAACAAAATAGGTCCATTAATGTAGAGAAATGGTTGATGACACGTTTAAGCAACAACATGGCCGCCAGTCGGCCATATTGGATCTGATCTCGGAAAAAAATGACGCGCATATGTAATCCATCATTCATTACCTGTGTGCCCAGTTTTAACAAGCTCGGTAAATGCATGTCCGAGAAATGGTTGAAGACGTGTTCAGCATCAGATTTTTTACAACTAAAATGGCCGCCAGTCGGCCATCTTTGATCTCATCGTGAAGCAAAATGATGTGCATATGTATACCATCATCTGTTGTCATTGTGCCAAGTATGAAGAAAATCGGTTCATACATTTCCAAGATATGGTTGCGGATGCACAGACGCAAGGAAGCATGGACGCACGGACAGACGGAAGAGACCCAATCCATTGTTTTTTTTTGTATACAAAATCGAGGCTCGTGAAACAGCTAACATTAATCACACACAAAAAAAATCAAACAGACACATAAAACATTTAATAAGGGGAGTGGTAGACAAGATGGGGAGAGATGGGGAAGCACACAAACACAACATTTGAGAGCAGGGGCATCGGGAGATCTGTGGGAGGGGGAGGGCTTGAGGGTAGGGGAGGGGGGGGGTGGGTGGGAGAAGTATAAAACACATGGATACTGCTGGAACTTTCAGGAAGGAAGTTGGTATTTCATAAAAGTGGATCTGGGGTGAATTAACGGGGGTAGAAAAGATCAAGGTTTTGGATGGGGGAAGATAAGAGATGGTGGTGAACAACTGTTTTAAAGACCTGGAGGGAGGAGTGGGATTGAAGAGAGTAAGGGAGTTTGTTCCAGAGGCGGGAGAAAAGAGGAATGAAAGAGTGAAGGTGAGCAGAGAGTCTTGATTTTGGCAGTTTCACCATAAGAGGGTTGCTGGCAGATCTTGTGCGACCTTAAGCCTCTGTTTCAGACTGAGTCCAACGGAGGCTCATAATATACTTCAATTGAAATAAAATAATGATTTTAAAGACGGTTTAAAAAAATACTGGGTGTTTAATGCTACATCGTTATACACCTGCCTTATTTAACATGTCCAAGTAATGCTAAACTGGATATTTTTGGAAGTGACAAGAGGAAGATTTGTGTTCGATGGTGTTCAAGTATATCATTGAATTTAAGTATAATAAAGATTGTAAAAGTCGTATACTGTATATAAATTAATTCCGAATTTACCGACGTATTACCCAGTGCTTATTACATCACCCTATCTAACACGTTACATTAATTTTTCGTGCTTGTTACATTAGCGTTATATTAGACAGACAGCCAGCCAGACAGACAGAGTGAAAAATCACTCGTAGAGCAACACTTGGCAAAAAAGAACAAAGTGGAATTGGCATTCGGTAGAGCGCACACCTCCGCCAGGCTGAACAGTTTACGTTTTGTTCCCACTGATAGGCTGCATCTCAACCAAAATCTAATTGGCTGGTTTTTGTCACTCAAATCCACCTAGTTTTGTCATAACTCGGCCATAACTTTTTGAGATATCATGATATATATATATAAATATATATATATATATATATATATATATTGTTACAGACGCGGTTTTAGATGTTAGTTTACCGAGCGGTTTGGTATTACCGCGTCCGCACAGGTACTCCCCGATTAGAACCCTATCCCGCCCGATTCCACTCGAACGTTGGCCAAATCGCGCTATGCTAAATCAATGAAGGAAAGGACACAACGGCTGGGATTAATGCAACGACACAAGGGGTACAGTTCTCAAGACCTCCGGAGGAGGATATAATATTGGTGATGCAGAAACGGGTAGATTACACGGTAAGAGGTAAAGCACAGAAAAGATGGGCACTTAGACACAGTCTTATCTTATCCCCGACAGACCACAGACAAACGGGACAAGACTGACTTACACAGGGATTGATGGCAAGGAAGGGCAGGCAGTCGATAGCTCAAGGTGCACCTTGGCTCAGGGGCAGAATCAAACGCGGTCCGGTCCAGAGATGCGGGGAGGTATTGTCGCGCTCGGAGGTGGCGTCCTTCTCTCTCCAAGCTGGGGGCGCATCTGACGTCACCTCCGTCTTCCTGCGCATGCCCAGCGGGGAGTGACACGCCCTCGGCTCATTAGCTCCGCCCCAGATGGAATCGGTCCGCCACTTCTATTGGGTGCGGGGGGTTACCGGGCTCCGCCCTTGACGAGGAGCTGACAGCGAGCCCCTGCGTGGTAACCCCGTCGGAGCACATGTTCAATGGCGGCTAACCAAGCCGGAGTGAGGACGCACACTCCCTGCGCCGCCGCCGCTGTTGTTGTTGTTGTTGTTGTACCATGAGGAAGAGCTGCGGGGAGGTATTGGGAGGTCCTAAACTTTCTAACGGTGCCATACAATCACATTCTGGTGCAACGAAGAGTCAGAATTAATGGAAACGAGTCCTTAACTGACATAGACTAAGAATAACTAGCAAGATGTCCTATAGTTGTCTATGTGAGATGCGGTGAACCTGGGTGCGACATTTAATGGGGGAAATAGGGGAAGGTCGGTTCTACAGAGTGTTGTTTACAGAAAATGGGACTAGGGAATGGGGGATTGGGGATAGTTGGGAAGTATTGGGGAAATAGGGGAATATTTACAAGCGGATATGGATGGAGGCCAAATCCCATATCCGCAACATTGCACCCTTCTCTACCTCGGGGCGTCCCGACCCGATAAATTTTTACCTACGTTAGTGTGGCACTCAGATGTAGTTCCCTCTACTATTAACTCAACCCTGAGTGCGACAGCTTTACAGATGTTCACAAATGAGTAAATATGTCCCCCTGCGACGTTGCACCCTTCTCCTCACAGAAACACACCCACAGGATAACCGAATCGCGGAAAGAATCCTCAAACTAAACATACAGCCAGTAGGGAGCATCATTTATACAAGACTACACTGATATTTACACTACGATCCAGGACCTGTTCTTTGAGGAACACATGCAGATGTTATGCATAGAGAGAGCACGCATGCCAGCATCGATACACCAACCCACGAGTGCCCTGTGGCCCTACGGCCTTTAATAATGTGCAGAGCACCCCGTCCAAGCACCAAAAGCACCACCCCATAACACAGTCAGCACCATCCGGTGCACCAATAAAATGTTCAATAATCACCGGTGGTGTCGCAGCCGGCCGATGTTCTGCCGCTGGTCTTGCCTTGGAGCCCACTTGGTGTTCTGGCTTCCCTAGAAATAAAGAAAGGCGCCAACCGCGTCCATTTCTAAATTGTGGCCGTCAGAGGGCCAACTATAGTGGTTCACCTGTATGGCATAGGTGCCACGTTGACCCAGAGGTCCATCCACGGGTGGTGCTTGCCCACAAAAGAACTGCGGTCCATGGTGGGCGGCCACAAAAATTGCGGTCCATATGGTGTATCGATCCCGGCAGCAAGCAGCGAAAGTGCAGGCCCACAACTGCAGAGCCAGCACCTCTCTCTCCTCTCTCTCTGCCCCAAAGCCAGATCCTCGGAGGTGGGAGACAAAAAAGAAGACAAGTGAGTAAGGTGGTAAGGGCGCAAAAGTGCACGCAATACAAGATGATGCACACTGGGGCACATGGGAACCAGGTGAGACAGGTACGTTCCTACCGTACGCCCCCCCCCCCCCCCACCAGGTAACCTACATTGCCCCCCCCTTACCCCTTACTGTATCCACAAAACACAACACTACCCATAAACATCTACTTTACACATCAACAAACGTCCCTACTGTCTTCCCCGTTCCTCCCATAAACCAAATTCGTCTTCTCTCCCTCCTAACCAATCAAATTTGCCATTTCCAACTCTCATCAAAATTTGCCATCTCCAACTCAACATCACAATTTGCCCTCTCCAACTCAACATCAAAATTTGCCATCACCAATTCATCATCAGTCCCTCCTAGGGAGGGAGAGATGGAATCACCCCAATGTCTCATCCACGTCGTGATGCGTCTCACAAATCCAAACAGCAATTCTCCTTTCCTGCAACACAAAACAAAGAAAACACAGGTGTGGAGTCATCATCCTCACCTCAGGTAAGTGGCTGCGTATGGTGCGACAGGTTCATCAATCCTAACTATTTCCTAAATGACTTTAACAACTTTACATTACCCGGGGTCTTTCCCTGCCAATCCATTGGCCAACTTACACTATGGGTTCTAAAAACCAATTCCCATTGACCAAACTGTGGTGCTTCTCAATTTGGGGTCTCACTCCCCCGATTCAACACTCGGTGCTCTCGCACAATTTCTGGGCTGTGACGTGTAGCTCTCCCAGGAGGTCTACCCACCTGCACACCTCCACCACTGTAGTTGCCACCCGAGCTTACCTGCTCCTCACCCTAACCTAACTAACTGGGGAAGGCCCCTCGCACTCTCACCCCCTCAGTGCCCTCTCTGGCACGGGCTGCCCGATCCACACCCGGGATCCTCAGGCACCCACTGACACTAACGGCTCCCAGAGTCCACCTGCGGCCTCACCTGGCCGACATCCTCACAGTGGTGTAGTACCCAAACCAACTACACACACTAACAGGCTACACGCCCAGCCATTGCCACAACACTAATGCACCCATCCACAATACCATTCTGCAACCGCACCACAAATGCCAATATCCAACCACAATTTACCTATACCCTCTACCTAACACTTACACTACCCGCCCCGGGTACTCGTGAAAGGGGTCCACTCTTCCCCATCCACACCTTCGCACCATGCACACCACTCCGTACCACTTACTCCATGTATTCCACACACCTGTACTTGCACACCTGTGCTCTCACACCTGGTGCCACCTGCACCCTTCTCTCCCCGAAGCGCATTCGCGCTGATCCACAACACTCACTACTCATACACTGCTCCACACACCTGTCCAGTTCTCACACAGCATCATCTCATCTAACTACTCCCCTCTGAAACTTGCGCTTCCCAGTCGTCCCTTTAAACTATTGCGCTCCCTCGTCATTATCATCCATACTAATCCCCACTACAGGTATCCTTGTCACTAACTAACCTTAACGTTACCTAATGTCAATCTCTTCTAGATCCCTATCAATATAACCTAACCCTCCCTGGCTAGTTTTCACTGCCATACACCCCATAAACTATAGCTCCTTTGCCCCACCTTTGTGAGGGATGACAGAGTTGCCATCCCACCACATCGGGCATCTCCCACTCCCAATTTTGCACATCAAATTTCAACAAATCAAAAATTTGCCAATCACTACCCATCATCTGCCAATCATTACTGCCAATCCTTTGCCAATCATCAAATTTTGTTTTTTTTCTAATTTTGGGTCCAAAACACTATCCTCATCACCCATCTACTCACTAATGCCTCTCAGTGCGCCAATTCCTGTCCAAAGCCCGGCTTCGTACAGCCAAGCCATGAATGCGGGTTGTTTGGTGCCAGCGGCTGGATACGTCCCGCATTCGGTGCAGGGAAGGAGGTTTACCCGGGCCGAGATCCCACGCACCACCTCCGCGCGGAGCCATCCAATTGCCCGATCTCGACCTGCCGGCACGTCTCAATAGATAGTGGTCGCCATGACGACCCTTCCTATCGGGCTGCCCGCTCCGCCTAGTGGAGCCCGGACGCGGCCGTTCCAAGCGAGGCACAGCGTGGATCGCGTACGGCGGTTCTTTCGAAACCGCCGTGGCTCGGATCCCCGCTGGTTCTCGCGGCACGCGAAGCCCGGCACGCACCAAGGGCCCGATTCGGCTATATGTCGTTCTAACCTCTAACCCGGTTACCGTCGATGCTTCACCTGCATGCTTACATGCATACGCTACCCCTTTCTTGCTCATACATCCAGCCGTTTCCATGCTCCTCGTCGTACCTTCTCTAACACACCCAGGTACACTCATTCCACTCCCAGCCTTGGTCACACACCTGACCACCGAACACTTTGGCACACATTCGTCGCTCGCACACCTCACCAACACACCTCTTCGCGCCCCCTCCTCGGTCACCTCTTCTGTGACAATCACAGGTGTGCCCTCACTCGCACACCCAACCACGTGCCTCACTACCAATTCCAGCGTGCATTCCCACACACGCTCTACCATTCCAGGTGTGCTTCCTTTCTCACCTGTCACAACCAACTCACGCTCCGTGTCACTCTTACTACTCTCACCTCCACTCTTGACAGCGCACTCACCTTTACTCTCGACAGCGCACTCTTTCCTCATGCACCCGTCCGTTACACACCTTGCTCGCGCACACTCTCCCATTACACCCTCTGTAACACTCACCATAGGTGTACACTCTTCCTTACTTTTGACAGCGCACTCTTTCCCCATGCACCTGTCCGTCACACATCTTCCCCGCACACCCTCTCCCGTTACATCCTCTGTAACACTCACCACAGGCGTGCATTCTCCCTTTACACCCTCCGTAACACTCCTCACTACGCGCTTCCATGTGCTCCCTCGCACACGCGCTATGACCGACTCACTCTCGCCAGCACCCTCACTCCTTGGCACGCACTTTTTCCTCACACACTGCAGAGTCGGACTTTCTCGCACACCTCCTTTTTCACACACCAGACCTGTCGCACACTTCACCAACGGCCTCTCACGAACACCCGGGTCCATCTCGACCCCCAAGCTTCTTAATCACCTGGCGCATCATACGCACGACCATATTGGTCACCACTTACACCGGGTCCTCTTCCTCTTCGCTTCTCCTCCATCACCTGCGAATCCCTCATCCGGTTAATGAGCACATCATCACGATCCGAACACAGACTTTGGACCAATTCTTTTATCTCCTCTTTTATCTCTTTCTTATCCCCTCTCCGTCGCTTCTTAATTTCGCTCACCCCTTCTTCCACTTCTTCTAATTTCTGCTTCACCTCTTTTATTTCCCGGTACGTCTCCTCAAGCTCGTCCTCTAAGGCTACCTTGACCGTTTCCATGTGCGTCCTCACCTGCCGGTCCTAGGTCTCCATTACCTCTGTCACCTCGTCCAACCTCGTTGTCAGTCCCTCACGTACCATCTGACATTGCCTCTTTGTCGCTATCAAGTCGTTTTTTATGTCGTTTTGTGTCGCTTTTAACCCTCCTAATACCGCAGTGTTCCTTTTAACCTGCTCCGTTAGTCCTTTTTGTCCCTCCGTCAGCTGTTCCACCTCCTGCGTCAGGTCCTCTATGCCCCCTTGTAACTTTACAGTCCCCTTTCTCACCTCCTTCTCCATGCGCTCCTCACAGTGCCTCACCTCCTCGCGCACTCCTCCGACCTCCTCACTCACCCCTCTTCTGATCTCTTCTCCCATCACTTGCATCTCCTGCCCAGATGCCACCCTCATCTGCTCAATTTCCTCCCTGTGAGCATCCAGTTTAGTTTCTACCCCCATTCTGACCCCCCTCTATCTGCTGCCCCATTTGTTTAACTTCCCTTTCCGCTTGGTTCCTCATGTCCCTCAATTTGCCTTCCATACTGTTTTCTAACCCCTCTAACCCCTTTTGCATCCCTTCCATTTGATTCTCTTGAGCGGCCATTCTGTTTTCTACCCCCATTAACCCCTCCTGTATTTCCCCTAATCTATTGTCTAATCCCTCTATTCTACTCCCTAACCCTCCGATCTGGCCCCCATGTCCTCCCTCAATTTCTCGCTATTGGACCCCATTTGGCCCTCCAATCGCTCACACTGAGCTTCTATACTGTTTTTCAAACCTCCAATTTGGTCTCCCATTTGTCCCATAAGGGCCCTCATTTGCAGGAAAACAAGGTTTGAATCCACCAACGGCGCCGCTACGGTCGCGGGCGCGGTCGCCGTGGCCATGTGCGAGGCGCCATTTTGCGCGCCTGCCACCCTCACTGCTTCGCTCTCCTCATGTCCCTCAATTTGGTCCTGGATCGACCCTGCCTCACTCTCCTCTACCGGAACCCAGCCGTCTTGATCCGCCATAGCGCGACTTTCAAAATTCGGGTTTTTATTTTTGTAAAACACAATCAAATTTCGGTCACTTGTAATTTTGAGCGCTTTAAGCGCGCTTCGGGTCCGATCTCACTCCTCGGCACCAATTGTTACAGACGCGGTTTTAGATGTTAGTTTACCGAGCGGTTGGGTATTACCGCGTCCGCACAGATACTCCCCGATTAGAACCCTATCCCGCCCGATTCCACTCGAACGTTGGCCAAATCGCGCTATGCTAAATCAATGAAGGAAAGGACACAACGGCTGGGATTAATGCAACGACACAAGGGGTACAGTTCTCAAGACCCTCCGGAGGAGGATATAATATTGGTGATGCAGAAACGGGTAGATTACACGGTAAGGAGGTAAAAGCACAGCAAGATGGGCACTTAGACACAGTCTTATCTTATCCCCGACAGACCACAGACAAACGGGACAAGACTGACTTACACAGGGATTGATGGCAAGGAAGGGCAGGCAGTCGATAGCTCAAGGTGCACCTTGGCTCAGGGGCAGAATCAAACGCGGTCTGGTCCAGAGATGCGGGGAGGTATTGTCGCGCTCGGAGGTGGCGTCCTTCTCTCTCCAAGCTGGGGGCGCATCTGACGTCACCTCCGTCTTCCTGCGCATGCCCAGCGGGGAGTGACACGCCCTCGGCTCGTTAGCTCCGCCCCAGATGGAATCGGTCCGCCACTTCTATTGGGTGCGGGGGGTTACCGGGCTCCGCCCTTGACGAGGAGCTGACAGCGAGCCCCTGCGTGGTAACCCCGTCGGAGCACATGTTCAATGGCGGCTAACCAAGCCGGAGTGAGGACGCACACTCCCCGCGCCGCCGCCGCTGTTGTTGTTGTTGTTGTTGTACCATGAGGAAGAGCTGCGGGGAGGTATTGGGAGGTCCTAAACTTTCTAACGGTGCCATACAATCACATTCTGGTGCAACGAAGAGTCAGAATTAATGGAAACGAGTCCTTAACTGACATAGACTAAGAATAACTAGCAAGATGTCCTATAGTTGTCTACGTGAGATGCGGTGAACCTGGGTGCGACATTTAATGGGGGAAATAGGGGAAGGTCGGTTCTACAGAGTGTTGTTTACAGAAAATGGGACTAGGGAATGGGGGATTGGGGATAGTTGGGAAGTATTGGGGAAATAGGGGAATATTTACAAGCGGATATGGATGGAGGCCAAATCCCATATCCGCAACAATATATATATATATATATATATATATATATATATATATATATATATATATATATATATATATATATATATATATATATATATATATATATATATATATATATATATATATATATATATATATATATATATATTACGTCACGTCCCCGGGGTTAAGACCTCTGGGTGATGGATGGCCGACAGAGCTTTAACTCCGAGGCATTTATCCAAAACCATGGCGGTGTTATCTCTTTATGGCGCGCGAGGGAAACGGAGGTCCCTGGTCTTATTTGACCAGACGGATGCGGCGAGGGTTTTCCGAAAGCACGAACAAATACAAGACACAAGAAGTTGAAAATGTAACAAATAAAGGTGTAATGAAAACAATACAGGCAATAAAAATGAAAGGTGAGATAAGATCTATAATTCCTAGATGAGGATCCTCCACAAGGACTCGTATACAGACAAGGGAATGATAAAATAAAATAACATCCCCCCTTTTTGCAGTCACTCAGCTCTGGTCTCGACGAGCGTTTGGTGCAGTCACAGGTCCTGTGTCCCTGCGTGGGAAAACACACGTTGGTGCGAATTCGGGTCCACCGCCAGCCGCTGGCAGGAGGCAACCAGGTAAGAACTCCTCCCTTGGTCCTTCTCATTCCGCTGCACCGCTGCACCAGTGAAGAAAGAGAAAAATGACATGTACAAGTCTGGAAACAAGAAGCAGACCATGAAGATTCGAGATAAAGTTGCTGATCTGAAGGAAACCAAAGATCTGTACGGACGATTGATGGTCCTCTCTAGGTCAGGCCGAGATATTGACCAAAAGCTCGCAATTGGCAATTATGAGTTCACCTTAACACTGAGAGCATTGTTCGCGCCAAATGGATCAGTGTTGGCATGTACTGTCAAATCCAGGTTAATCCATGCACTAGAGAAGCTAACTCAAGAAGAGGTGGGACCATCCACTGTCATTGGTGATTCACAGACTCCAGTTCTGCCAAACCCGATAGTTGCGCAGGGTGATACTGTCACTGGTCATTCACAGGCTCCGGTGTTGCCCAACCCAATAGATTCGCAGGGTGATACTGTCACTGGTGTTTCAGAGGCTCCAGTATTGTCAGACCAAAGAGTTTCGCAAGATGATCATGTGGAATCCATGAATGCAGCAGCCACGTCTGTCACCGACCCACTTCCAAGTCGGAAAATCGCTGTGGTAGATGGTACGGTGGTGGTTCAAAAACTGACAAAGCCAGAAACAGTAAAAACTGTAAAGGATCTGAGCATATGCTTTAATGCCAAACTGCTGTGGATGACTAATGGTTATGATGAAATTATTCTAGTGTTTGACACATACAAGCTGGATTCACTCAAGAGCACAACTAGAGAGAAGAGACGTCACGGCAAAGATCCAATTAGATACCAAATTACTGAAGACACCAACATCAAGCAACTAACAATGAGCTGTTTTCTCTCCCATGATCAAACCAAGGCTGACTTGGCAGAAAAGACTCTGGAGTACAACAAAGACTCTCATAAGTTGATAATTGTATCAGCGTCTGGTCGTACTAGGAGCAACAGTAGTCTACAGTTTGAAGACAATAATCATGAGGAAGCAGATACCTTGATGATTTGTTTGGCAGAGTCTGCATCACAGCGGAGTCCAAGCAATGCCGAGATGACAATCTTCTCTCCAGATACAGATGTTCTGGTACTGGTGATTGCAAACTATCCTCTTCTGATAAAGAACACATCAATGTCAATGACATCGGGTGTTGTAGACATACGCCCCATTTGGGTTGGTCGAGGTGAAGAAAAGGCCAAGGCCTTACCCGCTTTTCACGCATTCACAGGTGCTGATAACACCGGAAGGTTTTCAGGAGTAGACAAGACAACGTGGTTTAAAGTCTTACTAAAAGCTGAAAGTGATGCAATTAAAGCACTCCAGACGCTATTGGAAAACAGTGATGTCACTGAAGACCTCGTTTCTGTGCTGGCTGCTTTTGTCTGCTCAGTGTATTGTCCTAAAGGAATTCATATCCAGAGTATACATGGATTGCGCTGGCACCTCTTCTGCAAACACGTGGCTGAGAGTACAAAGCTACCACCTACAATTGGTGCCTTGAAGCAACGCATCTTAAGAGTTCGCATCCAAGCTAGAGTGTGGGGTCAAGCTGACGTTTTCCACCAATAATTCCTGGATCCACTTCAGAATTCCTGGATCCACTTCAGGATCCACTCTCCGACTCTCTTGAAAATCCTCTCTATCTCTTTGCTGATGACTCTACTCTCTGTCGCTCCATTCTTCATCCCTCAGATCGGCATTCTGCAGCCTCCTCACTCTCTGCAGACCTGGACAAAATCACAGACTGGGCAAACAAGTGGAACATGTCTTTCAATCCTGACAAATCTCACACTCTTACGATGTCTCTCCGAAAAGACCGATTGGACAACCCTCCCATCTACTTTCTGAATAATCCTCTCCAAGAAGTTCTGTCACTCAAACTTTTGGGTCTCACTATCTGCCATGATCTTTCCTGGGAAAACCACATTTCAAATCTGGCCTCCAAAGCCAGTCGCCGACTGGGCATCCTCCGTCGTGCGAAGTCCTTCCTTGGCACACCTGAGCTCCTCACCACGTACAAGGCTTTCATCCGCAGCTCTATGGAATACTGCTCTCCCCTCTGGGCTGGTGCTCCTGCCTCACACCTAGCTCGTCTTCACGCTGTTGAAAGCAAAGCATTCAGAATCATTGGAATCTCCCGTGATGAAGCTGACTCCAAGGGCCTCTCACTCACTCACCGCAGACAGGTTGGTGGTCTTTCCGTCTTCTACCGACTCCTTTCTGGCCTTGCCCCCCCCCCCCCCCCAGCTCTCTCTGGGCTCTGTCCCGCAAATATTCCTACAGGTCGCACAAGATCTGCCTGCAACCCTCTTATGGTTAAACTGCCAAAATCAAGACTCTCTGCTCACCTTCACTCCTTCATTCCTCTTTTCTCTCGCCTCTGGAACAAACTCCCTCACTCTCTTCAATCCCACTCCACCCTCCAGGTCTTTAAAACAGCTGTTCACCACCATCTCTTATCTTCCCCCATCCAAAACCTTGATCTTTTCTATCCCCGATAATTTCACCCCAATTCCACTTTTTGAAATACCAACTTCTGTCCTGGAAGTCCTTGGTGTCCTTGTGTTTTATACTTCTCCCACCCCCCCGCCCCTTCCCACGCCTCCTCCCCCCAAGCCCTCTCCCTCCCACACATCTCCCACACATCTCCCTGCTCTTAAATGTTGTGTGCTCTCAAGTGTTTGTGTGCTTCCCATTCTCTTGTCTTCCGCTCCCTCTTTTTATACATTTTGTTTGTCTGGTTGATTTGTTTGTGAAGTAAATGTCAGCTCTTTCACGAGCCTCGATTCAGTATACAAAAAAAAAAAAAAAAAAAAAAAAAGAAAGAATGGGTTTTACAATGATGCCAATGATCAACTGAGACCACTAACAACATATGAACTCCCAGCACCAAAAGCCATCATCGAAATGGTACGATGTAGATGCACTACGAACTGTTCTTCAAGGCTGTGTTCATGCAGATCAGAGAACTTGCCATGTACAGATCTCTGTCTTTGTGATCCAGATCAGTGCGAAAACGATGACGATTACTTCACTGAGCTACTAACAGATGATGACAGTGATGGCGAAATGTAGTCACCCATCATGCTTATAGAATTTGCTTACCAGTGGAATGTGTGGGCAATAGCTAATGCACAGTACTGTTGCACTTAACTGGCCTTGGATTCAGTTGACATTCTGAACCACAAAGAGTTAGCGGTGGTGATGGATGGTGAGTGCTCAAGAGCATTCATGACGACTTGAAAGTAGCATTAGAATTATGAATGTGTTATTTGTTGGTGTTGAACTCAAGTTGTTGGTAATTCATTGTAGAGATATTGAACACTGAAGTCAATTCCCTCATGTAATTTGTGCCTGATAAACTAACCATTAAGAACATGTGTTCAACCAAAAGCCTGAGTGGTAAATGGCTCCGAAATGGTGGCCATTTTGAAAATCAAAATGGCGGCACTCTGACTTCACTTCAATCATGCAAAATGAACTGCCATGCATAGCAAATGCTACGTTTTGCCAAAAAAATGGGCTTGATAGAAGGAAAAATGCCCAAGTTATATTGAAAAAGAGTTCAAACATGACGGCCATTTTGAATTCCAATATGGCGGCCATGGAGGGATTTTAAAAACTACATTCCAATGTGGTTTTATCCTTGTGACTGTATGAACTCATTTGCTCTTATATAGCCATTAAAACTTAGTCTATTACAAAAAAGTCCTCGCCGATTAATAAGAACTTAATTATTTGGTTTGTAATGGCAGCCATCTTGAAAAACAAAATGGCGGCACTTTGATTGCACTGGAACTATGCAAAATGAGCTACTTCCCATAACAAATGCTATTTTGTGACACAAAAAAGGGCTTCATAGAGTAAAAACTCTCCTCCTTTGGTATCCGTGGAAATCTCCACGCATGGCTGGCGGACTTCCTCTCTAGTCATAGTCAACGTGTGGCCCTGAATGGGTTTCTCTCATCTCCTCTTCCTGTTCAGGCTGGAGTTCCCCAAGGCAGTGTTCTGGGCCCTGTGCTTTTTCTGGTCTTCATCAATGATCTCTCCGACTCTCTAGAAAATCCTCTCTATCTCTTTGCTGATGACTCCCCTCTCTGCCGCTCCATTCCTCATACCTCAGATCGGCAGTCTGCAGCCTCCTCACTCTCTGCAGACCTGGACAAAATCACAGACTGGGCAAACAAGTGGAACATGTCTTTCAATCCTGACAAATCTCACACTCTTACGATGTCTCCGAAAAGACCGACTGGACAACCCTCCCATATACTTTCTGAATAATCCTCTCCAAGAAGTTCTGTCACTCAAGCTTTTGGGTCTCACTATCTGCCACGATCTTTCCTGGGAAAACCACATTTCCAAGCTGGCCTCCAAAGCCAGTCGCCGACTGGGCATCCTCCGTCGTGCGAAGTCCTTCCTTGGCACACCTGAGCTGCTCACCACATACAAGGCTTTCATCCGCAGCTCAATGGAGTACTGCTCTCCCCTCTGGGCTGGTGCTCCTGCCTCACACCTAGCTCGTCTTCACGCTGTTGAAACCAAAGCGTTCAGAATCATTGGAATCTCCCGCGATGACGCTATCGCCGAGGGCCTTTCACTTACTCACCGCAGGCAGGTTGGTGGTCTTTCCGTCTTCTACCTACTCCTCTCCGGCCTTGCTCCCCCAGCTCTCTCTGGGCTCTGTCCCCCAAATATTCCTACAGGTCGCACAAGATCTGCCTGCAACCCTCTTATGGTTGAACTGCCAAAATCAAGACTCTCTGCTCACCTTCACTCCTTCATTCCTCTTTTCTCGCGCCTCTGGAACAAATTCCCTCACTCTCTTCAATCCCACTCCTCCCTCCAGGTCTTTAAAACGGCTGTTCACCACCATCTCTTATCTTCCCCAATCCGAAACCTTGATCTTTTCTACCCCCGCTAATTTCACCCCAAATCCACTTTATTGAGGTGCCGACTTCTTTCCTGGAAGTCCTTGGTGTCCTTGCGTTTTATACCTATCCTGCCTCCCCCCAGGCCCTCTCCCTCCCACACATCTCCCGATGTCCCTGCTCTCAAATGTTGTGTTTGTGTGCTTCCTCCTCTTCTCTCCCCATCTTGTCGACCACTCCCCTTTTTATATACTTTGTTTGCTTGTTTTGTTTGTTTGATAAATGTTAGCTCTTTCAGAGCCTCGACTCTGTATGCAAAAAAAAAGAAAGAAAAAAAAGCCTAAATTATGTTGAAAAGTAGTTGAAACCTGGCGGCCATTTTGAATTCCAATATGGCCGCCATTGAGTAATTTTTAAAAATTCCACATCGATTTTCGCACTCAGTGACCCATAAGCTTTCAGAAAATGTATAGTTTTCCTCTTCCCCCCAAAAAGCCAGCAAAATTACAAAAGTAAACTGACTATGTGTTGATCTTTTTGGCCTATGTTGACCTCAAAAATAGTTTGTTTGTTTTTCTTTTGTTTACAAGATCGAGGCTCGTGAAAGAGCTAACATTAATCACACAGAAAGACAAACCGACACATAAAACATATAACATGGGGAGCGGTAGACAAGATGGGGCGAGAGGGGGAGGAACACAAGCACAACATTGTAGAGCAGGGACATCGAGAGATCTGTGGGAGGGAGTGGGCTTTGGGGGGGGGAGGCATGGGAAGGGGGGTGGGAGAGGTATAAAACGTATGGACACTGCCGGGACTTCCAGGAAAGAAGTTGGAATTTCAAACAAGGTGGATCTGGGGTGAATTAGTGGGGGTAGAAAAGATCAAGGTTTTGGATGGGGAAAGATAAGAGATGGTGGTGAACAGCTGTTTTAAAGACCTGGAGGGAGGAGTGGGATTGAAGGGAGTGGGGGAGTTTGTTCCAGAGGCGGGAGAAAAGAGGAATGAAAGAGTGAAGGTGAGCAGAGAGCCGAGATTTCAGCAGTTTAACCATCAGAGGGTTGCTGGCAGATCTTGTGCGACCTGGAGGAATATTTGGGGGACAAAGCACAGAGAGAGCTGGGGGAGCAAGGCTGGAGAGGAGTCGGCAGAAGACAGAAAGACGACCTACCTGTCTGCGGTGAGTGAGTGAAAGGCCCTCGGAGATAGCTTAATCACGGGAGATTCCAATGATTCTCAAAAGTGGTTGTAAGTTGGTGGTTGGTTTCAGTAAGCTGACATGAAAACCCTTTTCAAATTTCAAGTAAATCGGATGAAAATTGAGGATTTTAGGAACTTAAAAAAAGTTATCGACCTTTGGCCTACGTTGACCTTTTGGGCGATGTTGATCTCAAAAATAGTTGGTGGTTGAATTCAGTTCGCTGATGTGTAAATCCTATTCAAATTTCAAGTCAATCGGATGAAAATTGAAGATTTTAGAAATTCGAAGAAAAGTGGTTGACCTTTGGCCTATGTTGACCTTTTGGGCGATGTTGATCTCAAAAATAGTTGGTGGTTGAATTCAGTTCGCTGATATGTAAATCCTATTCAGATTTCAAGTCAATCGGATGAAAATTTAAGATTTTAGAAATTCGAAGAAAAGTGATTGACCTTTGGCCTATGCTGATCTTTTGGGCAATGTTGATCTCAAAAATAGTTGGTGGTTGAATTCAGTTCGCTGATATGTAAATCCTATTCAAATTTCAAGTCAATCGGATGAAAATTTAAGGTTTTAGAAATTCGAAGAAAAGTGATTGACCTTTGGCCTATGTTGACCTTTGGCCTATGTTGACCTTTTGACCTCAAAAACGAAATAGGATTCTGTGAAACCACCAACTCCACCATTTGGTGGTTTCGTCATGATCGGTTTAGAATTTTTTACCTGGAGGCAAGTATAAGTGAGCAGACAGACACACAAACCGGAGTGATCAACATGTGTCAAAAAAATTTTTTTGCCAAGTTATAACACACAAGACCAACTAATATACGTGAAAAATCTTCGATTTTCGCAAATTAACACGTAAAAATCCCTTCCATGTCTCCAAAAAACCGAACATGAGCCTCAGGCAAAGCACAAACTTTCACTTGGCTTTCTCGACTCAAATTAAAGGGGCATCATCACCATAATGTACATCACAAGTGAGCCAAGACACTCTTAATTGCATCAAAACTTTCTAACTTGGGTCACATGTGTGAAGTTTTCTCAAAACACTCCCAGGATTACAAATGCAAAACAAATCCACAGCCACGACTTGATTTAAAATATTCCAGAATTTGGAAGACAAAAGATGTTCCCTTTTGACAGTCTGAGAGACAACTACTGAATAATGTAAACTTATGCAGTAGAGTCTGGCACGTTGCTCCCCGCCCATGGCCATGCCAGTGCCATATTCCACATGGATGCACTTTCATGAACAGGAGACGCAGATTGCATCAATGAGATGCCATCAAGTACCGTGACAGATGTCCGGAGATTTGAACCATTTCTCACTGACACAACACCGCAATAATCGTCGGTTGGCATGGTCTGTTGCTCATGCAGCACCTGTGCCCATCCTCTTCAAATGAGGCTGAAGAGCCGCTTCGCACTTCGTCCGGCAATTACTGGGAATGCCAAACGGGTGAGGAATACACAACTGTTCACACTCACAAGGAAAATTATCCAGCTGTCGGGATGTTTATTGTCCTCCAGCAACATGCATTTCTTCTTTGGAGGCCATTTTTACCTTCATTTTAATGATATTTTACAATGTCCAACCATGTGTGTGATATATAAGTGTTTGTGTGTATGTATGTATGTATGTATGTATGTATGTATGTATGTATGTATGTATGTATGTGTATGTGTGTATGTATGTGTATGTGTATGTATGTATGTATGTATGTGTGTGTATGTGTATGTGTGTGTATGTATGTATGTGTGTGTATGTGTATGTGTGTGTATGTGTGTGTATGTATGTATGTGTGTATGTGTGTATGTGTATGTGTATGTGTATGTGTATGTGTGTGTATGTGTATGTGTGTGTATGTATGTATGTGTGTATATCTGTTTGTATGTATTTATGTATGTATTTGTGTTTGTATGCATGTATGTATGTCTGTTTGTATGTATGTATGTATGTATGTGTGTATGTATGTATGTGTGTATGTATGTATGTATATATATGTGTATGTATAAATGTGTGTATGTATATATGTGTGTATATCTGTTTGTATGTATTTATGTATGTATTTGTGTTTGTATGCATGTATGTATGTCTGTTTGTATGTATGTATGTATGTATGTTTGTATGTATTTATGCATGTATTTGTGTTTGTATGCACGTATGTATGTCTGTTTGTATGTATTTATATATGTACATCTGTTTGTATGTATGTATGTATGTATTTAGGTATGTATGTGTGTACATCTGTTTGTATGTATTTATATATGTACATCTGTTTGTATGTATCTTTGTGTGTGTGTGTGTGTGTGTGTGTGTGTGTGTGTGTGTGTGTGTGTGTGTGTGTGTGTGCATGTGTGTGTACACTACCAGTCAAAAGTTTAGGAACACCCAACATAATGTGTTTAATGTGCAAAATGAACATAAGATGTGAACAAAACTCTTACCAAAGAAATATCTGCTTATCTACTGATAATTATAATATATTGTGCTTCAATGCATCTTTCTTGTGCGAAATGCAGGGTTAAAGCAATTTTTGGAAATAGGTCGAAAAGTGAAATACTAAAACCAAACTGAAACGCGAAGTTAATGTTATTAACGTTTCATCTCAGGAGCAAAAACTGTTTACAAATACTCTGCTGTGTGTGGATTCATGTTTGTGCTTAGTTCTTTCATCACGTGCAATGTCTATTATTGCAAGTGTTGCAAAAAGTGTTTACAGAAACCCTAGCCATACAATCCAATGAGTGTTTTTGTGTTTCAGATTGCATGAACATGGGTGCCAAAGCTCAGCTAACGCCAGAAAAAAATACAGGCAATTGTAACTTAGAAAAGAAGGCATTGAAACAGTTGCAATGCTGTAGCTGTTTAGCTGGGCTCTAATTTCCGGTGCTGTAAGACGTCTGTTGCGCAGACTGGTGACTTGGATTACTTGTCCTGCGATTCTGTTGTGATTCTTGGTCGACCAGAACGTTTTCCAACCGCATTTTTACCAGTTTTGTTATGTCGTTTAACGGCAGAAGCAACTGCATTTACTGACACTTGTATTTTTTTTTGCAGTTTTTCTCGAGGGTCGGCCTTCTTTTCTCAAAGTTACACTCCTGCAGGTGGATAGGTATTCACGTGTGCCAAGGAAGGTTGCATTATTGACTGGGATATATACAGTCACGTGAAAAAGTAAGTACACCCCATGTAAAGTTTTGACTTTTTCAACATATTTCAACACACAGCTATTTGATCTTCATTTCAACAATATTGATAGATAAAGGTGATATAATATAACAAATATCATGAAACATTTACATTTTGTAGTCCATTATATAATTTAAATAAACATAAATGCAAATTTCGCATGTGGAAAAAGTAAGTACACCGTTGGCTCTAATAGGTGGTATTGCCCCCTTTGGCAGAAACAACCTCAAGTAGGCATTTCTTATAACTGTCTACCAGTCTCTGACATCGACTGGGAGAAATTTTTGCCCACTCCTCCATGCAGAATTATTTCAGCTGTGCGATGTTTGAGGGGTTTCTTGCATGCACAGCTCGTTTCAAATCCCCCCACAACATCTCGATGCAGTGGTGTAGTCTAGTTTTTTGTAGTGGGTATACTGTGATTTTTCCCTTCCAGCCTCATAGTCACCCGTCCTGAAGCGACACCCCATAAGCACCACCACACTCACTAATGCATACAGTATGCATCTACACGTAACGAAACTATGTTGTTACGTATCCTTGCGCATTTTTATGTGGGTATACGGAAATCCTGGACCTTTCCTAGTGGGTATATGGCATATACCTGCGTATCACATAGACTACACCACTGTCTCGATGGGATTTAGATCCGGGCTTTGACTTGGCCATTCCAGAACCCTCCATTTCTTTCTTTTCAGCCATTCCTTGATGGATTTACTGGTATGTTTAGGGTCATTGTCATGTTGCAAGGTCCACCTTCGGTTGAGCTTCAACTTTCTCACAGGTGGCCCCACATTATCCTCAAGCACCCTCTGTTACAATGAAGAATTCATAGTGGATTCTATGATGGTGAGCTGCCCAGGCCCTGATGCAGCAAAGCTGCCCCAAACCATAATGTTTAAACCACCATGCTTTACAGTTGGTATCAGGTTCTTGTGGTCAAATGCTGTCTTTGGTTTTCGCCAAACATATCTTCTGGTACTGTGGCCAAATAGCTCTACCTTTGACTCGTCTGTCCAGAGCACATTGTTCCAGAAGTGCTGGTCTTTGCCAAGGTGTTAATTGGCAAACTTTAGTCTTGCCCTGATGTTCTTTCTGGACAGCAAAGGTTTCCTCCTGGCACACCCCCCATGTAGATCAAATTTGTGAAGCCTCTTTCTAATGGTAGACTCGTGCACTTTGACATCAACAATGGCAAGAACTACCTGTGGGTCCCGTGATGACATTCTGGGGTTCTTCGAGACTTCTTTCAGCATCTTGCGGTCTGCTCTCGGGCTGAACTTGCTGGGGCGGCCTGGCCTGAACAAGTTGGCAGTTGTTTGGAATCTTCTCCACCAGTAGATGATCTTCCGGACAGTCGAATGATTGATTTCAAATTGTTTGGAGATCTTTTAAAATCCCTTCCCAGACTCGTAGGCATCTATAACCTTCTTTCTGAAGGCTTCAGAGAGCTCTTTTGATCTAGGCATGGTGACGCCACACACTTCAACAACAAAGAGCAAACCAAACGAAATGTCTGAGGTTTAAATAAGACAGGTTCCTCCAAGATCCTCTCTAATGATGTTCTAATCATTTGCACCTGAGCTGGTGCACCTGATTCTAATTTTAGGTATTTGAAGTCATGATAAATGTAGGGGTGTACTTACTTTTTCCACATGTGAAATCTGCATTTATGTTTATTTAAATTAAACAATGGACTACAAAATGTAAATGTTTCATGATATTTGTTATATTATATTGTGGCGGGCACAAGGAGCAATAATTCCGCGCACCAGTGGGTGGCGCGAGCGTCCAGGCGGGGAACTAAAATGCATGCCCCGCCTTTCGACCGATCGGCCACGCCCGGGGGCAAGGCGTGGCCTCGGGACATATATGCGGGCTTTAAGCTCGAGCCCACCCAGTGCTGAAGTGCAAGTTCTGAATAAAGACTCTTGTTGTATCAACACGTTGTGGCCTACCACTCTGGCAATCGAGTCATGTGTGCACAGCACCACTCTGGTGACCCCGATTGGTTCAGCCGTTGCTGACCCCCGAACGCGCCATGGCCACCAACGCCATCGCAATCAACCTCCCGGAGTTTTGGGAAGCGCAAGCCGACGTTTGGTTTGTGCAGGCCGAAGCTCAAATTCAGCTCCGGGGCATCACAGCGGACGAGACCCGGTACTACCACGTGGTCGCCGCCCTCGGGCCCGGCACTGCCGCCCGAGTCATGTCCATCCTTCGGTGCCCGTCGCCACGTTTGGGCTCACAGAGGTCGAACGTTCCGACCGCCTCCTGGACCTTCCTGCCCTCGGCGACACACGACCATCCGTCCGGATGGATTTCATGCTGTCGCTGCTTGGAGACCGGCGCCCGGATTTCTTATTCCGAGCGCTCTTCCTACGCCAGCTACCTGTACAGGTGCGCCTCGCGCTGGCCAGTTCCAAAATAACGGAACCCCGCGCCCTGGCTGGAGAGGCCGACAAGTATTTCGCGGCCTGCGACACACGGTCGGTGTACGGTGCTGCCGTAGTGGCTCCCGGTGCGGGGGCTCCAATGCCCCCTGCTTCCCTCATGGCCGCTGCTACGCCCCGCCCACTACTGCCACCGCCGCCGGCACGGCCGCCGCGGGGGCCACCGCCGCAAACCTGGTACTACTACCATGCCAGGTTCGGCCGCAAGGCTAAAACATGCCGCCCGCCGTGTGCTTTTGACGGGTCGGGCCGGCGCTCACTTGCGTCCATGAGCGTCGGCCATTCCGGCAGCCTCCTGTTCATCACGGACACCTTGTCCGGGCACCGTTTTCTTTGCGACACAGGAGCGCAGGTAAGCGTCCTCCCTGCCTCCACGTCCGACAAGCAAACCGCGGGCCGGGGCCCCGCTTTGCTTGCCGCCAACGGTACTCCCATCCACGCATTCGGGAAGCGTTGCCTCTCACTGTGGTTCGGAGGGCAGCGCTTTCAATGGTCGTTCGTTACCGCCAGCGTGCCAATGGCCCTGCTCGGCTTGGACTTCCTATGTGCGCATGGGCTGTTGGTCGACGTAAGCGCAGACGTCTCGTCCAGGTCGAAACCTTCAGCTCGCTCGCTTGTTCGCTGAGCGGCTCACCGAGCGGCTTGCTGAAAGGTTCCCTCCCGGTGAGGTTAGTGTGCACGCTTCCGGCAGCGGACGAGTTTACCCACCTCCTCGCCAGTTTCCCGGCCCTCATGCGGCCCACCTTCTCAGCGGTGGCCGTCAAACACGGGGTGGAGCACCATATCCCCACGGTCGGGCCGCCGGTCTACGCCCGGGCATGCCGACTCGACCCCACGAAGCTCGCTGTGGCGAAAGCGGAGTTCGCCATGCTGGAACGGCTGGGGATCGTACGGCGCTCCAACAGCGCTTGGGCTTCTCCTCTGCACATTATGCCGAAGCCCGGCGGAGGATGGCGGCCGTGCGGTGACTACCGCAGGCTCAATGATGCCACCACCCCCGACCGCTACCCGGTCCCGCATATCCAGGACTTTTCCGCCCGGTTGGCGAACACGACCGTGTTCTCCAAGGTGGACCTCATCCGGGGCTACCACCAGGTCCCCGTCCAACCGGACGATGTCCCAAAGATGGCCGTCATCACCCCTTTCAGCCTCTTTGAGTTCCTGCGAATGCCTTTTGGGTTGAAGAATGCGGCCCAGGCGTTCGAACGGCTCATGGACAGCATCTTGCGCGACTTACCTTTCATCTATGTCTACCTGGACGACATCCTAGTCGCGAGCGCGTCCCGGGAGGAGCACCTGCTCCACCTCCGCATGCTTTTTGAACGCCTGGGCCAGCATGGCCTGATCATCAACCCCGCAAAGTGCCGTTTCGGCGTCGCCGCCATCGACTTCTTGGGGCACCGCATCACCAGGCACGGGGCCATCCCTTTACCGGCCAAGGTGGAGGCGGTCAGGGATTTCCCATGCCCCCGCACGATCAAGGGGCTCCAGGAGTTCCTGGGCATGGTAAATTTTTACCACCGCTTCGTGCCCCACGTCGCCCAGCTCCTCCGCCCCCTGCACGAGGCCCTCCGGGGCAAGCCGGGCAAAGGTGACATTGCCTGGTCGGAGCCGATGGCCACGGCGTTTGCGGGCGCAAGGCTGGCCCTGGCCAATGCCACCATGCTGGCGCACCCTGCGCCCGATGCACCGATCGCCCTCACCACCGACGCGTCGGACTATGCGGTGGGCGCGGTGCACAAGCAGTGGGTGAGTGGTGCATGGCAGCCGCTGGCATTTTTTAGCCGGCAGCTTCGCCCGCACGAATGCCGCTATAGCACCTTCGACCGCGAACTGTTCGGGCTCCACCTGGCGGTCCGACACTTCCGCCATCTGCTCGAGGGCCGCCCGTTCACGGCTTTCGTCGACCACAAGCCCCTTGTGTTCGCGATGGCCAAGGTCACTGAGCCATGGTTGGCACGGCAGCAGCGTCACCTCTCTGCCGTGTCTGAGTACACGACGGACATCCATCACGTCGCGGGTAAAGACAACCCGGTGGCGGATTGCCTTTCCCGGTCCGTCGCGCACGCGGTCCACCTCGGGATCGACTATGCCCGGATGGCGGAGGACCAGACCGCCGACCCCGGCGTCCAGGCCTTGCGGACCGCCGTCATGGGCCTCCGCATCACCGAGGTGCCGTTAGATGTCACGGGCGCGGCCCTCCTGTGCGACGTCTCCCTCGGCCGGCCTCGCCCCATCATGCCCGCTGGCTGGCAGCGCACGGTTTTCGACACCATCCACGGCCTGTCCCACCCGGGCACGAAGGCCTCCCAGAAACTCGTCGTGGCGAAGTTCCTCTGGCATGGCCTCAGGAAGGACGTCCGCGACTGGGCCAGGACGTGCCTCGTGTGCCAGCGCGAAAAAGGTCCACCGCCACACCCAGGCCCCGTTGGCCCCGTTTACGGTGCCTGAGCGTCGGTTCGACCATGTCCACGTCGACTTGGTGGGACCTCTGCCCCCCTCGCAGGGGTTCCCCCACCTCCTCACCATGGTGGACCACACCACACGGTGGCCGGAGGCCGTGCCATTGGCGGCGACATCTGCGGCTGATGTGGCGCAAGCCTTCATCGCCACTTGGGTTGCCCGGTTCGGTGCCCCCTCGGACATCTCGTCTGACCGCGGCCCCCAGTTCACCTCGGAGCTCTGGGGCACGGTGGCGCAAGGGCTCGGCGTCCAACTGCACCGCACCACGGCCTACCACCCCCAGGCCAATGGCCTGTGCGAGCGCTTTCATCGCTTGATGAAGGCCGCGCTCCGGGCCAGCCTCCGCGACGGCAGCTGGGCCAACAGGCTCCCCTGGGTCCTGCTGGGCCTCAGCACGGCGCCCAAGGACGACCTGCGCACGTCCTCGTCAGAGCTGGTCTTTGGGGAACCCCCTGCGGGTACCGGGCGAATTTATCCCCGACTCCACGGCTCCTTGGTCCGCGGCGCAATAGCGCTCCACCCTGCAGGAGACCGCCCGGAGGTTCGCCCCGGTGCCGACGGCACACCACGGTTGCCCATCCTTCCACGTCGCCCCGGAGCTTCGCACGGCGGAGTACGTCTTCGTCCGGCATGACGCCCACCGGGCACCGCTACGGCCCCCGTACGACGGGCCCTTCCACGTGCTGGAGACCGGGGACAAATATTTCACCGTCAACATCGGCGGTGCCCCGGATCGTATCTCATTGGACCGCCTCAAGCCGGCCCACCTCGATCTGGACCACCCCCCGCAAGCAGCTCTGCCTCCGCGTCGAGGCCGCCCCCCGGCGGTCAGACCCACGGCACCCCCCAGCCCCGTCGTCCCGCTACCCCCCAGCCCTGCACGCATCGCCAGGGGGCGTTTCGGCCGGGTCATCCGGCTTCCCCGCAAGCTCACCCTTCAGGTGCGCGGGAATTCTGGGGGGGCACGTGTGGCGGGCACAAGGGGCAATAATTCCGTGCACCAGTGGGTGGCGCGAGCGTCCAGGCGGGGAAATAAAATGCATGCCCCGCCTTTCGACCGATCGGCCACACCCGGGGGCAAGGCGTGGCCTCGGGACATATATGAGGGCTCTAAGTTCGAGCCCGCCCAGTGCTGAAGTGCGAGTTCTGAATAAAGACTCTTGTTGTATCAACGCGTTGTGGCCTACCTCTCTGGCAATCGAGTCGTGTGTGCACAGCACCACAATATCACCTTTATCTATCAATATTGTTGAAATGAAGATCAAATAGCTGTATGTTGAAATATGTTGAAAAAGTCAAAACTTTACATGGGGTGTCCTTACTTTTTCACGTGACTGTAAGGTCATCAGGCAATCCTAGTCTGGGTTTGGTAGCTCCGTGAGATTTTTCACCAATTTGTTTGATGTGGCAAACCCAACGCCAGATGTGCTTGCCTTGTCCATAGAGCAGGCCGTTCAATATAAGGTGTAGTCTTGTTCCCATACATCCTCAGAAATAGCAAACCTCGTCTCTGATAGTGCTGCCACATCAATGTTATATTGAGTGAGCTCTTTCTCAACTGATGGTGATGAGAAACGATGAGGAGTATGTGGGTAGAAGAATGCTGATGTGATGATATCACCTGGCCGATACACTCCTGGACCCAGCAGAGTGCAGGGCATGACAGCTGGTAAGTGCATCAGCTGCCCCGCAATGTCCAACTAACTCAGACTAGTAGTCCTTGGCAGTGGGAGACCAAGGTCTGTCTTTCACCAAGCACACATGGAGACACCGCCATTTACAATGCCAAGTGATGATCCACCAGAATACTCCAATAAATGACACTACTGATGTCCAGAGCCATGTTTGGTTGTCGTTTGTCTGATACCAGCCTTTGACCATTCCACCAAAGGTAACCCCAGGAAGGAGCTAATTGTTTCCAGGTAGTATCGCTCGCCAAGTCACAGGTATGCACAAATTCCCTTGCCACGACAAGGCCACAATAAATTGGAGCAGGGAACAAGGATAACAAGGAACATTGGCACAGTCGGAGACCCTTCGGCCCATCATGCCCGCACAACACCGACACCAGATACTATCACCCATCCACACGTAAGTAACTACAAGTCCCGCCAAAATACCTGCACCCCTCTATCTCCAATGCATCAAGGTACCTATCAAATTCCATTTGAAACCTATCTACACTACTTTTCGAAAGAAACCTTTCATGCATCAACTATTTTGATTGAAAGACCCACATCTTATTACTGCCATAACTCTCTTTACGTCCAGCGTATGAAATTCGATCCTATTAATGTTTCAGCAAAACTATTCTGCACTTTTTATGTCTAAACCCTTCATTGTTTTAAACATTTCTATCAGATCCCCTCGAAAGCAAATCCTTTCTAACATGTAAAGTCTTGTCTCCTTAAGAGTCTCCTCATAGCTTAGTCGAGAACTGGTCCCGGAATCCTGCACTGTGCCCTCTTTATGGCAGATATGTCCTTCCTCAGCTGGAGTGACAAAAACTGGACGCAATATTATAAATGAGACCTCACTACATTACTACACAGTATTAACAACGATCTATTTTCATTTAGAATGTATATCCCTACGAATAAAACCTAAAACTCTGATACCGTTACCAATAGCCATCTGGCACCCTGCTGTCTGCCTACCCATCTATTACCAACCCCACATCCTTCTCCTATTTGACATGATCTATCATTGCCCCTTGCATCATGTAATTTCGACTGTACACTGTTCCTTCCTATTCCATCTCCAGGCACTGCATGACGTCATCGCCGGGCACTGAAGGGGGCCCAGCGATGATGCGCACTGAAAGGGAGTACTCAGTTTTCTTTCCGGTTTCTTGTTTGTTTGTCCGGGCAATATCTCAGCTATCGTTTGAGATAGGAAGCTGAAATTTGGGCACAATAGTGAGCACGTGCTTTGGGAAAAATAATATTTCTTATTATTTCATCAATCTTCTTAATTGATTCATTATTTAATTATTATCGATTTATTAAGTACTTGTTGATTTCCTTTCTCTTCTGGGCATTATCTCAGGAACCTTTTGAGTTAGGAAGCTGATATTTGGACGCGACAATGACCAAGAGATTTGGCTGAAAATATTATTTTTGATATATTCATTGATCAATTAATCGATTTGTTATTTATTTTTCCGATTAATTAACTATGTAATTCATTTTCAAATGTTACAGATTCAGATGAAACAATGGTGATTTAGGTATTTTATTAGCCAATTGATTAAGAAATTAATTATTTTAGGTTCATTATTTATTTTAATTACGCAATTAAATCAATCGATTATAATTGAACACCTCTCCCTCCCAATAAAGCCTAGCGTTGGCTTAGCTGTTTGGGTGCCGGCTTGGGATCCTAGGATCCTGGGTTCGTAATCCCGGTCAATCGCTGAATTAACACCAAGGGGGTTGACTCAGCCTGTCATCCTTCCAAGGTCGTCAAATTGAGTACCAGTTCACTGGTAATTCCCTGTGTTGCAAGAGGCGACCAACAGGGTTGGTGGAAGGAAAGGCATCCGGCCATAAAACATTGCTTCAAAAAGGGGACCACGGTGCCCGAAAAAGGCCAACCTCTGCTCTGCGGGGAAAATGGCCTCTAAAGGTGGTTCTTCTCCTGCTTCTTCTTCTTCTCCTTCCCAATACTGTCTCTAAGTGCTGCACGGCAGCATCGCTGGGTGCCGAAAGCACCCGAACAATTTTGTGTGCTGGATGATATGTTATTTATTTATTTGGCATGGTGGTGGTATGATTTGAATGTATTTGTACATGTATTCATTATTCTTTCCAATGCGCAGAACCGAACATTTCTTTATGTTAAACTGCATCTGCCAATCTCTTAGCCAATCTATAAAATTATATAGACTTTCATGAATCAGATCACTCCCCTCTGTGATATCTACCATACATTCACACTTTTGTGTCATCCGCAAAATTTATAAAGCAGAGTCTTAACACCATTGTCCAAATCGTTAATGTAAATCAGTGTTGTTCAACCTATTTACCATTGTGGGCCACACTCTGTAACAATCTGCAATATCTCTCATTTATACATTGTCAAATGTCTACCAAGCACATTTTAAATGAGTAAACTAAGTCCGAGACAGTATATTAACTGTTGAAATAAATCTGCTTTGACACTTATATTAGTGAGAGATCTGGCAATTCCCTTTGTTGGAAGCATTTTTTTTTTTCTTTAACAAGATGTCACTTGGGCCACATCAGTGTGCTGATTGGGTCACTTGTGGCCCACGGATTGAGAAACATTGATGTAAATTAATGAATCATAATAGTTCCAGTAATGATCCCTCAAGTAACCAACTACTTTCATACTCCCAGCCAGAGATCTTCCCATCACAACCACTCTTTACTTCCTATCACTGAACTAGTTTTCAAACCAGTTAACTACTCTAACAGCCACTTCACAACTAGCCCTCACCTTGGCTAACAACTTCCTTTGTGGTACCGTATCAAATGACTTCTGAAAAAGTCTAGATACAGTGTTGTTGTTACATATTTTGTTTTGCTGCAGCCTGATTTTAAAATGGATTAAATTGAGATTTTTTTTTTGTCACTGATCTACACAAGATACCCCATAATGTCAAAGTGGAACTTTTATTTGGAAATTTTTGCCAAATAATTAAAATAAAATACAGAAATATTTAATTAACATAAGTATTCAACCCCCTGAATCGATATTCCGTAGAAGCGTCTTTGGCAATCATTACAGCTTTGAGACTACTTGGGTATGTCTGTATCAGCTTTGCAACTCTGGATTTGAGGAGTTTCTCCCATTCATCCCATATATTTCATATAATAATTGTACTTATTGAATGACACACACATTGGCTTGTATTACAATCTGCTTCATTTTTTGCTTTGCTTGCATTAATGATCCTTACTATATTGGAACTAATGTCCACTTAGACCACTCAGGCCTTGATACGGAATATGAATGGTTTTGTCGTGATTATGATGACCTGTAATGTGGATGCATTCTCATCATGTTCCTTCCAAAGTACAATAATTCATTTCTTTATAATAGAATAAATTGATGAGCGAACATATTTTATTGATAACCAGCAAGGGATACCCAGCATTGCCCATGGGAGGAGAGGGATACCCAGCATTGTCCATGGGAGGAGAGGGATATCCGGTGCTGCCCATGGTTACGTGGTGGATGGTAATCGGCTCTGTCCATAGGAGGAGGGGAGCGGGAGATGTGGGGTGGGTGGGGGGGGGGGGGGGGGGACCACACAGCGCTGCCTGGCTGGGTGAACTTTAAACGGTGGTTGTTTCGGGATGTATAGGACATTGAAAAGTTATGGAGTTATTGGCCTCATGGTGGTTACCTGTTATCTGTGGGCCGTCAACAGCATTGCCTGACCACACAACCCAATATACACTTTATAGCGGCCTTTAGCCTCAATATGGACGTCAAGGCCAATGCGTGGTCCCTTAAAACCTTACCCAGATTCTGATGTGACTATGTCGTGAGTTTTATAAGCACCTGGTCGAACTCGGACAGTGTACAAGAGATTTATTAATAGATAAAAATAGTACATGCATGGAAGACGCTGAAGTGGTGTGTAGGACAGTAACGCCAGCATGGATGACATCATAGTCATTGCAATCATGCACAGCCCCCGCACCAACCTGCATTCGGCTTAACATACTTTCCCCTAGGGTCAGGATAACTCAAAACACCGCTCCAAGTTGACAATAAGCCTCATTCTGAGAGAATGGTTTGCCACGGCCAAACATGGGATATGGTCAACAGTTGATATTTTAGTCAGACAGTCAGACGCCATTGAGAGTGTTTTGCTGCTGTCACCACTAGCATAGGGAATTAAATGAAATCTCTCACACCTACACCAAAAATTTGGGGCATATAGGTGGTATGGTTCGGCCATGAAAGAATAATGTATAAACAAAGAAACAACAAATATGTCATGCATGGCACGATACTTGCGAAATCCCTAAAATAAGTTGTTGACCTTTGGCCTATGTAGACCTTTTGGCCTCAAAATAATTGGTGGTTGAATTCAGTGATCTGATATGCAAATCCTCTTAAAATTTAAAGTCAATCAGATAAAAATTGAGGATTTTAGAAACGTCATCTAAGTTGTTTACTTTTGGCCTATGTTGATCTTTTGGTATATGCTGACCTAAAAATTATTGGTGGTTGAATTCAATGATTCAATCCCGCTAATTTCACCCCAATTCCACTTTTTGAAATACCAACTTCTGTCCTGGAAGTCCTTGGTGTCCTTGTGTTTTATACTTCTCCCACCCCCCCCCCCCACCCCCATCCCACGCCTCCTCCCCCCGGGCCCTCTCCCTTCCACACATCTCCCTGCTCTCGGATGTTGTGTTTGTGTGCTTCCCCTTTTCTCCCCATCTTGTCTTCCGCTCCCTCTTTTTGTGTATTTTGTTTGTCTGGTCGATTTGTTTGTGAAGTAAATGTTAGCTCTTTCACGAGCCTCGATTCAGTATACAAAAAAAAAAAAAATAAAAAATAATGATAAAGTATGCAAATCCTCTTCAAATTTCAAATCAATCAGATGAAAATTGACGATTGTAGAAATTTAGTCTATGTTGACCTTTTCACCTTTAGACCTCAAAAATAATTGGTGGTTGAATTCAGTAACCTGATTTGTAAATCCTGTTCAAATTTCAAGTCAATCAGATGAAAATTGAGGATTTTAGAAATTCCACCCAAGTTGTTGACCTTTGGCCTATGTAGACCTTTTGGCCTCAAAAATAATTGGTGGTTGAATTCAGTGATCTGATATGCAAATCCTTTTTAAATTTCAAGTCAATCAGATGAAAATTGAGGATTTTATAAATGTCATCTAAGTTGTTTACCTTTGGCCTATGTTGACCTTTTGGTCGAAGTTGACCTAAAATATAATTGGTGGTTGAATTCAGTGATCTGATATGCAAATCCTTTTTAAATTTCAAGTCAATCAGATGAAAATTGAGGATTTTATAAATGTCATCTAAGTTGTTTACCTTTGGCCTATGTTGACCTTTTGGTCGAAGTTGACCTAAAATATAATTGATGGTGGAATTCAGTGACCTAATATGCAATTTCTCTTCAAATTTCAAGTTATTTTTGGAAACAACAAACACATAAACACTTGAAAATATTTATAAGATAAACCATCAAAATAAAGCTTGGGTTAAGAAGAAAAATGTACTTTTTCCTACAAATCCTAGTAATTCCCATCCCCTCCCATGCCCCAGTCATTTAATAGGGAGGGATGTGGGCAGAGCTGCTGTTTTTTGCAGCCGCACCATTTTTGTCCTCATTCCAGATTGCCCTGAGGATTATACGAATCAACGGCAACGATCAGACCAGGCAGTTTACCTCTTTCCTGGGTATTTGTGAGCCAGCTGGGTTTTGTTTATGGACAGTCCACCAGCGACATGGTGATTCTTCTGGGACTATAGATCAATACCCAGAAGCTTAGAATCAAATACTGCCAACACTGAAGGAACCTCATAATTCTACCAAGCTGACAATTCAAAGTAGTTACAAACATCACAATCATCCTTTATGAGGCAGAGTGGGGAAAAGGAAATGCTGTGAAAGTTAAAACTTTTAGTTCTACTACAACACAGCAAGATGTAAACAGGCTGTGCATGGAAGGACAAAAGGTATGAATGCTTCAAATGGAAATAAAAGAAACTGTTTTTTTGTCTGCAATATCATATTGATCTTTTGGGACAGCTTTGGATGGGGGAGCGAGCATAACCCTTGCAGACATTTCTGGCTGGTTGTCCTTCAACAGCATATGGCAGAGATTCCCACCACCCCCAAGCAGGGTCCATTATCAAATACAATATCCAGAAAACCTATGTGGGACCAGGATCCATATTTTCAGCTATTGCTGCATGAATCCAATTATGCTGATGACGAACGATACAAAAACATGCGTCACAGATGATTATCCCGCCTTCCAACTCCCCCCCCCCCCCCCACACTCCAATTCCCCCTCCCCCCCCCACACTCCAATTCCCCCTCCCCCCCCCACCCTACAACCCCCCAATCCCCCTCCCCACCCTGCAACCCCTCCCTCTCCCACTCCCAGGTCGAGCTGGCACAAAGATGGATAATTCAATATGTCTTCTCATACATATAACATCATGCACCACCCCATCCTATATGGAGGGGACTGTCACGAGGAGCAAGTCCTACACAATGCCGAAGAGCTTATCCTTTTTCATTATTTGTTCCCATGAAATAGAGCTTATGCAGATGGATCCATATTTTTGATAAGCCAGGGAAGTGGGGAGACAAGGTGGGGGGAGTGGGTGAGGAGCAGGGGAGGGGGTCCACATGGCCTAAAAATGTCAAAAGCATTCAAAGCCAGGACTGAATATGAATAGTGTGAATTCGACATCTGTGTCTAAATCTGGAGGAAAATCATTTTAAAAATTAAGGTTTAGCTCCATTGAATCAATATATAAACTAGAACAACACACGGTAGAGCACATACCTTCGCCAGGCTGAACAGTTTACATTTTGTATCCCACTGATAGGTCAGATCTGGATTCGGACCTGAACCAAAATCGAATCGCCTTGTTCTTGTCAGCTAACCAACTCTTCCACCAAGTTTAGTCATAACTCGTTCTTCACAACCTTTTGAAATACCATGTTACATATCGTTTTTGGCCCTTTCACTCAATAGTTCAGAATCACTTAAAAATTCAATAACTCTCGTATCCGGATACACATCTTCACCAAAATCGAATCGATTCTTCTATGTCACAAACCAAACCGGTCGACCAGGTTTCGCCCGAATCCGTCCATCACTTTTTGAAATATCATGCTATATATTGGTTTTGACCCTACCACTCCATAATAGTGAAGAATCGCTTAGAAATTAAATATTTCTCGTATCTGGATCCGGATTCGGATCTTCACCAAAATCTAATCATTTCGTCCTTGTCACATACCCGACCTCTTCACCAAATTTTGGCAAAATCCGTCCACAATCTTTTGAGATATCGTGTTGTGTATCGTTTTTGACCCTATCGCTCAATAATAGTGAAGAATCGCTTAGAAATTAAATATTTATCGTATCTGGATCCGGATTCGGATCTTCACCAAAATTTAATCATTTCGTCCTTGTCACATACCCGACCTCTCCACCAAATTTCGACCAAATCCGTCCACAATCTTTTGAGATATCGTGCTGTATATCGTTTTTGACCCTATCACTCAATAATAGTGAAGAATCGCTTAAAAATTAAATAATTCTCGTATCTGATCCGGATCTTCACCGAAATTGAATCGATTCGTCCTTGTCACACTCACAACCTGTCCGCCAAGTTTCGTTCAAATCCGTCCACACCTTTTTAAGATGTCCTGCTATAAGTCGGTTTTAGCCCTATCACTCAATGGTGAAGAATCACTTAGAAAATTAAATAATTCTCATATCCGAATCCATATTCGGATCTTCACCAAAATCTAATCATTTCGTCCTTGTCACACAGCCGACCTCTCCACCAAATTTCGTCTGAATCCGTTTACGATTTTTTGAGATATCGTGCTATATATCAGTTTTAGCCCTATCTCTCAATGGGGAAGAATCACTTAAAATATTATTTGATCCAGATCTTCACCAAAATTGAATCATTTCTTCCTTGTCACACACCCGACCTCTCTACGAAATTTCGTCCGAATCCATCCACAACTTTTTGAGATAGTTTGCTCACAGTCCTCGGTGATGGATGTAATAATAATAATGTTTTTGTTGTTTTTTCCTAAAAATAAATGTATATTTTTGGACCGACATTGGCCTTCATGTGCCAATGTTGATCCATTTTTAATGTCAATGCTGGAATTTTTTTTACTTAAAGTTTGCTTGTGGATCCTAGTTCAGAGTTCTGCTCATTTTGTTTTTCGCATTCTGCATTGGGGAAATGAATTATAGTCCGTCACCTGAGAGAAAGTATGAGTGATACACTTTTAATAAATAAAGCAATGCATAAATAACATTTGTGCCAAGAGCCATAACAAGGCTCACAGCAGCAGCACCAGCAGCACCATGCCTGTGTGGCTCAATAATGAACCGAGACTGACGGCAATATGGGACACAGGGGTCACGTTTACATGGCACTTAAAAGAAATGGAAGCAACAGCAAGTGGGGATTAGCAGCATCAGCACAATTTAAGCACAATCCCATGGGCCCCTCCTGAGTTGCTCTGTCCCAGTACAAGGCAGACACAACACAGCAAGTTGCAGATTGATGCCAATTGGATTCCAACAATACTTTTAAGGATTACTCCGTGAATCAAACCGTGATAACAGATTTAATGATTATGGCTTACCCACAATGCAATTCGTCCTTCATTACTTCTGCAAATGCAATCGATTGCAAAGGTGTTTCATTTCATCAATACACATAAAATCTGGAAGACTCCAAATGAGAAAAAAATTCCAAATCATAAATTTACATGCTGCGCGTATCCCATAAAAAGCAGCTACACAGTTTTTCACTGGTGCACATGTCAAAGTTGAAATGAGGTTTAAACCTTATGATATATGGTATAATGGAACCGAAACATGACAGGGGCAATTTGGCCATGACATACATGTCACATCGACATCACACATCTACCGGAACATGGATATACGCCACATGCAGGACACGGAATGAGGACACAATGTAAAAAGCAACAGAATATGGGATTTCAATGTGGGAATCCACATCATGATCAATATACCGACTCAAATGAAAACACCAAACAAACTTCATATCCCACTCTTTGATGAACATCTGGGCCCTGTGCTTTTTCTGGTCTTCATCAATGATCTCTCCGACTCTCTGGAAAATCCTCTCTATCTCTTTGCTGATGACTCCACTCTCTGCCGCTCCATTCCTCATCCCTCAGATCGGCAGTCTGCAGCCTCCTCACTCTCTGTAGACCTTGACAAAATCACAGACTGGGCTAACAAGTGGAACATGTCTTTCAATCCTGACAAATCTCACACTCTCACTATGTCTCTCCGAAAAGACTGACTGGACAACCCTCCCATCTACTTTCTCAACAATCCTCTCCAAGAAGTTCTATCACTCAAGCTTTTGGGTCTCACTATCTGCCATGATCTTTCCTGGGAAAACCACATTTCCAAGCTGGCCTCCAAAGCCAGTCCCCGTCTGGGCATCCTCCGTCGTGCGAAGTCCTTCCTTGGCACACCTGAGCTCCTCACGACATGCAAAGCTTTCATCCGTAGCTCAATGGAATACTGCTCTCCCCTCTCGGCCGGTGCTCCTGCCTCACACCTAGCTCGTCTTTACGCTGTAGAAACCAAAGCTTTCAGAATCATTGGAATCTCCTGCGATGAAGCTAACTCTGAGAGCCTTTCACTCACCGCAGGCAGGTTGGTGGTCTTTCCGTCTTCTACCGACTCCTCTCCGGCCTTGCCCCCCAGCTCTCTCTGTGCTCTGTCCCCCAAATATTCCCACAGGTAGCACAGGATCTGCCAGCAACCCTCTTCTAGGGAAACTGCCAAAATCTAGGCTCTCTATTCACCTTCACTCTTTCATTCCTCTTTTCTTCCGCCTCTGGAACCAACTCCCTCACTCTCTTCAATCCCACTCCTCCCTCCAGGTCTTTAAAAGCGAATAAACCTGAAAAATACAGAATCAAAATGAAAATAATTATAATCATGAACAAAAAAGTTTTGGAAGTATTAACACTTTAGTTAATGGATTATTGAAGAAGTCATGAGAATCATCAAAATGAAGTCATGAACTATCTTCAAAGTGTTACAAAGGTGTGAAAGAAATCTTAGCAAGAGCTGATTTATGCAATGTGAATAAGTCCTAAGTTCATTTATTTCACATAATTAACATAAGTGCATGACAAAACGTGTGACATGCTTACATTTGAGACCGACTTTGCTGCAGGAAATTGTAACACACTCATAACTAAGGTTAGCAGCAAAATCATTTCAAATATGTGTTCCAACACCTGATAATGAGGTGCCAATTTTAATAGGAGCAATTTATTACCCTCGCCAGAGCAGAGCATATTGCATTTTGGGCTGTTTGTCTCCGTCTGTCTGTCTATCTGTCTGTTTGATTGTCTGTCTGCTTGTCTGCACAGAACGTGAGTATGGAATGTTTTTTTCTGCAACCGTTGGTCCGAATGACACTAAATTTTCACCATTGGAGCACCTCCTCCTGTAGAAGTTTCTCATGATCATTATGACGTCATAGGTAACGTTCGGGCGCATCTTGGAAAAAGCCGAAAAAAATTGCACCTGTACTGTATATCTCCAAAACCGCTGCATGGGAAAAATTGAAACATGGCTCATTGCCAAGTACTCCCCATTGGGAACAACATATATTGTGTCATCGGTGCCTGGATTATGACGTCATAATTAGTCAAGTTGAAACCTTGATCCGATCAGTTTGAAATTTATTGAGCATGATCTACACAAAAGGTGTATGGGAGAATTGAATTGATGACGTCATCAGTCACGTGGTTCGGCAGCCATATTGGATTAAACATAAATCTACGTTGTCAATAAACTGTACGAACACAGCAGCTAATAAACCCCACACAAAATACACCACACAAACACGTCCTGGTGAGGGTCTGCAATCTCTGATCGCTCTTTCTTGTTACTTGCGAAAATCGAAGATTTTTCAAGTATATTGGTCGATTGCGTTTGTGGTTCTGTCTGTTTGTCTGTTTGTCTGTTTGTCTGTTTGTTTGTCTGTTTGTCACTGGCCTACAGGTCACAATTCTAAACCGATCGTCACGAAACTTTAACAAGTTGTATCGGTCGTCCCAATTGAGAAGCCTATTGATTTTGAGGTCAAAGATGATCTGGAGGTCAAATTTCTAAAATCGCCATTTTAAATCCGATTGACTTGAAAATTGAACAGCATTTGTATATCAAGTCAATAAATTGAGAAACATACTATTTTGAGATCAAAAGGTCAAAGGTCAACTCAAGGTCAAATTTTAAAAATCATCAATTTTCATCTAAAAAGCCGTCAATTCTCAACCGATTGACTTGAAAATTGAACAGCATTTGCATATCGAGTCACTAAATTGGGAAACATACTATTTTTGAGGTCAATCGGTCAAAGGTCAACTCAAGGTCAAACTTCCAAAATCATAACTTTTCATCTGAAAAACCGTCAATATTCATCCGATTGACTTGAAAATTGAACAGCATTTGCACATAGAGTCACTAAATAGGGAAACCAACTATTTTTGAGGTCAATCGGTCAAAGGTCAACTCATGGTCAACCTTCCAAAATCATCATTTTTCATCTGAAAAATCGTCACTTTTCTTCCTATTGACCCGAGCTTTGATCAAGATTATCAATTTTAATCAGGATGAAATGGACAATTTGCTGTATGAATGGAAAAAAAAATTCTTGGGGAGGGGGTAGGGGCGGATTTTGCAAGTATCGTTCTCTACATGACGTCTTCTTTTTCTGTCTGTCTGTCTGTCTGTCTGTATGTCAGTCGCCTACATGTCACAATTTTCAACTGATCCTCACGAAACTTCACCTAAAGGTAGATTTGGTCATAAGCAAGAATCCTATTGATTTTGGGGTCAAAAGGTCAACATAGGCCAAAGGTATCTTTGTCATATTTCGAAAATCCTCAATTTTCATCCGATTGACTTGACACTTTAAGAGGATTTGCATATCTGGTTTCTGAATTCAACCGCCAGCTATTCTTGAGGTCAACATGCGCCACAAGGTCAACATAGGCCGAATTTCTAAAATCCACAATTTTCATCCGATTAACTAGTGGCAAAATCTGGTGAGGCACAACAAGACTCCAACACATCACGTGAGCAGACATGCTGTTACTACTGACATTGAAGGTGAGCGGAGCTTATGTTTTCACCCCTGTCTGTCTGTCTCTTTGTGTGTTAGTTTGTCTGTGAGCAGGATATCTCAAAAATTTGTCGATGGATTTGGACAAAATTTGGTGGATAGGTTGGACGTGTGAAAAGGACAAATTGATTTGATTTTGATGACGATCCGGATGTGGATACAATACTTTTTAAAGTGATTCTTCAGCATTGAGAGAAGGGGGAAAAAGCGAGAAACTGTATAGCAAGATATTTCAAAAGGTTGGGGATGACCTGTGACAAAACTTGGTGAATGAGTTGGTTAGGTGACAAGCACAAGCTGATTTCATTTTGGTTCAGGTTCAGATCCATATCCAGCATATCAATGGGATACAAAAGGTAAACTTTTTTTGTGCACTGCTGCAGGTTTTTGTGCATTGCTCAGATCATCACACAAAACCATACAGTAGGAGTCCACATTCCCTCCCGCACACTGTGCAACTGCTCAATTATTTGCAACATGCAAAATTTAAATGTGCTCAGGTAAAAAAAGAATGTGAAGCACGTTGTTGATCCCTTCTTGACACTTAGCCTTTTAACAGGTGAAGAAGTTGGCACTTTCCCGTCTGCTGAAGGATACTTCAGTTCCAACTAGTCATTGAAGCATCATGTTTTGTCTCCAGAAATAATGATTTCTATGGGTTTGCCCCTCACAAGAGTAAAAGACACTTAAGGCAGGGAGCTGTGATGAAAGATGAATGAAGGAACCCATTCAACTTCTTTAAAAAAATAACTATATTTTAGGAATAAAGCAGGCAAATAGTAACCATGAGTTCCAGCGCAAAGCAGTTGGAACCAGAATGGCACTCGGAGGAGTGCATACCTGTGCCGGTTCTGCATCCGGACCTGAACCAAAATCTAATCGACTTGTTGTTGACATCTAACCAACTCATCCACCAAGTTTTATCATAACCCATCCATAACTTTTTTCGCAAGGACGAAATGATTCGACTTTGGTGAAGATCCGGATTCGGATGCGGCTACTAGAATTTTAAAAGTGATTCTTCACCATTTAGAGATGGGGCCAAAAATGATACATAGCAGGATATCTCAAAAGGTTGTGGACGGATTTGGGCTAAACTTAGTGGACCGGTTGGGTGTCTGACAAGGAAGAATCGATTCAATTCGGATCCGGTGAAGATCTGGATCCGGATCCAGCTAGTATAATTTTTAAATGATTCTTTATCATTGAGTGATATGGCCAATTAGGCAGAGGCTCTCCATTGAGTGCTGTTCTAGTTCTGCATGTGAAACACCAGCATGGCAGTATATACAGGATGTTTCAAAAAGGTTGATACGACTTTGACTTCCTGCCATTTATTCGCTTTTTGACCTATACCGTTTTCCTTTTTCAGGGTTTGGTGGAGTTATCGTGGAATTTGTTCCCTGTGAGTTCTAGCTCCGTAGCTTAACTATGCCATTGACAGTGGAGCAGAAGCCCATTTCCACTTGAACGGTGCCATCAACAACCACAACAACATTTTCTGGGGGGGGGGGGGGGGGGGGGGGGTGGGGGAGGGGTGGAGGCAGAACCACCTGAGGAGATCACTGAGAGGTACCTGAAGGGCCTAAGGTCACATGCTTCTGCGTCTTCAATGCCAGATGGGGAATGCTAGGGCCTTATTGGTTTGGAATGACAACAGCAGGATGTTGACGATCCACGGTGAGCGCTACCGGGCCGTGCTCCAGAAGTTCCATTATGATCTAGCCCAAAAGGTCACCCCAAACCAGCTCAGGATTACCTGGTTTATGCAGGACGGTGCACCCCCGCATACAGTTGGTGACACCATCACTTTCCTAAAGCAGCTCTTCAGAAACCACCTCGTTTCCCTGGGTACCGCTCATGACTGGACACCCCATAGCCCAGACTTGAACCCTCTGGACTATTTGTTCTGCAGGGCTGCCAAAGGCTCTGTCTACATCAATCGCCCTGCCACAGTGGATGATCTGTGGCAGGAGGTGTCAGACTACCTCCAGGCAGTGTAACATGAGACCTACAGGAAAGTTGGACAGAACTTTGGAGTCAGGATCAATGCCTGTCTGAACCGCGGAGGGGTACACATTGAGAATGTCAATTACAAGGATTTTGTGCAAATGCCAATTTTAGACCTTGGGTGCTCACTAACTCTAGCAGTGACTTACTGCAATAGCAATCAGTGGTAGAAAATACCATGTCATAAACTTTCAATAAATATTTGGTTCACGTTCCTGAGGTTTCTGTTTCTTTTTAAATAAACTTTTAAAGTTGTATCACTCTTTTTGAAACACCCTGTAGGTGGGTTGGGATTCAAACCCATGCTAGACGGCTTCAGAGGCAAGTGTGCATACATCCAGGCATATATATATATATATATATACATACATACATACTGCCTTTGACTATCTGCTATCCTTGGGACAATCCAAAAAATGGCAGATGGCAGGGGTAGCAGTTAAATCGAGTGAAAATCATTGCATTTTGATAATTGTTTTCTCAGAAAGGTTGGCAATAGGCAAGGATCATGGATATATAAAATATGGGGAGGATAATCTCAAGGTTGTCTTAAAATGAACCTGGACTAGTTTCAGGAAATTCCTTGCCCCCGAACATGTTGGTTTAGCCCCAAAATCAACTTTCTATGTGGTTTTAAACCCAAGATATGACGAACAAATTTTCATACGGCAGCCATTTTGAAATTTCAAAAATTGGCACTTCAGAGAGAATGTGAGATCCACTCTCTCCAAAAAGAACGACAGTACTCTTCAGTCGATGGGTCTTGCTCTCACCTGAAAGCCCAGGTCAAATGTACCAATGGGCCACATTTGGTATTTTTATCACAATGTGAACAATTCACTTAGTTTTGGTCACTTGTAAAAGTCCGCTGGACTCGTACACCACCGAGTCTTGTGAAAGTGCCATTGAGTCTTGCTCACCAAAAGCAGGATGCTGGAATCAGTTTTATATTTCTTCACTTTTGGCCTCATTGCGAACACACTCTAACACCTCAGCGCTCCCGTAACCAACCAGAGTTGCACACATTCTTTGGGAATCCCAAACCTGGTTACCCTCCCCAATTATAAGCTCAACACTTATAGTAAGGGCATTTTATGAGATATTTCACAAATCTGTTAACTAAATTGTTACCAAAAAATTTCTTCACCAATATGTTTGTAAAGGTGTGTAATAACATGTGTTAAAATGTTGAAGTTCAACTCCCGTGGGAAACCCAGAAAAAAAGCTGTTGAATTCGGGTACCGAAAAATTATTTTCGAGAATTTTTATATTTTTAAATTGGCCCTTAAGTAACTTATGAGGGGTCAAATAAGGGTTTTTCATGATTCTGAGTTGATTGTTAACATTTATATTTTCACTTTTACATTTACACACAAAGTAGCTTTTATTTCACATACATATATAATACTCAAGAGTTATTTCTCATTCACAATGCCAGAAGTTTCAACAGTCATTGTCTATGTCTTCTTCAGACTCAACAACATCATGACTGCAGTTTCTGCATGTAATGCCATTACAGACTCCACAGGCCGAGATGCACGTGACCCCATTCTTCTTGCAGCTGCATCGCCGGTTGCTGCAATCTCCATGACAATTACAGCTCGTGAACTGCAATAGCTCCTCAGGAGCCGTGGGGTCCAGTGTTGGAACTGGCTCATACCCATGCACACCTATTGTCCATCCATAGTCACTGGGGTTCAGAGACATGCTCTGTAGAAGGATCCAGTCCCGGGTCTGCAGGTAGGCACGGAGTGAATGTTGTGCAGCTGCACCCTCTGTTGGAGGTAGAGTCTCTGGTTTGATCACTCCTGCCGCTGTTTCCGTGAATAGAGACAATGTTTAAATCTATATTGTCTCCAACAAACTGAGTGACTGCATTGTTTGTTTCCTCAACCTCCATAAAGACTACCTGATCATTACTTGACAATTCACTTTCACTGGCTGGCACTTTGGCTGTCATCACTGATTGATCCTCAAGCGCAGCATCAACCGCAACCTCATCATTGATCTGTTCATCGGTTTCCTCCACAATGGTGTCAAGAGTGCCAGAAGTATCTGGAACATCATCTCCACTCCTACTATTAAGGAAGCAGTATTTGTAGTTTTGTGTCTCCGTGTAAGACTCAGTGTATCCCAGCCGGTGGAACTTGTTGAGCATCCATTTTGACCCAAATCTATGATCAAGTTGTATGGCAAGCCCCATTTGGTGTGGCAATACTCCAGACCGAGGTCGACAGGCCTTAATAAAATTCTGCCCCCGAACGGCAACTCTTTCGTCTGTCTTGACAATCGGTCTCAAGAACATCTGAAGGCTTGCAGGAACAAGTGTCAGCTGACTATCGATGTCAGTCATACTGTGTGTGGTGGGGTATGACTTTGGACCTAAATCAATCAAGGCAATATCATTGGATATGAACTTGAGTGCCGTCTTTATGATCTGAGTCTTCTCATCTCCATGGTCAAGATTAGCATGATGCGCTCGCAGAATATTGTCGGTGCCATCTTTGAGACAGAGTACATCTGCCCTTCTTTCCTGTGTTGTGAAATACAAGGTGTCTTCGTATTTCTCTAGAAGTTTTATCTTTAGCCAATGCTTTGAATAAGAAAGGCTCTTCTCTGGTGACTGATCAAACTCCTGCAGCTTTTCATGGACTTGGTCCATGTTCATTACCCCATGCTCTAATTCTGAGTCTAACCATTCGCAGAATTCAATAAAAACTGCCTCTCGCTCCTCATCAATACAAAAATAATCCAGCACAAGCTAGAAAGAAATACAGAGTGCCAGATAATTTGACTGCAGATACACTGAAGGCAAGCTTGCTGAAGACAGCACGGAGTCACAGGGATGACTGGGGCACTGAAGTCACTGGACGCCTGGAAGGGATCAACGACTTGGTAGCAGAAGAAACACTGTACCATTTGCGATGCAAACTTATGTTTGCGAGAGGTGACAGTTTGTCCAAGACTGATGAGGAAGGAAAAAGGAAGAGAGGACAGAGGAGTCGGCTTCAGAGGATGACAGAGAGTCCTCTGTCCTCTCTTCCTTTTTCCTTCCTCATCAGTCTTGGACAAACTGTCACCTCTCGCAAACATAAGTTTGCATCGCAAATGGTACAGTGTTTCTTCTGCTACCAAGTCGTTGATCCCTTCCAGGCGTCCAGTGACTTCAGTGCCCCAGTCATCCCCGCGACTCCGTGCTGTCTTCAGCAAGCTTGCCTTCAGTGTATCTGCAGTCAAATTATCTGGCACTCTGTATTTCTTTCTAGCTTGTGCTGGATTATTTTTGTAGAGCTGGGCTGGTTGGTTGCAAAGAATGCATACATCCTTATACAGGAGGTCAACTGACTGTGATCTTCTAGAACTGCAGCCAGTTGATGAACTGAACTCACAAGTAGTGCGTCTTCTCTTCAACTTTGATGACTCTTTCTCTGCCTTTGATGCTTGAGCTGACTTCTTGGTGGTTGCAACAAAGTTGTTGTACAGATCATTTTTACACTTCTGGTGGTACCTCAGTTTTCCTTCCTTTTGAGCCTCCTTCATACGTTCCACAACAGTAACATTTTCGACAGTTTCTGCTTGTTTCAATAAAGTTGAGTATCCCTTTGGAGTTGCCTGTATGAGCCTTTCAGCTGGTGTATCCGAGCGTGCACAGATGAAGCAATTGAGCACAGGTGGAGTAACGTCTTCATCCATATTGCTAGACTCCATGTCCTGCAAAGTAGAAAATGAGATATATTTAGAAATTATTTTTCCACAAAGGAGTGTCTGTGGTGAAATATAAATGTTAACAATCAACTCAGAATCATGAAAAACCCTAATTTGACCCCTCATAAGTTACTTAAGGGCCGATTAAAAAATATATAAATTCTCGAAAATAATTTTTCGGTACCCGAATTCAACAGCTTTTTTTCTGGGTTTCCCACGGGAGTTGACCTTCAACATTTTAACACATGTTATTACACACCTTTACAAACATATTGGTGAAGAAATTTTTTGGTAACAATTTAGTTAACAGATTTTCATATGTTTCCCTTACTATTATCGATACACCTTCATCCCTCTATTTTCTCAACTGTGGAACAGAGTATCTGTGTTTACTGTCTCATGCCCATCCATCCAATGCATCAGGAGTTCCTCCTATCATTACCCTCGCCTGAGGAGAGGGTGTTGCATTTGGGTCCGTTTATCTGTTTGTTTGTTCATCTGTTTGTCTGTTTGTTTGTTTGTCTGTTTGTCTGTTTGTTTGTTTGTCCGCACAGAATAAATATGATTTTCTCTGCAACCGTTGGTCCGATTGACAGGAAATTTTCACCATAGGTGCAACTCCACCTGCATAATTTTTTATGATAATTATGACGTCATATGTCACGTGGTTCGGCCGCCATCTTGGAAAAACCGAAAAAATTGCACCTCTATATCTCCGAAAACGCTGAATATAAAAAATTGGGACATGGCTCATTGTAAAGAACTCTCCATGGGGAATAAAATATGTTAATGATGACGTCATAGGTGCCTCCATTATGACGTCATAATTCGACAAGTACAAAACTTCATCCGATCAAGATGAAATTTATTGAGCATAATCCAGGAATAAATTCATTTAGAAGAAAAATATTGATGACGTCATCGGTCACGTGGTTCGGCCGCCATATTTGTTTTAACAAAAAAGCCTTTAAAACCACTGAAAATACATCCTGGCGAGGGTTTTCAATCTCCGATTGCTCTTTCTTGTTACCTTATGCTTTCTCCCATAATCCAATATTTCCCTGGGCTCCTCCACAGCCCTCCCATCCCTTTCCTTTCTGCTTCATGACCACTCATGTTTAATGTATTTGTCTCCCTGTTCCAATATGATCTCCTAAAGTATCTGAATCTACCACCCTCTGTTACTCAACTCTTACATAAGCCTATATTTCTGCAAACAAACAAGTACCTGAGCGGAAGGAAAGACTGTGATTGTGGATTCGCTGTTGTGCATGATGTGCTGGGGAAATGCACGTGTGGGGATCAATGAAAGCACAAGTCAGCGTAAATGAGCACTCCAAGGGGCTGTGCCTGACTGCCTGCAAGAAGAGCATGGAATTAGTGGCTTCTGTGCCGGCTTAGCGTCGCAATATCACAGGTAATAATGAATGACTATTTTAATTGACGCCTGCAATAGACACTCTATATCGAATAGCGACAATGGATTGGTCCATCATGTTCGGGACACCAGCCCCATAAATTAGTCATGAAAACAAATGGTTGTGTGGACCTCCGCACAGCCATCTTCTTCTGCACACGAGAAGAGAAAGGTGAAGCTATTATATAATATTATAATTGCATTATAGTTATCTACTTCACTCTAACAGAGCTACATGATGAAGTTCTTGAAAAAGTTCCCCTGCCTCTTTATATAAGCAATTGTGGTTATAACCATTACAGCAGCACTAACACTGCCCAAGATTAGTATCAATGTGATCTTGCGAAACATCCAAGTGTCCATTGTACACTGCTCCCTTTGGATAGAATCATCCATGGTAATGCCCTGTGGGGTGCTCTCTTCATAATAATGAATGAGACTAATCACATTGGTAAATCACACTGGATATGCTAAAGATCATTTTTAATTAAGTATACAGCAAGCATCATGAGGATCATCAAACAGGCCACCTCCTTCACCATAGGGACCCGTCACAGAGCTTTACGTGGCTGGGTCGAGTCAGCACAGTTAATGAGTCTGATAGGTATTCCCAAGCATTGATATTGAACTACAATGTCATATTGAAATCCAATTAAGAATTATAACAGAAAACGTTCCGAGCACCTGACATCAGTAATGATCTTGTTTTTTCACTGCATATATTGTACAGACCTCATTAAAAAAATGTAAATGAGTGCTCATCAATGATTGTTGGAGGAAACACAGAGGAAGGCCTCCAGTAGTCTCTGTCGGAACAGGTGATTGGCCACCTGACAATTAGAAAACCTAGCAAACAGGTAGAGCAGCTCCATAATAGAGACACCTTAACCCTTTGATCAACATGGAGGTTTGAAAATGTAATGACACAAATTGATGATGCACAACAAGTCCTCAACCTTGTATTTAAGCCTACACCAAACTTTAAAGAGTTAGTGAATACCTGTATAAATCCTGATTTTACATGCCAACGGATTTCTGAGAACCCACAGGATGAGTTAGAATGCACATTCATAAAGTGAGTGATGAGCATTTCACAAACACACACACACACACACACACACGGAACCTTGGTGCACGAAGAGTCCATTCGGTCCATCATGCTTGTCCCGCACCAACCCAAGTATCCATCACCCATTCACACGTAAGCTACCTACAAGTCCTGCCTATATCCAGCTATCTCTCTCTCGCCAATGCACTAGGTACCTATCTAATTTCCATTTAAACTTATCCACCACCTCCACTGTGACCACCTTTCTGGAGAGGCCATTCCATGCATTAACCACTTTCTGATTAAAAGATTGCGGACAAAAAAAAAAAACTATCCTAAATCTCATCTGTACAGTCAAGCTGTGGCCTCTGGTCCTAACACTATCCGTGTACAATTTTGCATAATTACACTGATATCATCGTTTCCAACAGGAATCCTGCCTTGGATATGTTCAGCAGCCATTCCGCTGGTGGTGGTAGTATATCTCATAGGCCTACCTTTCAAAGTCCAGAGATAAGTATATGGAACAGGCATTGCTGATCTTGTTCTTTTAGTGAATTGTTGTGCTGAGACAACAAAGTATCGGAGAAATAAAACTAATTTGATGCTTGGTGAAGTTTCACATTGACAGAAAGAGCTGACATCAAGAATTTTAAATGTGATGTCATTGAACACTTGGTACACACAAGCCTATTTATCGCTTGGATGGCTTCCTGAATAAGTCTAAATAATCTAAAGCTCACACAATCATGGTCTTTATTTGTAGTGAGCAGGAAGATCAAGTGAGTCGAGTCACCTTTGATCTGTGTTTATCTAACCTTTGTTTCAAAGGTTAAGTGAACAAAATAGAGCAACTGGTTAAAAATTAAGTTTCCTACTAAAACCTACTATTAAATTACTAATTAATAATACATATTAATATATAATATGCAAAACATAATATAATATGCTAATAACATAATTATAATATAATAACAATATATAATTATATAATATAATATATAATTATAATACATATAATTATATAATTATAAAAATTTATAATAATATTAAATTCTATAATATATTAAATAATAATAATATAATTATTATTAATATAATTATTATTTTAAATATTAATTAATTATAATTATTATACAATACATTTATATAATAATATATATTAATTATATCATAATATAATAATTATATAATATATAATCATAATATTAATTAATTATTATATTAATTATTATCTAATTAATATAATTAATTTAATATAATTATATAATTATAATATTAATAATATTAAATATATTTATAATATATATAATTATAATATATAATCATATAATAATATTATATAATTAATATAATAGCCGGCGAAGCCGGTGTTGTGAATGAACGCGTACGTATTTAATGTTGAAAAGCCAGATTTTGCTGGATCCCTTGAGAATTTCGAAGCTTTGACGCACCAAATCGCTCAATGGAGGCTGCCATCTTGCGGATGTGGAAGTATGCATAACAAATTGCAAAAAGGTCAATAGGAGTTTGTTTCACCCGTCTTTTTTTGATTCACCATCCTATGCACCTCTAATTTGTAATTAAAATATTTTAAGACCAACCTCGGCCCGCACGGGCCTGGTTATCTTCAACGAAAATTGTCACCAAACACCGGAACCAATGAGATTCGAGCATTTGAAAAAATATTTCAAAAACCAAATCACTCAATAGTAGGGTAATAATGTTGTTCCTGGACCACCCTCATTTTCCCATTGACTTACATGTTAATTTTTATCTCACCCTCATTTCCCTTAACACCTCTATTTCTCCCACCCTGTTCTTTACGAACCTTTTCGCCTTTTGACATACTCTTATTCTCAATGTTGTTCATTAGACCACTCAAACAATGATTCTACGAATATTTGCTCCCTCTCACTCTCTTAATATCAATGATCCCGAGTAGACCACTCAAACAATGATCCTACAAATATTTGTTTATGTGTGGGAAATAATTTAATTATCTTACCACTACCATCACCATCTAATACATTAACAAAAAAGATGTTTGAGTTTGGTTCTTTATTAAGATATTTTAACTGAGTTAAGATAAAATGATAAACCTCCCTCAATGTTCTTGTTTGAGCGCCTCCAGTGCCACACACGTTTTGGTCGGCTCTGCCCACTTTTTGTTAAGCCCCGCTCACTTTTTTGTTAAGCCACGCCCACTTTTTTTTACTAAACCCGCCCACTTTTGCTAAGCCCCGCCCACTTTTGCTAAGCCCCACCCACTTTATAAACTCTGCCATTGTATCATTTTCAGTGAAGACATTACATCATTTTCAGGGAATTTTCATCATATCATTTCCAGTTAAGACATGCCCAGGGAATTTCCACAGGAAATGACACACCCAGTCCTTCTTATAAAAGGCACCGACCACACAGGCTTTTTCAAACACGCTTTCTGCTTCACTTGAGAATGGACTACCATGCCGAAGTGGCATGGGATAACTTTGCTATTCCTTGGAGTCCTACTACCTGTGTAGAACTCAATCTTCAGATTGATGAACTGGACTCGAACCTCTTATCAATGGAGGTAAGTTTGTTTATTTATTAATTAATTTATTTAATTATTTATTTAATTATTTATTATTAAATTTTTTTATTTATTTTTTTTAGATGAGACTCGTGTGAGAGTTAACAAAGTTTATTTTAATATTCATAGAGCTTGATTTATACAAATAAAAATATTGTATTAAATTAATACATTGTTATTTTCTTTCACAGGAAATTGTATCTGAGATACGAAATGAAAATTCTGCTTTTAACACAACTTGGGATGAAGTTATTTTTTTGTTTGAAGACATTTTGAACAACCAAGACCCACAGAACGAGTTCTACCTTGATGACCCAGCCAAAGAGTTATACCTTGGAGATCCACAAAATCCTGAAAAAGAGTTCTCCCATGATGAAACTTATTGTGAGTTATCAAAACAAAACCCACTGAACAAGTTCTACCTTGATGAGCCAGAATACAAGTCATACATTGGAGACCCACAAATTTCTGAAAATTGGGAAACGGGAGTTCTCCCTGATGGTCCGCAGTTATACTATGTGAGACACATCACAGAAACCCTAAAAAATTGGGCAAGGAGAGTTCTCCCTGATGGTCCGCAGTTATACTATGTGAGACACATCATAGAAACCCTAAAAAATTGGGAAACGGGAATTCTCCCTGATGGTCTGCAGTTATACTATGTGAGACACATCATAGAAACCCTAAAAATTTGGGAAAGGGAAGTTTTCCCTGATGGTCCGCAGTTATACTATGTGAGACACATCATAGAAACCCTAAAAAATTGGGAAACGGGAATTCTCCCTGATGGTCCGCAGTTATACTATGTGAGACACATCACAGAAACCCTAAAAAATTGGGCAAGGAGAGTTCTCCCTGATGGTCCGCAGTTATACTATGTGAGACACATCATAGAAACCCTAAAAAATTGGGAAACGGAAATTCTCCCTGATGGTCTGCAGTTATACTATGTGAGACATATCATAGAAACCCTAAAAATTTGGGAAAGGGAAGTTTTCCCTGATGCTCCGCAGTTATACTATGTGAGACTTATCACGGAAACCCCCAATATTTCTGAAAATTGTGGTTCTACCTTGGAGACTTGGAAAGATGGTTATATTTTTGGAGACTCGGAATTGGGGGTTTTGTTTTGATGACTCGGAATGTGATACCTATCTTGGAGGCTCAACAGGAATGTGGTTATACTTTGGGAACTTGGAAAGTTGGTTTTATTTTGGAGACTCTGCCTGTGGGGTTCATCTTGGAGACTCTTTGGATTCTAAAGTAATGAACAATGTTCTTTGTTTAATGACGCTTGATTTAAGCAATATCAAGAAAGTTTGAGGAAGAAAATGCTGGAAAATTCTTTCTTCCCATATCTACTTCTTCAAACTTGAAAGCCTTGAAAGACAGAATTGGAGGAAGAGAAGAAAAAAAAAGAAATACGTATTTAAAAAAAGAAGAAAAAAAAGATTATGTTAGGGTTAGGGTGGGATTTTGAATGTGAGGTTTAGGGATGGGGTTGGGTTAGGGATGGGGTTGGGTTAGGGTGGGATTTTGAATGTGAGGGTTAGGGTTGGGGTTGGGTTAGGGATGAGGTTGGGTTAGGGTTGGGATTTTGAATGTGAGGGTTAGGGATGGGTTGGGTTAGGGATGGGGTTGGGTTAGGGATGGGGTTGGGTTAGGGATGGGGTTGGGTTAGGGATGGGGTTGGGTTAGGGATGGGGTTGGGTTAGGGATGGGGTTGGGTTAGGGATGGGTTGGATTAGGGAAGGGGTTGGGTTAGGGATGGGTTTGCGTTAGGGATGAGGTTGGGTTAGGGATGGGGTTGGGTTAGGGTTTGTATATTATTATGACTCACTCACACATACACACACACACAAAAGTTAAGCCCCAACTGAAAAGTTGAGGGATTCTGTGTTTGGGGTTCACAGATCTCAAGAACGTATCCCCATTGTACACACAAAAGTTAAGCCCCAACTGAAAAGTTGAGGGATTCTGTGTTTGGGGTTCACAGATCTCAAGAATGTATCCCCATTGTACACACACACAAAAGTTAAGCCCCAACTGAAAAGTTGAGGGATTCTGTGTTTGGGGTTCACAGATCTCAAGAACGTATCCCCATTACATTTTATTTATTTATTTATTATTTTCAAGGGTATTATATGCTTACTTGTGTTTTTTGTAATTCTTGTGAGTAAAATGAACCCAAGATTTCTTCCCCATTCATATCATATAATTTGTAAGTCCAAGGGACTGTATCCATTACATCAACAATTTTAAATAATTCATTAGTCCATCTCTTTGTATAACCTTTCTCAAAATGGCTTTTCCATCTGTATATTCTTACAATATCACCAACTTTGAACTTGGGCTTTCTCAAATTAATCTCCTTTTCATATTCTAATTTTGTAAATGATTCTGACGGTTTTGATTTTGTTGATGAATGAACGGTATTATTGTAATTATCTACAATATCCTGAATTAAATATACCCATTGTTGAGAACCGAGTTGTGTGAATTTTTTATATAATTTCTTTTTCAAAGTACGATTAAAACGCTCAATAACAACTGCTTTTCCTTCATTAAAGGTGCTGTATAATTTAATACCCTCCCCCTTAAGAAATTTCATAAATATTTTGTTATAGAACTCTGTTCCCTCATCAGTCCATAACTTCTTTGGTTTCCTTTTATCCCGATCAAATATTAGCTTAAAGGCTAACATTAAAGTATTACCTCTCTTGTTTTTCAAAGGAACAACCCAGGCAAATCTACTCCTCAAATCAATAACGGTTAAAGCATACCTGTATCCCTTATCATTATTTAGTTCGATTAAATCAGCGGACCATATGTGGTCGGTGTATTTAGAATAAACTTTCCTTCTTTTAAACTTTGTGATTATAGGTTTATGTAATTCATTAGCCAAAAGCTCCTCAGTCCTGATAACATCATTGGAGTTTAATAGTTTTTTGGGAAATAACCAAGACCAAGTTTCAATTTAACACTTATCATTTTTTTCACAATAAACCTATCAACGTTCTCTCTCAATGTAGGATTTCGTATCAAGGACAAATTATACAACATTTCTCTGTCTGCTTCATGTTTTTAATCCAATGTAGTGGTATTCCCATAAGCAATATCATGCTTCATACACACTTCATCAACCCTATTTATAGGCTTGGACCAAGGTTTAGGATTGTCAGCCTCATCTAATCTTTTATCCAGGTTTGTTCCTGGACCACAGAAAGAATATCCAGGTAGATGTAGTTCCCCAGGAATTCCAGTTGTTGTAAATTTACTTCCTGACAGAAACTTTTGTATGTCTCCTCCACTTTTAGGAGAGATGAATTGGCACTTTTTAGAGCCACACACTTGACATATTCCTTTTTGATAAACTCTATTATTTTTAGCTTTAACATAAGAGATATTTTTAGATTTGGTTTTCTTTTTACATTTGAGACAATAACTCATATTTATTTATCAGAAAAATTCCTACAGAGTATCAAAACCTTTTTGGTTTTCAACATATACATTTCTATCTTAATTTTTAAAACATAAAGAATCCTTAGGAATGCCTTCACTCTCTCCTCCATTTATTTACAAATAAAAACTAACTAAAGTCAATAACACCAACAATCCCAACATCATCAACTATATGACCTTTGTCTTCTTCATGTAAATCTCCTCGCTGAACTCATCTCAACCATTTTAAAAATAATTATCTCAGTAAGAGTCGTTAATTCTTTATTTTCCTCTTCGGTGCATTGAGATTGATTTATTTGCTGTAATACACTCGATCTTTTACGAATCTCACTGATTTCCATCTTTTTATATTTTTCCTCCCTCTCTCTCTTTGCTCCCTTTCCTCCCTCTCCTCCTTCTCCTTTTTCTCCCTCTCCTCCTTCTCCTTTTTCTCGCTCTCCTCCTTCTCCTTTTTCTCTCTTTCCTCCTCCCTTTTCTCTCTTTCCTCCTTCTCCTTTTTCTCCCTCTCCTCCTTCTCCTTTTTCTCCCTCTCCTCCTTCTCCTTTTTCTCCCTTTCCTCCTTCTCCTTTTTCTCCCTTTCCTCCTTCTCCTTTTTCTCTCTTTCCTCCTTCTCTTCATCAACTCCTTCCTCATCCCTTGCTACCCTTGAGTTTGAGCCCCAAAGAATATTATACATATACTCATCTGGATTTTGAGATATTCTTGTATCTATAATTATTTTTCTCATAATAGGATACCAATAAAATTTGTTGATGATTTCTAAAAGAGTTTTATATTTCATAACTTTGAGAAGTTCATTTTTATTTAATATTTTAAACAAGTCTCTATTTGTGGGTTTAGCAATATCAGTATAAGGCCAGTTTTTTATGACAAAATTCCCATGTATATGCTCCAAATCATAAGGTATGTAATACCGAGCACCCTTTTCTTGTAGGTATCCCTGAATACAAAAATTATAATTCTCTTGTAGTCTTCTTCCTGCCATTTATGTATCAGAAATACATGTGAGATTAATATTATGACAGGTAATACCACCCCATCTTCCCACTACCAAATCGGTTTGTATTCCTCGGCTTTCTATCCTTATCTCATCACCTTTCTTCTTTGTCATGCTAACCATCACTATACTATCATATATTTTTCTTTTCTTAAAATCATGTATATGTTGTTTACGAATTGTACTTCCACATAAATCCTTATCCTCGCCAAGCGGATAATATTCTTCTTTACGAGACTGATTCAAATCATGTAGGTCTTCTAAGTTTATTGAAAAATACCAATTATACCCTAAATCAGGCATATCATACCCCCATTTATTAATTCGCATATTAACTATATGTCCTTCTTTATAAAATTCAATTGTAAGCAGGTAGTTAAATTCAATGAGGAAAGGTGTATGGTCAGTATAACCAGGTGTTGTGGTTGTAAATTTTACTTGTTTAACAAAACGTGCTGGTTTCTTTAAAAATATATATTGTGATAAATCACTGAATCTAATTAAGTCATTCGCATCTGTAGTGTTTGGATAATTGATTAATTTATAAGTATTCTTCATATTAATATTTTTACTTATACTATATTTTTGTCGTTCAGCCTGTGCCTTTGTATAATAATTTGATAAATCAATATCCTGAGAGGATTCTCCAAAGATAGAACCATCTTTTCCAACATAAGTCATTTATATTAGATTTAAAATGATATCATAAAAATTTTCATTATTGTTCAGTTGAAATAATACATATAAACATAATTGACCACAACATTTAGAATTAATTTGTGAACTTGAAATGTTTGATAAACACCATTCTGAAAGAATTGTATTACTTGAACAGGTGGTGGCATACCATAACTATCAAAATAATATTTATCCTGACTATTATGAATACAAACCCAATGAGAACCATTCTGTGTGTCTAAATTCATAATAATATTCTTTGTATTCTTATTTATATGTATTAATTCATCTCTCATACAAATAACCACATTATCAATTTTTAGTGTTTTACAATACTTAGCTAGTTCTATATTTGACGTTGTACGAGGTGTGTTCAAAAAGTATGCGACCTTAATTTGTCGTGCGTAAACAAATGAAGCTAGGGAGGCGTTGATTGGTGCACGTATGTAGGCGATCCTAATGCGCACGTGTGAATTTTTTCCCACCTGCAGAAGCTGTCATTCGACGGCAGACCGCCGATGAGTGAGGAAGTGTAAGTGAGCGCCGTCGGATTTTCGTTTTTGACAAAATGACGGAAAAACTTGAACAACGCTACTGCATCAAATTTTGTGTAAAGCTTGGCGATTCCCAAGTGGAAACGATCCGCAAGATTCAACAGGCCTTCGGGGACGAAGCAATGAGCACCACACAGATAAAGGAGTGGTACAACCGCTTCAAAGATGGCCGCACATCAGTGGAGAGTGAAGCACGTTCGGGTAGGCCCTCAACATCCAGAAATGAGATCGTCATTGACCAATTGAGGACCCTGGTGATGCAGGATCGTCGAATCACGATCAGAGAACTTGCAGACGAGGTGGGCGTCAGCATTGGATCCGTTCATTCCATTATGAAGGAGGATTTGGGCTTCAGGAGAATCTCAGCGAAGTTCGTACCAAAGCTGCTAACGATTGAGCAGAAGCAACTCCATTTGGAGATCGCACAGGACATGCTGGAGACTGTGAACAGCGTCCCAGCTTCCTCAACACAGTGATCACTGGCGATGAGTCCTGGGTTTATGGGTATGACCTAGAAACCAAGTTGCAGTCATCACAATGGAAGCATCCAACATCCCCGAGGCCAAAAAAGCAAGGCAGGTCCGCAGCAATGTCAAAGTCATGCTGACCGTCTTCTTCGACTCTGGTGGCGTGGTTCATCACGAGTACGCACCACACGGCACAACCATCACCAAGGAGTATTACCAAGAGGTTCTGTGTCGCCTTCGTGACGCTGTGCGACGCAAACGGCTGGACCTGTGGGCAGCGGGCAATTGGCAGCTCCATCACGATAATGCACCCGCCCATTCTTCACATTTGATACAGAGTTTCTTGGCCAAACACAACACACCTGTGCTTCGTCAGGCTCCCTACTCTCCCGACATGGCTCCGTGTGACGTCTGGCTTTTCTCCAAGCTGAAAATGCCCCTGAAAGGGACCAGATTTCAGTCCAGAGAAGACATCATGTGGAATGCGACGGACCAGCTGCACGCCATCCCAAAAGAGGCGCTCCAGCGCTGCTTCCGACAGTGGCATAACCGTTGGGAGAAGTGTGTGGCAGCCCAAGGGGACTACTTTAAAGGAGATTAGTATAAGTTTGTTGTATCTGGATACGAGTATTTTTTATGAACAAAGGTCGGATACTTTTTGAACACACCTCGTATTCTTTCCAAATTGTTTAAACCATTTATCCATTTATTTATGAGAAAGATACAATCCATTACCCCCATTTAGTTAGTTTAACACCCGCTTGAGCGATAGAGGAAAGCATATCTCCAACCAACAATCTAGCTTTATCAGGTAGACTTTCAAGTTTTTGAGCAAAATCTACAATTACACCACTTCCACTAATTTGTTTCTCCAACTCCTTGTTATGTCTTTCCAATTCTTTTTGAGCTTTTAGTTGTGCCTTCCTTTCGTTAGCAGTTTTTACCGCTGCTGAAATACCACCAGTCAATGCTCCTGCCACACTTAAACCAGCAAATAAAGGAATTAGAAACGGGAGAAATCCTCCCTCTTGTATTGAATATTTCTTCAACATAGGTTTTGTCATTTTAATTTTAAGTGATCCAACATCATTTAGTGTTTTCACCTGCTCTCTTGTGAGTAAAACATCAATTCTTACTGCACCTTTTCTTTGAATTGAATTAACATTAATAATACAAGGCTTTTGATTTTGAATACAAGATGTTAATTTATTAAGATTGATTTGATTACCTTTTACCGGTTCTTTCCTACTCATTTATTTATGAGAAAAAACCTATGTGATATTAATCATAACACCATTATCTGTATTAATCTGTAATTCTGTTTCTTCCAAAAGCAAACAATAAGCATCAACTTCTGACTCTCCCCTCTTTCAATGTATAGAGAAGTATCCACTCTATTAGACTTTATAGTTTCCTTTTGAGAACTCAGGTAAATTGTGTAGATTGTACAAAGTTTTTGAAACGCAACCATATCCAAAATAGGATCATTATTACCGTTGCTTTCACACACCTTTTGGTAAGACTTGTAGGCTTCCGCATAATCATTTTTTTCCCAATCAACTTCCAATCTATCTCGCGGGTAAAATGTACCATCAAGAGAAACCCGAGGTTGTTTCACCTTAGCATTATCACTCAGTGCATTATTCTTATCAGTACCTTCATCTCCATCTGGTTTTAAAAAAATGAGCCATAGGTATCGTGGTTTTCCTGCCAAAACACCCAAATTCCAAATGTAGGTAGTGTGTTCCAGTTCAACGTGTTGACATCTTCTTTTAAGGTATGATACATTTAGTGGTTTCTTTGAGTTAAGTCTTCTATTTAACATCTCTTCCGTTTTAAGATTAGGAGTATATTCACTGATATACCAAAACAAATCATTAATAACAAATTTATTATTGTCTCCAAAAGCATTTTGAGCCCCAAAAAGCAACCTATTTACATTATCATTCCTTTGTAGTTGAAATCAAATTTTAAGACCATACAAAACTTTATCATAATCACAAAATCCAAATATACCTTTCAGAGGTACTGTTACGGTAAAACTATTCTCTGCTTTTGTATCATCATTATACATTGACTTCCTTTGACTATAACCAGGGTCAGCATTTGTTCCCGTTGACATATCAGGAATAAAACCTTCAACAGCTCCCTTACCCATTCTATCACTAAACGAATATAGTGTAAATTTCATCATTTCAGATGTAGCAGAGACATAATCAACCGCTTCAACCTCTTGTGTTCCAATATACAGGCGGACACTATCAAACATTTTCCAGAAGAAATTATTTACGAGTGTAGCATTAGTATTATTCGCAGCCTCAGTGAATTTAAATTTACACAGCAAGAAACTATCAGCTATATTCAAGTAAGTTTGTTGATTATTTATTTCAAAACTTTTTGTTCCGTTTGAATTCCAGTCTGTTCCTGTTATAGCATTTACCTTAAAATAGTCTTCCTTTTTAGTGGAGTTTGAAATGATAATCGTATCATCCAAATCATAGATACTATCAATCGCTTCCATACTTGTATTTATATAGCATTAAAATTGTTGAAACCCTGACCCAAGTATTTTAATGATTTTTTGTCGTTCTTTGAAGATAGTTGAGTTTTACCTTTTTTAATTTCTTTGAATGCTTGTAATTTATGAGACTCCTTTTGAGCCATACATTTATGAGACTCCCTCTTTATAGCACCCGCAACTGAGCCCACGGCAGAGGCAGTTGAACCAATTAGGTCTTTATGTTTAAGGATGGTTGAACCAATACCCATTAGAGTATCAATTATCCCATCTCCTTTATTTCTAAATTGATGTCCCACACCCCGTTGTCTCTTTGGTTTATAGTATCCTCTACCAAGAAACATACCTTCACCCTTATAGTATGGTGAAAGGAACATCCCATCCCCTGTAATTATTTTATATTTTCCCAACTCGTGTTTTCTCACAATAACCATTATTTATTTATTGAAAAACTTCACGTAGGTGAATTCTGATGGATATAATTTCATCATTAAAGGATATCATACGATTATCTTGGTCGGTTATCCTAAAATTTACTCTGTATATGGTTTTTCCTGGCACAGGTAAATAGACAAGATTTTTTTGGTTCCATATTAAATTTATAACCAATCGGGGTTGAGTATGCGCTGAATGAAAATATTGTATTTGTTCTTATTCCATCGTTATAAGCACCATCAATCAAATCACAATGAATTAATACTGAATTTATACCGGAGGATATTTGAATGACATTATCACTGTAAAACGTCCCGTTAGTTTCAATCTTTTTTGAAGAGAAACCCAATGGCTCTCTAAACGATTTTTCAATCGTGAAATCAACTTTATAATTATTTTAAAGTTTAATAGTTGATTTTGAAGTGTGTTTTTGAATATCTATTACCATATTTTTTGGTTCATCACCTTTTTCTTTCATAAGGCGAGAGACTTCAGAAGATATTTGAGAAATCTCGTAAGCTCCGGGTGAAACGGTTATAGTTTTATTTCCACTTCCTGGATTATAACTAAACTTGTTGTTTTTCTCTGTGATATTAAAAAGTGTATTATAAGTTTCAATCGACAATAAAGAAGCCTCATATTCTTTTGTGGGGTCAAGTTGTAGTGGGTAAGGGAATGAAGCTGTGTAATCACTCGTTGTGAAATTAAAACTAAGAATTGTGCTTCTCATCTTATTTAATATCTAATAAAATATCTTTGTATTGATATTTATTAATTATTTTCATATTCATCAACTGGTCTAAGATGGCAGATGTTTCATTAAAACAATTGTTGTTTCCAGCCTTCTTACTACCTAACAACAATAATAGTCTATTAACTAATTGTGATGGGTCATTTGGAAGAAAGCTAACACCCGAACCAAGCTTACTTAAAGCATCAATAATATGTTTCTCCTTCTCATTCTTCTTACTTTTACCAGCAACAGAAACTCCATAATCAAGTGCATTTAGCAAATCAATATATACCATATCTTCCTCTCTTTCCATATGAAGTGGTTCCTCAAAATATTTTGAACCGCTGAATCCGGAATTTGTTAGAAGAAACATTAATCTTGGAGTTAATTCAACATTTGGTTGAGCAGAACTTAAGAACACCAATTTATCATTAAATATCAATAACTTTTCTTTCACAAGATGGAACTGTGCTGGTTCTTCTGTTGGAATGAGACCTGCTCTGGTTTTTGAACCTGCCGAATATTCATTGTTTTGAAGAGCTTCCACAACATAATTAGGGGGTTGATTTACCTCCTCAAGTTTCCAAAATAATCCTTCATCATCATATTCTAATTCTCCAAGTGCTTGCTCTGTCATTTGACTAAAATCTTTGAGCATTTGAAGTTTTTTCGGAGTAAATTCTAACATGGGAACTGGAGGTGAAATTGTTTGTTGAGTTTTTAAAAGTGGTTTAAAAATTTTCTCTTGTTTTCTTTCAAAGGCTTCTTCACGAGTTAGTTTTTGTCTCCGTTTCTTCTTTATCTCTTCCTGTTGTTTTACAACTTTTGAAACCAACTCTTGATGTTCTTTAAACTTTCTTGCTCTTTCTTTGGTATTCATTTTCTGTATTTATTTATTGAAAAATATCATTTAATGAATTGTAAAGGTCAATGGGAAAATTTTCCTTTTCTTCATCATTATAGTAAATGTGTTGAAATAAATCCTTTTCTTTAAATATTTCATGAAATTCTTTATTGGTATTAATACGAGTTGTTATTTCTTCTTCACTAATACTTGTATCTCTGCTTTTCATACGTTTGCGTTGAGTCTCCTCTTCGATATCAAAACCGAATGATAAAATCTTAACTCCATCACCACACAATTGTTTAATAATTTGTCTCATTCCTTCAGGATTAGTTTCTAAAATCCCAAGACCATTAGATTTTACTTTATTTAACTCAATCTTACAATGTGAATATTTTGTAGAACCAAGAGAGACCTCCTCAAATATTTGACCTTCGTCCTCAATCGCATATGTTCCTCCATTGAAATGTAGTAATAATCTTTCCCTTCTACTTCTCCTGGTCGCTTTGCTCTGGTTGTAGTACTCACAAAACGAATCATAGGGTGTTTTTTTTTTAAACTTACAATCTTTTCATTTTTACTATTCAAGAGTTTAGATTTATGAAAGTTCTTTCCTGAAGCAGATTTACCCACAAGATTAATAATAATAGTTATCATTTATGTGTGTAAAATATCAGTTAGTATCTCATCTTGTTTCACAACAATATATTTATATTTTCCAATCGTGTGTTTCATATAATTTTCAAATTCTTTGTTACTACATAACGTAGAGCAATTATCTCTCCAAAAATTATTTACATCTATTGAATTTAACTTAAATAAAATAAAAGTATTGGCATTGTTTCTTATTGAGCGTCGAGGGAGTTGAAAATATGATTGACTAAGATAAATACAATTACAAGAAGAATGTCTCCCTCTTGTATCGTAGCTATCCATTACTGTTTGGTTTCTCTCATTAACACAATCATCAAAGATAACGAGGTTCTTTTTTTATTTATCTAAATCTTGAGGTGAAGGTATATCATCCGTATTATCACTGAGAATACAAGGTATGGGTTTTGGTTTCGGTTTCTGTGTATCACAAAATAGTTGTATTATATCCTCAATGTTAAAATCATTTAGTTTGTTTTGAAGTTTAAATAAACCGATAATGTCTTCCTTTTTAAGACCCGCATTAAAACCTTGTGAGAGTAGTTGATACTCGGGTTGAAAACTTGACTTTGTAAAAATTATTAAATTATCATAATCTAAAAAATTAGGATGAAGGAGCATCTTTAAAAGCAAACAGGTTTTTCCACATCCGCTTGAACCAACTATTAGACATCTCAATGAATTTGGAATATTTTTATGGTTATTAAATTTTATCTTATTTTCCCAAACGGGTAAAAAATCATTCATTTATATATTTGGAAAACAAGTCATCTAACTTTTTTTGAGCTATTTTAGAAACTCTATATTTTATCCTGAGTTCAGGTTTAATTTCAAAATAATTCATTATTTTATTTATATAGTATCTTGTATTAACATTTCCATTAAAATTATTTTGAATAATAAATATCATTAAACCCTTATACATTTCCTCAATACAAATAGTCTCTTCCCTTGTAAGAAATGGTGTATTATCATCATAATACTTAACATTCATCTCTCTTATTAATCTTGTAAAGTAATTCATTTTTGGTTCTAATTTAAAAGAGTTATATATATATTTTATTTATTTATTATCATTAATTAGAAGATAATCACAGAATAAACATTGTTTGTATGAATCCTCATCATTAAGCCCCACTCTATCACAAGCTGGACAATTCTCTAATTTATCATATGGAGAGTCTGGAAATTCTAAATATCCTTCTATCATATTTATATAGTAAATTTTTACTTAAACTAAACGCAAGTTTATTAGCTAATAAATACAATGTTTCAAAACACAAAAGACAAATTTCAATCAATCTCTACTTCGGTGGAAGATATAGAAAAATATGTCAAAGATGTTAAATTGAACAAAGATAAATATGGAAATTTTTGGATTAAACCCATAATGGAGAATAACATGTGTCCTTTTATTAAATTTACGGGACAAGCTATGTTAATTAATCACTCTATTAAAGTAAATTTGACAAAAGTTTCTCCACTACTACTGGCAATTTACTCAAAGCTTGAAAAGATCATTGATAAAGAAGCTTTGAAAATGAATGATAAGACCATCAATGATTCTAGAGGAAACATTTGTATATTCTTTAATAGACCCAAAGATGTGGGTGAAATTAATAATATGAATATTAGTGGTGAACTATCATTCCGTACCCTGATTATTAGAGATTATTTGAAAATAACATTTAATGTAAAAAATATTGTGGTTATTAGTTCTAATGAAAGAAAATATATAGATATTGATGGAAGTTTAATGGTATGTAAATGAGTGATATTAACAGTCAATACTCTGAGAGTCCAGGATCTGAATGTGATACTGAGAGTCTAGGATCTAATGATAATTATGATACTAATAGTTTGTGCTCAAATGATAGTTATGAGAGTAGCTTTATTGATGATGATAGTGAATCAATGAGTGATAGTGATAGTAATTTTAGTGATGATAATTCAGTGTACACAGATGATACTGTGTTCTCATTGAACTTTGATGATAGTGATGATGATGATTTTAGTGTTGTATTTTGTGATTATAAAGTGTTTTACTTTAAGCACAGTTTCATATATAAAAAGCCTGTAAAAAGGCACTTTCTTTTATAAGTGTTTTACTTTAAGTATAGTTTCATTTATAAAACAGAGTTGAAAAGCTCAAAAAGTGTTTTACTTTAAGTATAGTTTCATATATAAAACAGCACGTTTTCTCACGCTATAAATATGGTTTATTGTGATACTTGCGAGAAGGAAGTAAAATATTATAAACGACATATTCTCACCGCAAAACACACTTACAACATTCTAAATCAATTATCACCACTTCCTAAGAACAAAAAACATTGTAGTCTCTGTAATAGAGATATCCTAAAGAAGGGTTTCAAAGCCCATCTTAAAACAAACAAACACTTGTCAAAATAGTTTACTATTAAAAATACTGATGCTGCTTTCAAAAGACATATCAGGATTCGAATCTTTAACTTTAATCCTCCTGGTCCAAAGTCAATACTTGAAGCTGTAGAGATTATTGAACCATCAATGAAAGCCTTCGTTGAAAAGACTCTTCTCGAATTGAAATCAATCAAGTTCTATATGGGTATTAAAATGAAAATCTCAAAAGATTGTCCATTCACTGGTGAAAACATCACTGATTTAGCTTACATGAGAACAGGCACACACTTTATAACAACATACAATCAGATTAATCCAACTTATGTTGAACTTATCCAGCAAGAACAAGAACTTGAGCATACTATTACTGGAAGTGGTTGGAATATAGATGAGATACTATTTATTGACATTCATATTCTTAAATCAGATCCTCTAAACGCTTCTTCTTACATTGATTTACCAAGTGTTATCAAAAATAGAAAAGCAGTTATCAATATCAAAAATAAAGACAATAAATGTTTTCTCTGGTCTATTCTTGCACATCTACATCCTCAAGATAGCCATGTTGAAAGAGTATCTCATTATAAAAAATATGAGAATTCATTGAAAACAAAAGATTTAAATTTTCCAATGGCTTTTAATGATATTCCTAAATTTGAAAAGATGAATAATTTATCAGTTAATGTTTATGGTCTGATGGAAACAAACAACATTCAGATTTTAAAGCTTTCTGAAAATTATAATCAAACTCATATTAATCTTCTTTATTTTAATTCAGAGGAAAATTCATATTATACATACATCAAAGATATTACAAAATTAATAAAACCACAAGTATGTAAAAGAACAAATAAAATATATATTTGTTTGCGTTGTCTTAACTTCTTCCATACACAAGAAAGATTAGATAAACATTCAAATTATTGTGGTGAACATAAATCAACAGTAATCAATATGCCTAAAGAAGGCTCAAAGATCTCATTCAAAGATGAAAAGAAAAACAATAAAACATCCGTTTGTAATATATGCTGATTTTGAAAGTATTTTAGAAAAAATTGATACTGCTTCTCCAGATCCAGAAGAATCATATACAAATAAATATCAAAAACATACTCCTTGTGGTTTTTGTTATTACTAGGACGTGCCCGTACGTGGGTGCCCGTTCCTTGGCAAAAAAAAATAAAAAATTTTTTTCCCAAATTAAAATCAAGTTTACCTCCCTGTCTTAGCTAGCCATGACATTCGATGCCATTGACCATTGCCACTCCTACGCCACGGTGAGGCGACAGGGTAGGATTTGTAGGAGACCTGAAAGTGCAGTGTCAGTATGTATTCCATGTTCGAATTGTTGTAGTTTTAAAATAGTAAAAAAAAAAAAAGGTTTGCAAAGCATATCAACAAAATGAAACAGAATTGAAACAGAGCAGAATTCGTTATTATTATTATTACTACAAATTATTACAAAATCGTTATTATTATTATATTACTACAAATTATTACAAATTATTACATTACAAATTTTATTCGTTAATGTTAATTCCCTGCCATCACCCTCTGCCATCACCCTGCCATCACCCTGCCATCACCCTCCCATCACCCTCCCATCACCCTCCCACCACCCTCTGCCATCACCCTCTGCCATCACCCTCTGCCATCACCCTCCCATCACCCTGCCATCACCCTCTGCCATCACCCTCTGGCATCACCCTCTGCCATCACCCTCCCATCACCCTCCCATCACCCTGCCCCATCACCCTGCCCCATCACCCTCCCACCACCCTCCCACCACCCTCCCACCACCCTCTGCCATCACCCTCTGCCATCACCCTCTGCCATCACCCTCTGCCATCACCCTCTGCCATCACCCTCTGCCATCACCCTCTGCCATCACCCTCTGCCATCACCCTGCCATCACCCTCTGCCATCACCCTCTGCCATCACCCTCTACCATCACCCTCTACCATCACCCTCTACCATCACCCTCTACCATCACCCTCTGCCATCACCCTCTGCCATCACCCTGCCATCACCCTCCCATCACCCTGCCATCACCCTCCCATTACCCTGCGCCAACACCCTGCCCCATCACCCTGCCCCATCACCCTCCCATCTCCCTCCCAAACAAAGAATAATAAAAATTGTCTACATGTACATTGTACACACCTTTATGTCGTTAGCACCTCTTCATAAACAACATTGCAGAGGAAAGGGCGCTTCTTCTTTGTTTCCTCGTCCTGGGCAAGAATGCGGAGGCTGCTGGATCTGCCAACCCTACAGGCCGCCACGTAGAACTGACAATGGCTGAAGAAGTCTCTTGGGCAGAAGATCCCAACATGGTGTAGCGACTGCCAAAATAAGTTGTGCACTTATTTTGATGAATTATTTTCGAAACAATTTTTCTTAAATCAATAAATAAATAATAAGAATTGTCCACATGTACACACCTGTATGTCGTTAGCAGCTCTTCATAAACAACATTGCTGAGGAAACGGCACTTCTCCAGGAGATCCTAACATGGTGTACGACTGCCAAAAGAAGTTGTGAACTTTTTTTGATGAATTCGTTTCGAAACAATGTTTCTTCAATAAATAAATAAAAATAAAAATTGTCTACATGTACATTGTACACACCTTTATGTCGTTAGCACCTCTTCATAAACAGCATTGCAGAGGAAACGGCGCTTCTTCTTTGTTTCCTCGTCCTGGGCAAGAATGCGGAGGCTGCTGGATCTGCTAACCCTACAGGCCGCCACGTAGAACTGACAATGGCTGAAGAAGTCTCTTGGGCAGAAGATCCCAACATGGTGTAGCGACTGCCAAAAGAAGTTGTGCACTTATTTTGATGAATTCTTTTCGAAACAATGTTTCTTCAATCAATAAATAAATAATAAGAATTGTCCACATGTACACACCTGTATGTCGTTAGCAGCTCTTCATAAACAACATTGCTGAGGAAACGGCACTTCTCCAGGAGATCCTAACATGGTGTACGACTGCCAAGAAAAGTTGTGCATTTTTTTTGATGAATTCTTTTCGAAACAATTGTTCTTCAAAAAATAAATAATAATAAAAATTGTCTACATGTACATTGTACACACCTTTATGTCGTTAGCACCTCATCATAAACAACGTTGCTGAGGAAACGGCGCTTCTTCTTTGTTTCCTCGTCCAGGGCAAGAATGCGGAGGCTGCTGGATCTGCCAACCCTACTGGCCGCCACGTAGAACTGACCATGGCTGAAGAAGTCTCGTGTGCAGAAGATCCCAACATGGTGTAGCGACTGTCCTTGGGATTTATTCACAGTCATGGCAAAGCAGGGTCGTACCGGAAACTGCCGACGCCGCAGAGTGAACGGGAACATGTTGTCAGATGGACTCAAGGTTATGCGTGGAATGAGCAATGTGCGTCCAGAATTGACACCCATCACAGATTGTGCAACCAACAGATTTGGAAGGATCTGAAGTATGATGTACCTTGAGCCATTGCAGTGCCCGCTTTGCTGGTCGAAGTTTCGCAGCAGCATGATTACCATACCCACCTTGAGAGAGATTCGATGTGGCGGCATACCAGATGGACAGAGGGTGTTCAGGAACTCAGGCGGATACAAATGATCATCCTCAGATTCCGCTGTATCGACGCTACAGCAAACATGTTCCTCCCCTGGAAATATGGTCGTCATGAAGGCATTTACCTGATCGACTTCGGAATTGGTCGGACATAGTATAACACGTTCGCATAGCCACTTGGGGTTGCTAATGTTGTTATGCAAGTCTTCGTACACCCAAGTGACAATATCCTGAAGTTTTTCACCTGGAAGAATGAGCGGTTCCCTGAGCTCAATAGCAAATTCACCCTCTGCTGGATGGACAGGAATCTTCCCTTCACCCAGATCCAGCAGGAATTTTGCAAAAGCAGATTCGTCCTGTTGTTCGCCAGCACCCAGCATGATCCTCATGTTTACTCTGAGACGAAGTATCTGCACTTTTCTCCACAGGTATGAGCTCTTGAAGCACCTTCCAACTATGTCAATACGGCTACCGTGTGGCACAACAGTAAGGATCTGCCTCCAGTCACCACTGAAAAGCATTGTAATGCCGCCAAATGGTTCCTCTGAGCCCCGAAGCCACTGGAATGTTCGATCTGCTGCCTCCAATGCTCGACGATCCATCATTGAAACCTCATCCACCACCATTAGATTAGTCATGCGTATGAGTGCTGCAGTGGTGTCATTTTCACTGATGTTGCAAGTGGACTCATCAGTGAGAATGAGAGGACACTTGGTCCTACTATGGAAGGTGGCCCCTTTAGGCAGCAGCGTAGCTGCAATACCACTTGCAGCAGTTGCAAGAGCCACTTTGCCCATTGCTCGCACTTTGTTGAGTATATGAGACAATGTGAATGTTTTCCCAGTCCCACCACTTGCATCAACTGCAAGCATGCAGCCATGTCCGTGTTCCACACTCCGCATCACTTTATCGACAACAACGCGCTGCTCGTCATTAAGAAGGCACTCTGTTTGAGCGATGTGAGCCTCAAGTTCTCCTATATTGTGCACTGTTTCGTGCTCGATGACGCGCGGAATGCGAGACTGGAAATGAACTGGTTCAGGCTCAGGAAGGCCAAAGGTCTTACTGAGCGAAAAGCCGTGGCACTCAACTTTGTTCCTCAGCTCTAGTAGCACTGCACTCACAATGCGTCCATTTGGTTCATTCACACCTGCTGCACGCATGAAGTCCTCGCACAGCACATACTTGTGCCTTTCCCAGAACTGCACGTGGTTGCCTCTGAGAACGAAAATGAGCATGTTGGCAAATACTTCGCGGACTGCAGGGCCAAATGCAATATTTGCAGCCTCTTCCATAACAGAATCCACCTCCTGGTCATTGTCAACGATGCCATATGCAATGCAGGCTGCCAGATAGGTCTCCATGACCCTACCACCAACACGACGGAGATCCTGAAAGCATGTGGGGCCAGGCACGCGGTACAGTAGCATGCGGAGATAGTACAACTCGGCAGTATGTGAGTTGACGGGAATAATGGGGAGCCGCCCAACCGTATCAGCCTTACGGTTATCCTGGAAACTCAGCCTTCTCTTCCGCAATTGAAACCTTTTCCTCAAGTAGGTGAAGTGTTGGAATACATCTGGATATAGAACATGACGCATGTGTGGATGGAGATTCATGGCTTCGAAAAAGGCGGTGAGGGTTGTTGCAGGGGGTCCCGACTCTGCCACGTTCTGTACGGCACCTTCGTCATTGAACGTGATCACCTGCTCATCCTGTAGATGGAGTGCCAGCATCTCGACTGGTGGGTACTTGCGTTGAATGGGGAAATCGTATATGCGCCAGTATCCCTCAGATGCGGTGATGTAACGCCCTAGTTCGTAGCGTGCCACTTCATCATGTCGTAATGCCTCTCGCATCCTCTCATGAGGCTCCAGTCTGACCAGGCACTGGTCCGGGCCCTTTTCAAGGTATTTGTACAGGTACTTGACACAGGTGACAGCACAGACGATCTCAAGGTTGATGTGAGCATCGTACCTGAGGACAATATATGGATTGTAAGGCACAACCCATGCATTGTTAACTAATACGTTAGCACCGCCTCGTATTGTCTTCATGATGGGATCACCAGGTGCTGCTTCTGCCCGTCTTCTGTACAGGGGATAGGAGTCATCAGAGAAGCTTGTCGTTTGTCGTAGGGCTTTGGGATAGTCCTTTGTGCACTTCCGGTCTGCCATGCAAGGGCTCAAGATGTTCCATTCCCCACATGGGCCGTGAATCATGTGTGATGTCACGATATGGTGTAGTTCCGGATTAGTGAGTCTGTCAGGAATCTCAGCAGAGACCACGCGATCGACATCTGCTGGTGTTCTGGGCTTGTCGCGAGGTACCACGGTCAGGAGCATGTGTATATGGGGAAGGTGACGCTTTTGCGTTTCCTTCACCATCACGTAAGCGTCCACATGCCCCAAGATGTCATGCTTGAGGATGTCAGCGAGGAGTGCTTCCACCTTCATATGAAACACCCGGGCGATGATATCAGGTCTTGCATTGGGTGGCTGACCCTCAAAAACCGATTCTTTAATTTCTGGCCACTTTGGGTTGCAGGTGAATGTTAGGAAAAAGTCTGGTTTTCCCTTGACTCGGACTAAAGCCATTGCATCCTGAAACTCTTTGGCATACCAACGTGGCGACCCATAAATTGACGGTGGCAGAATGGTGAGGCGTCCAGGTAGCACCTCAGCATCACTGTTCAACGCATCAACGATGATCTTATACTTTTCTGCCTTAATTGACTTCTGGTTGCAGCGAATCCAATTGAGACGGTGTGACTCAATTTTTGCCATCATGTCGCATACGTACTGCTGTGTCAACTTTCCACCACGAAGCAGGAGATTGAAGTGATGAGTAGGATCACGTACTTGTAGATGGTAGCGGTAGAAAGTTGTTGGCGTTGTCCCTGCCAACTCAGTGTGGTACCCCTGAGAGCCGCAGGGTAGCAGAAGTATGTATGATAGTGGGTCATACGCTGGATGCATGGCATCTATTGTCTGTAAACCCCCTCCTCTGAGGTGAACAGCGACTGCCAGCCTTCCAAACTGCTCTGTTGTCATTGCCCCTGGAGCAATGACAGCCACATCGCTGTCTGGTGAGGGAAGGTTGACGGTACCATGATGAAGGTCTCGGCGCCGCGTGCGACCTGTTAACACAATATTCAGTTCATTGGCGCTATCATTATGAACCACATACTCAATGGCAGATTTGAATTGCTGGACGTATGGGTTGCGCTCATGAATGGCCTGTTGTGCTCTTAGCAAAAACTGCTCATTCAGGCCACTGTTCGAGGTGTGGGCACGACGATAATCCAGCTCATGGGCTGGATCGTGAAAGTAGATCTGAGCAAAGCGTGGGGTACAACCCAGATCGGCAAGAGGAGCACCAATGTAATGGTAAACCTTACCTTGTATGCGCACTCCAGGATTGAAGCCAGGCATACGTATCTCTCGGACACCGATACTTGCCATTGCCAGCGCGTTGTTGTACTGTTTCGCGTGCTTCACAAAGGCCTGGTTAAGGAAAAGGTTTTTAATAGCATCTGGAGGTTGTGATGGAATTGAACCGGGTTTTGGATTCGTAGGATCATGCATAAGATCGACCTTGCCGTGGTTGCAGCAAAATCCTCTTCTCTCCTCATTCCACACCAAAGCAGCACAATGCGAGCATTTAGTGCATTGAAATATTGAGGTCCTGCTCAACGCGTGCCTGTACTCACCATGAAGTACCTCTCGGAAGAAATCGGTATCATCGTATCGAGCAAGGTTGCGATTGTCATGGTGAGCCTGCTCTACTGCTCTAGTCTCACACGGTGTACATCCTGATGGCGCAGGGCATCCCTTACTTGCCGGTCTTCTCGCTGGTGAGGGATTTCTTCTGCACGACGCCTTGTCTCGCGTCCAGTGTTGTCTGCCAAGCGAGCAGTCCGTTCCTCATCCGTTTCTTCTGCACGACGACTTGTTATGCGTCGAGTGTTGTCTGCCAAGCGAGCAGTCCGTTCTTCATCCGTTTCTTCTGCACGACGCCTTGTCTCGCGTCCAGTGTTGTCTGCCAAGCGAGCAGTCCGTTCTTCATCCGTTTCTTCTGCACGACGACTTGTTATGCGTCGAGTGTTGTCTGCCAAGCGAGCAGTCCGTTCTTCATCCGTTTCTTCTGCACGACGACTTGTTATGCGTCGAGTGTTGTCTGCCAAGCGAGCAGTCCGTTCTTCATCCGTTTCTTCTGCACGACGCCTTGTCTCGCGTCCAGTGTTGTCTGCCAAGCGAGCAGTCCGTTCTTCATCCGTTTCTTCTGCACGACGACTTGTTATGCGTCGAGTGTTGTCTGCCAAGCGAGCAGTCCGTTCTTCATCCGTTTCTTCTGCACGACGCCTTGTCTCGCGTCCAGTGTTGTCTGCCAAGCGAGCAGTCCGTTCTTCATCCGTTTCTTCTGCACGACGACTTGTTATGCGTCGAGTGTTGTCTGCCAAGCGAGCAGTCCGTTCTTCATCCGTTTCTTCTGCACGACGCCTTGTCTCGCGTCCAGTGTTGTCTGCCAAGCGAGCAGTCCGTTCTTCATCCGTTTCTTCTGCACGACGACTTGTTATGCGTCGAGTGTTGTCTGCCAAGCGAGCAGTCCGTTCTTCATCCGTTTCTTCTGCACGACGCCTTGTCTCGCGTCTAGTGTTGTCTGCCAAGCGAGCAGTCCGTTCTTCATCCGTTTCTTCTGCACGACGACTTGTTATGCGGCGAGTGTTGTCTGCCAAGCGAGCAGTCCGTACCTCATCCGTTTCTTCTGCACGACGACTTGTTATGCGTCGAGTGTTGTCTGCCAAGCGAGCAGTCCGTTCTTCATCCGTTTCAGCTGCACGACGACTTGTCACGCGCGTAACGTCGCGTGTCAGGCGAGCAGCTCGTTCTTCGACAGATTCCATTGCGCGTGCACGCCGTGCAGCTTCGTTCCTTCGTTCTCGTAAACGACGACTCGAGTGGGGCATTGTCTTTATCTACAATCTATCTATAAGATAGACAGTAAGTATATAGACGGTAAGTATAATATAGAAATGATAGAATAGATAGATCTAACAATAAGACAGTGGGAAGATACAATCGAGACAGTAAGTCGGCACTTTCGTAAGGCCGGAAGTGAAGTCCTCACTGTCCGGAAGTTCGCATGTCGCAGTTACGACTATTCGCCATTTAGTGTTAATTCAATTAGCGCCAACGTATTTTGGCTTTTTGCAATTTAATCGCAAGGAATCAAGCAATTAAATTTAAAAAATGAAAAGGAAAAGCATTAATAGGCTACGTAACAACGGGTTCTGTGATTGGCTGCCGGAATTCGCAATGAAAAGGAAAAGCATTAATAGGCTACGCAACAACGGGTTCTGTGATTGGCTGCCGGAAGTGCAGTCTTTACGATTATTCTGTGTTTAGTGTTAATTCAATTAGCGCCAACGTATTTTGGCTTTTTGCAATTTAATCGCAAGGAATCAAGCAATTAAATTTAAAAAATGAAAAGGAAAAGCATTAATAGGCTACGCAACAACGGGTTCTGTGATTGGCTGCCGGAATTCGCAATGAAAAGGAAAAGCATTAATAGGCTACGCAACAACGGGTTCTGTGATTGGCTGCCGGAAGTGCAGTCTTTACGATTATTCGCCATCTATAAACATGTGTGCAAACAACAACAACAAAAAAAAACTTTGAAACCACGTGGCAGTAACGACCACAGAACCCCCCCCCCCTCTATTTACATGAATGGTTTGGTCCATTCGCAACGACCACAGAACCCCCCCCCCCCCTCTATTTACATGCAATGGTTTGGTCCAAAGCGAACGGCTTGCAGTGTTTGGTAAAGAAATCGCCATAGCTCGGTAACTACTTGTCCGATTAATTTCAAACCTTGAAAAGGCACATCCTCGGGTCCCCAGCAATATACCTGGCAAGTTTAAAGTATATCGGACCGGTAGTTGTCGAGAAACAGCGGTCACAGACAAACATACACACATACACACATACACACATACAAACACACATACACACAGAGATTAATGGAATTATAGATAGATATCAAATCATCCGTTGGTGATGAATACAACAAAATAGAGGTGTATAGAGGCTCAAATACCCCAGAGGAGTTTGTGAAACGACTAGAAAAAGACTGTGTTCGATTAAGAAAGATAATGAGAGAAACCAATAAACCAATGTCCTTGACGAGTAAAGAGAAAAGGGAATTTATAAAAAACAATGTCTGTCATATTTGTGAGGAGAAAATTGGTGAAGGTCTAAAGGTTAGAGATCATTGCCATCTCACTGGTAAATATAGAGGTCCGGCTCATCAAAGTTGTAATATTAATTATAAACTCCCCTCTTTCATTCCTGTCTTTCTTCATAACAACGCTAATTATGATACGCATCTATTTATCAAGGACCTCTAAAAGACATCTGGACACATTTCAGCAATTCCTAACATGGATCAGAAATACATTTCATTCACAAAAACAATTCATACATCTCCTATAACTCAGATCAGATTTCTTGATACATTTAAATTCATGACAAGTCCATTGGCTAACGTGGTTCAAAATCTAAAAGAGTTCCCATGTCTTTCAGAGTATTTTTCAGACAAAGATTTACTAACACAAAAGGGAATTTATCCCTATGACTATATGAACTCATTTGAGAGATTCAATGAAACACAACTTCCTTCAAAAGAAAATTTATATAATAAATTAAATAATAGTCATATATCTGATAAAGATTATGTACACGCACAAAATGTTTGGAAAAAATATAACATCAAGAATCTTGGTGAGTATCACGATTTGTATCTCAAAACTGATGTGCTTTTGTTGGCTGATGTGTTTGAGGCTTTCAGAACAATCTGTCATTCTGGATATGGATTGGATCCTGCTCACTATTACACTGCTCCTGGATTGGCTTGGAGTGCAATGTTAAAAATGACAAAACAAGGTTTGGATTTGATAACCGATGTCGATATGCTTTTAATGATTGAAAAGGCAAAAAGAGGTGGAATTTCACAAGTATGCTCGAGCAGATACGCAAAAGCAAATAACAAATATCTTCCGAATTATGATTCAACGAAAGAGAGTTCTTACTTGATGTACTATGACGCGAACAACCTCTATGGCTGGGCAATGTCTCAGGCTCTTCCTTATGGAAAACTTAGATGGGTAAAGGAAAAAGACTACAAAAAGGTTTTACAAGATGTATGTATCTCTACACAAGCTGAATTAGATGAAGAAAAAGTTGGTTATTATTTTGAAGTTGATTTGAAATATCCAGAGGAACTCCATAACCTACACAAAGATCTCCCATTTGCTTGTGAAAAGGAAAGTCCAAAGAAGGAGTGGTTAAGTGATTATCAACAATCATTTAATGTAAAGGGTAAAGCATCAGAGAAGCTTCTAACAACACTATACAACAAGAAAAATTATGTGCTCCATCAAAGAAATTTGAGACAATGTCTTTCAAAGGGTCTCCGTGTTCAAAAGATACATAGGATTCTCAAGTTTAATCAGAGTCATTGGTTGAAAGAGTACATTGATTTTAATACACAAAGAAGAACAGAGTCAAAAACAGATTTTGAGAAAGACTTTTACAAATTGATGAACAATGCTGTATTTGGAAAAACGATGGAGAATGTTAGAAAGAGACAAAACATTCGTCTATCAACATCATGGAAACAAGCATCAAAATTAATCAACAGACCAAGCTTCTCGAGAGTAGAAGTTTTTACGGAAAACTTTTGTGCGATACATTTGATGACAGAAAGCGTTGAGATGGACAAACCTATTTACATTGGTACCTCAATACTTGATTTATCAAAGTCCTTGATGTATGATTACTTTTACAATAACTTGAGGAAGAAATATCAAAATGATGTTAATCTACTTTATATGGATACAGATAGTTTTATTTTAAAAATTAATACTGATGATGTTTATTTTGACATGAAAAAGGACATTGATATCTATGATACAAGTAATTACAGTCCAGAGAGTGAGTTGGTCTCTTCTAAAAATAAAAAGGTGATTGGAAAGTTCAAGGATGAATTAGGAGGATATGTTATGGAATTTGTGGGATTGAGGTCAAAGGCTTATGCTTATAAATACATTGTGAATAACATTGAAAAGACTGATAAGAAGTTAAAAGGTGTAATGAAAAATGTTATTAAAGAAACAATAAACTTTAAGGATTATTATAACTGTTTAACAACAAAGAAAGAAGAGTTTAGAAAGATTAATGGAATAAGAAGTTATAAACATCAATTATATACAGAAGAGCTAAATAAGAAAGCATTAGGGGCTTTTGATGATTAGAGGTTTATTTTTAAAAATGGAATTGATAGTCTCCCTTATGGTTATATAAGTATATAAGAGATAAGATATATAAGTGATGAGATATATAAGTGATAAGATATATAAGTGATAAGATAATGGGGTTAGGGATTTTAAGGGCTACCGCCGCCTTTTTATAAATAAATAAATGATAGAACCAAGTATCAACCAGACTAAAGAGTGGAGGTGTAATCAACCTTGGTATATAAATGGTAAACATAACGAATGTGAAAAATATCAAATAGGTATAATTGAAAAGGTAACTGGTAGAAAAGTTCACAAAACAAATAAGAGAATTAATTTAAATACTGGTGAGTTGGGTAAAAAAGATGGAAATATTTTTGAGTGGACGGAAAACTTTGATGGTTGTCAGGAAAATATATACTTTAATTTAAAAATGGTGTGTGGCACTGGCGGCACTCAAACAAGAACATTGAGGGAGGTTTATCATTTTATCTTAACTCAGTTAAAATATCTTAATAAAGAACCAAACTCAAACATCTTTTTTGTTAAGGTATTAGATGGTGATGGTAGTGGTAAGATAATTAAATTATTTCCCACACATAAACAAATATTTGTAGGATCATTGTTTGAGTGGTCTACTCGGGATCATTGATATTAAGAGAGTGAGAGGGAGCAAATATTCGTAGAATCATTGTTTGAGTGGTCTAATGAACAACATTGAGAATAAGAGTATGTCAAAAGGCTAAAAGGTTCGTAAAGAACAGCGTGGGAGAAATAGAGGTGTTAAGGGAAATGAGGGTGAGAGAAAAATTAACAGGTAAGTCAATGGGAAAATGAGGGTGGTCCAGGAACAACATTATTATCCTACTCTCAATGGAGGCCGCCATCTTCCAGATGCGGAAGTATGCATAAAAAAATTGCGAAAAAGTTCAATAGGAGTTTGTTTCACCCGTCTTTGTTTGATTCACAATCTTATGCACCTCTAATTTGTAATTAAAATACTTTAAGACCAACCTCGTTATCTTCAACGAAAAGCTTCACCAAACACCGGAACCAATGAGATTCGAGCATTTGAAAAAATATTTCTAAAACCAAATCACGCAATGGAGGCTGCCATCGACCGGATGCGGAAGTTTGCATAAAACAATTGCGAAAAAGTTCAATAGGATTTTGTTTCACCCGTCTTTCTTTGATTCACAATCTAATGCACCTCTAATTTGTAATTAAAATACGTTAAGACCAACCTCGTTATCTTCAACGAAAATCGTCACCAAATACCGGAACCAATGAGATTCGAGCATTTGAAAAGTATTTTTAAAAAGCTTATTACGCGTTTCGGACGCTGAAAACGGCGTCAAATATTCTAAAATTGACGAAGAATTGTTTTTTAGAAATCTCGCGGCCGTAGGGGATAGTTTTTCATGGCCAGAAATACGGTATAAGCGGTTTACATCAAGAAAGAAAGCTCGGTTTGATTAACGACAGTCACACATTGCCGTTGAAACAGCGCTATCGTATGACCTGTCGGCACTGATCTTACTGCAAGCTAACTTCTTCTGGTGGAGGAAGCCGCAATGACTGGAGAGAACCAGTCCTGACAGCGACTGAAGTTAGAAGAGTACACACATACTGTGAAAAGGTATGTTAAGCCCAGTTAAAATTTCTTAAAATAGGCCCTAAGCTAGCACATCGTATAGTTACTTCCTTAAGCTTCTTGTGACATTTATTGTACTAGGGCATGCCCGTACTATATATATATCTAAAAGTATATCCCCCCCCCTCTATTTACATGCAATGGTTTGGTCCAAAGCTAACGGCTTGCGAGTACGGTGACAATCCCCCCCCTCTATTTACATGAAATGGTTTGGTCCAAAGCTAACGGCTAGCGGAGTTTGGTAAAGAAATCGCCATAGCGTGCACAAATGCGCAGGAAAGCGAAAGAATCGCAAATTAGTTTTAATTAGTTTTAAAACATAGTTTAACGCCAACATAGCGGCAACATAGTTTGCCAACGTGAAATAAATGAATACGCTCTCAAATGTGCCAAAAAAAAAAAAAAACGCTACCCGTACGCTCTACCCCGCCCGTACGCCCGTAAACAAAAAAAACAACGCTCTTCGCTTCCGCCCTTCGCTCTAACTGAATTGGGAGAAATAATGCGCATAAGAAATCGAGAAATTATTATTTTCTCCGGAAGAAATCGAATTACGTACCGTAATGGCGCACGCGCTGGGCTCGGCTCGCTGCTCGCTCTCACATCGGCCACGCCTACGCAATAACGCGTTCTGTGATTGGATGCCGGAAGTGCAGTCCTCACTGTCCGGAAGGTCGCAAATCGCAGTTACGATGAATCGCAAATTAGTTTTAATTAGTTTTATAATTAGTTTTAAAACATAGTTTAACGGCAACATAGTTTGCCGACGGGAAATAAATGAATACGCTCTCAAATGTGCCATCCGAGGCAGAGTGTGTTCGCCACGTTCGGCACACGTGATAGCTCGCTGCTCTCTGATTGGTTGAATCGTTTTTTGGACATAGCTCGGTAACTACTTCTGCGATTAATTTAAAACCTTGAAAAGGCACATCCTCGGGTCCCCAGCAATATACCTGGCAAGTTTCAAGTATATCGGACCGGTAGTTGTCGAGAAACAGCGGTCACAGACATACAAACAAACAAACAAACATACACACAGAGATTACTGGAATTATAGATAGATGTAGGTATTGAGGAGGACTGTCTGCTCTTCTCTTTTACCAAGTCTTACCAGGTACGGTACCTACACCGACCTACTATCAACTACCTAACCTACTGATGCCATCGTGATGGGTAAAATAGTGGCAAGAGGCTTTGGCTTCGCCGGCTCATTGCGGCTTTGCAGTCAGGTACTAGTAGCCGGCGAAGCCGGTGTTGTCAATAAACGCGTACGTATTATGTCGAAAACCAGATTATGCTGTATCCCTTGGCTTGAGAATTCCGAAGCGCAATGGAGGCCGCCATCTTGCGGATGCGGAAGTATGCATAACAAATTGAAAAACGTTCAATAGGAGTTTCTTTCACCCGTCTTTGTTTGATTCACAATCTAATGCACCTCTAATTTGTAATTAAAATACTTTTAGACCAACCTCGGCCCGCACGGGCTAGGTTATCTTCAACGAAAAGTGTCACCAAACACCGGAACCAATGAGATTCGATCATTTGAAAAAATATTTCTAAAACCAAATCACGCAATGGAGGCCGCCATCGACCGGATGCGGAAGTTTGCATAAAACAATTGCGAAAAAGTTCAATAGGAGTTTGTTTCACCCGTCGTTGTTTGATTCACAATCTAATGCACCTCTAATTTGTAATTAAAATACGTTAAGACCAACCTCGTTATCTTCAACGAAAATTGTCACCAAACACCGGAACCAATGAGATTCGAGCATTTGAATGCATAAAACAATTGTGAAAAAGTTCAATAGGAGTTTGTTTCACCCGTCTTTGTTTGATTCACAATCTAATGCACCTCTAATTTGTAATTAAAATACGTTAAGACCAACCTCGTTATCTTCAACGAAAATCGTCACCAAACACCGGAACCAATGAGATTCGAGCATTTGAAAAATATTTTTAAAAAGCTTATTACGCGTTTCGGAGGGTGAAAACGGCGTCAAATATTCTAAAATTGACGAAGAATTATTTTTTAGAAATCTCGCGGCCATCGGGTATAGTTTTTCACGGCCGGAAATATCCGAAGTTGAGACGGAATTCACCGAATTAATCAAGAAGTAAATTTTATCAATTTTAATCTCATCCAGAATGCAAATGGTACCTACTACACCTATTACACCTACTACACCTACTACACCGACGGTACCTACTACACCGACGGTACCTACTACACCTACCTACTACCAACTACCTAACCTACTGATGCCATAGTGATGGGTAAAATAGTGGCAAGAGGCTTTGGCTTCGCCGGCTCATTGCGGCTTTGCAGTCGGGTACTAGTATGCTTATAACATATATACATATTAATATATATATGTTAAATGAACATGGGATTACTTTGGGAACAAATCTAATCTGTGTTGTTCCACATGTGAGGACTGACAAATTATATTTTCCTGAAACAAATGTAAGATGAACACAATAAAGTAACTTCGTAAGGGGATACAGTCTATTATAGCATGTCATTCGTCAATCTGGCCATTAATTTGACCTGAATGAGATATGTGGCCTAGACACGTCAAGGGTAATATAGGACTGTCAAGATGGCGTATGAATGCTAAATTAGCCCTTTTGCGCATGCGCGGTGTGTGTGTGTTTCCAGTGACTCGCTTCTTCTCCCTGAGCACTTTTAACTGGCCTTCACTGGCGCAAAATCTGGATTACGGGTGTGAAGAGGATGGATAGAAGGAGGGTGGATGAACTGAGGGAGGAGAGTGTGCAGATGAGCTTGACGGAGAGATTGGTGAAATGCCGGCTGAGATGAGCTGGACACTTGGTATGGATGGGAGAAGAGAGAGTGGCAAAGAGAGCAGATAGGTTGAGTGAACAAGGTAGGAGGAAAGAGGTAGACTACGGTTGATATGGGAGGGTTGTGTGAAGAGGGATATAAGTAAGGTGGAGGTGGTTGGAGGGTGGAGAGAGTTGGCTGAGGACAGACGAGGTTCTTGGGAGTATTGTGGTCAAGGGTAGGCAGGAGCTTGGTGCCATCGGACCAAGGAGGAGACCAACAACAACTCCAGAGATTCGCCATCACAGCCATGCCGAGAAAATGGAAAACCACGTTTTTATTGCATTTGCACAAAGGCAGAGACGAGGAGACCTCAGAGTTTGTTTCCTGGCATGGCCCATGCCTAATATTCATACTGCAGACAGTTTTATCAAAAGAAAGAAGAGTGTGAGGGTGAGAAACTATTTTGATCTTCTTAGTGTGTTGTTGTACATTCTATATAATAATAGCGTAAGGACTCGACTTTGTTATCCCTTTTATGCCGCACCCAGTGACCCGATGCCCACGGCACTAATGGATTTACGATCTACGAACTGCGCTCTTTGTTTATCACGTACAGCCATACTCGAAAAATCTGAATTAGCCGACGTTGGGGCCTAAAAGCATCCGATTAACTGCCGATACGACGCCATGTTATTGGCGTCTGCTGGGCGAAGGCGAAGCAAGCCGTCCGCTGATTGGACAGTCGAAGGCGATAGCAAGCCGTCCACTGAGTGGACAATCCAGAGCATGCATTTGTGCCGGTGTCGTCGATCATGGTGTACGCTAACCTCATCAGGTAGGTTTACCATAATTTCTAAACATTCCGTAAACTGGGTATCTATTTGCCTGCTCCTGTCTTCTCCCACGGCCAGTTATATGTGGCATGTTCAAGAGCACGGTCGTTCAAAGATGTGTATATCAAGGTTGATAATACGAGTATGCAAGGAGTCGTCCAAAGCTTGACTATTACCCCAAACATTGTTTATCCAGAAGTTTTAAAATAATTTCAACCTTTGATACTGCGTTCATTGTATTATATTCCTTCTGCTGTGCCTTGACATTGACGCTTACCAATGCGCCAGTGTGGGGCTAATTCCAGTCGATTTGCTAATCCGTTCATTTTTTTAAAGTCTATGGTTCTACTGCTGTTCCTTTCCATTGACACATACCACTGCGCCAGTGTGGCCAGAGTGGTGCTATGCCGATTCCTATTACGAATCCATTCATTTTTCAAAAGTATATCGTAGCGTTGTCATTTAAGTAGATTGCAATAAATACGTTGTTCATATACGCACTCTTCATTCTCATCTTTCTTCCTAACTCTTACTCGGACAAGCAAATCCCCTATGCCATCCATAATGGTACACTCTATCCATACACCACATCCTCCCTTCCGTGGATGTTCCACGGGTTTCGGCTAGTTATTCATAATTCAGCATCTAAAACGGCTGTGATGAATATATCATTAACAATATCCCCCTCCTCGCTCCGAGTATTTAGCTAGGCCGATATCCACGCAATGCCGAATTTTATTTTTCCCATTAAGAACAACTGGATTTTTTGCAATTACACAATGATTGGTATTCCCGTCGGCGAAGCAACGGGTCTTGTATTCTGGTGAAGTTTAATTTGATGGATTTTATTTTAAATCTTGTGTTGGTGTGGCACAAGCATAATGGGCCAAATGACCTCCTACTTCATCGCATGCACAAATAATGCAACACTTACAATTCCTTGTGTGTACATCCTGTTGACCAGTATTTGCATTGAGGAGTCAGTCCAGGGCATGCGAGTATTCAATTTAACACAAATGAACATTTAACTGACATGTACATGCACATACACACTGTATTACACTAAGACAGTGGGCACAAAATAATGTGTGGCGTACAATTCCCTTGGTGTACATTTGATTGCCCAGTCTTGGTTCCACTGCTTGTTTGTGGCAGTGGTGGACATGATGTGTTGACAATAAACATAACATCATAATGTGCAGCATCATCCAGCCAGAGAACATAACATCTTCTTGTGCAGCATCATCCAGCCAGAGAACATAACATAATAATGTGCAGCATCATCCAGCCAGAGAACATAACATCATAATGTGCAGCAGCATCCAGCCAGAGAACATATCATCATCTTATGCAGCATCATCCAGCCAGAAAACAAAACATCATCTTGTGCAGCATCATCCAGCCAGAGAACATAACATCATGATGTGCAGCAGCATCCAGCCAGAGAACATATCATCATCTTGTGCAGCATCATCCAGCCAGAGAACATATCATCATCTTATGCAGCATCATCCAGCCAGAAAACAAAACATCATCTTGTGCAGCATCATCCAGCCAGAGAACATAACATCATGATGTGCAGCAGCATCCAGCCAGAGAACATATCATCATCTTGTGCAGCATCATCCAGCCAGAGAACATATCATCATCTTATGCAGCATCATCCAGCCAGAAAACAAAACATCATCTTGTGCAGCATCATCCAGCCAGAGAACATAACATCATGATGTGCAGCAGCATCCAGCCAGAGAACATAACATCATCCTGTGCCACATCATCCAGCCAGAGAAGTCTCGCGGGAGTCTCGCGAGATCTCGGAGACGGTGGGAGGGATTTTCGAAGCTCCACACGGTCTCCACGTTTTTCGAAGTTAAGTCTGTTCACAATTGTATTTTGTCGAATCTGTATTTATCTTTCGGTGTGTGAAGTTATTGTGTGCAACTTTGGTTGTTTCTCGGTGTTTATCTTTCATAAATTGATCGTCTGTTTGCCGTATCGCGAGCAAGGCTTTTGCCGCGTCGCGAACGATTTGAAATCGAAGTTAAGTGATTGTTCCCATTTGTATTTTCGTTAAAACTGTATTTATTTATGGTGTTGTACGTATATTGTGTCCCGACGAAGATTTTTCGGTGCAAATCTTTCATACCTGTATTGAAAATCGTGTTAATTCGTGTCGTGTCTTGAGGCCTTGTACAGTGTACACTGTACAACCTTGAGGCTTTGTTTTTCTCTCAGCGGTCCGTCGTTTGTGATCCAATAACTTTCGTTCTCTGTATTCCCAGTCTTTTCACCCATAGCCTACTTCCTTGTGTAAATCTCAACTAAAAAAAACAAACAAACAAACAAAAAAACATTTCCTTCTCTGTTCTCATTCGTTTATTCATTCTTATTCGTTCGTTCGTTCTTCGACCACGTGTTTCTCCCCCATTTCCCCAGATAGTTTTCACTGTTATTAACCTTCAATGTTTACACTTTCCCCTCAAGTTATGTATTCCGTCATATTTTATAACACCTTTTTCTTCTTCTTCTTTAAAAGGCTCCTTTCGACTTGCTCACCAAATCAATTCATCCCAAAAAAAAATCCATCTCCTATAGTGCCTTTTTTCGAAATTCCCTAAACTATCCTGCACTCCATCCTCCATCCAGCGTCCTTAAACGTATTTTTAACTCGAAGGTCACAAGAAACTCATTTTGCAATAAATGTTCGTTTCCCATAAATCGTACACTTTCTAAAATCCAATCTCACCCCTCCCCTCCAAATCTTCCACATAACCCCTCCCCTCCAAATCTTCCCCATCACCCCTCCCCTCCAAATCTTCCCCATCACCCATCCCTTTCAAATCTCCCCCCTTGCCCCCTCCCTCTTAAACTACCCCCTCACCCCTCCCCGCCAAGACACCCCCTCGCCCCTCCCCTCCTAGACTCCTGCCTCACCCCTCCCCTCCAAATCTCCCCCATATCCCATCCCTTTCAAATCCCTCCCCTTGTCCCTTCCCTCCCAAACTCCCCCCTCACCCCTCCCCTTCAAATCTCCCCACCCTCATTGCTTCTCAATTTCCCCCCTCTCACTCCCCCTCCTCAAAGCGTCCTCCCCACTTCTTCCCCCTTCCAACTCTCACCTCCATCTCCCCCAACCTTCTGCCTCGCTCTTCCCCCTCCTCAAATAACACCTCATTGTGCCTCACCCAATCACCATCAAACCTTTTGTCCGCCCCATCCTTCCCTTTCTCCGAGCTATTCTGAAATCTCTGACGCACCTTCAACAGCTCTCCCTACCTCTTCCACCTCTTCCACATCTTACCCTACCCCTCCTCCCCCCTGTTCTGTATCTGATGCTCCCCCTTCCTCTTCATTAACGGTATGGACCTCAAACATCCGGGGCCTTCGTTCAAACTTAACTGATCTCTCCATACAGGTTGCTTCTGTCAAACCAGACGTGATCTGCTTAACAGAAACTTTCCTCCTTTATGATGTCTCTGATTCCTTAGTATCTCTCCCGGGCTACTCCCTCCTCCGGTATGATAGACCTGAGCCTCGTCCTGGAGGCGGGGTTGCTATCTTTATCAAAAACTCTCTTCCTCACTCGCCCTGCACTGCACTCTCTCCACCTCACCCCCAGGAATACCTCTGGCTACGGCTTCCCCTTCGCTCCCACCTCTTGTTCATATGTGTGTTGTACCGTCCACCAAACAGTGATGACTCCATCTACATCTCGCTGTCTGATAATATGGACCAACTTCAATCTACTCATCCCAACTCTCTCTTCCTCATATGTGGTGATTTCAACTGTCATCATGCCAGTTGGCTGGGTGTGGGTACCTCTCTCACCAGCCATGGCTCCTCAGCAAAGGACTTCTGCGACTCACTGGGACTGACACAATCTGTCAATTTCCCGACCCGGATCTCAGTCAACGGAACATCTTCTCTTCTGGCCTTGGTTATGACTAACTTCCCTGAAAATGTCTGCTGCTCTTCTTCTGCTCCAATCGGATCATCTGATCATGTCCTTGTTAAAGTGGACATCTCTCTGACCATCTTCAGGGAGCCTGCTCAGCGTCGACGAGTCTGGCATTTCACTCAGGCCAACTGGCACGGTCTTCAAGCAGCCATCAATCATCTGGACTGGTCTCCCATCTCTACCACCTCTGACATCAACTCATCCTGGGAATTCTTCCAAAGTAAATTGCTCTCTCTAATGCACAGATTTATCCCATCTCGTCTTCAGTTGTCATACCCTTCCTCCCATCCATGGTACATGGAATCTTGTGGTGAGGCTGTTGCCCAGAAACAACTTGCCTTCGTCTCCTGGAAAGCAAATCCAACGGAAGGAAATCTCATTTCCTTTCACAAAGCCCGAAACAAGTGTGTGTCCACCCTCAGGAGAGCCAGGAAACAATTTCTCTCCGTTCTCAAGACCGAACTCTCTTATCTGTCTCCCTCTTCCAAATCCTGGTGGCATCTGGTCAAATCCGTTTCTGGTGTTTGTTCCCCCTCCATCCCCTCCCTTACCTCAAACGGCTACACAGCTGACTCCGCACGTGAAAAAGCTGAATGCCTCAACTCTCTGTTTGCCTCTAAATCTTGTGTCCCAAACCCATCCCTCTCTGTACCCACCATACCCAGTCGTACCCTGCTGCTCCTGGACTCCGTGTCCTTTCCTCCTGACAAGGTGGAAAAGTTTCTGTCAACCCTCGACTCTGATTCTGCAACTGGACCCGACGGCATCAGCCCACGGGTCCTAAAATCCTGCTCTGCTGCTCTATCTCACCCTCTCTCTGTTCTCTTCACCCTCTCTTTTGCTCAAGGTCAACTGCCATCTGCTTGGAAATCAGCCAACATCACCGCTTTGCACAAAAAAGGTGCAAAAACAGATCCTAGCAACTACAGACCAATCAGCCTTCTCCCAATTATCAGCAAAGTCATGGAATCCATCATTGCTTCGGATATGAAATCTTTCCTCTTCTCCAATGGCTTGATCTCTGATCATCAATTTGGTTTCAGACCAGGTCACTCTACTCTGGACATGCTGCTTCTGCTGTCTCAACAATGGATGGAGGTCCTCGATGCCAAACAGGAAATTAGAGCTGTCTCCCTCGACATATCACGTGCCTTCGACACGGTCTGGCACCCCGCTCTGCTAACCAAACTCTCCTCCTTTGGTATCCATGGAAATCTCCACGCATGGCTGGCGGACTTCCTCTCTAGTCGTCGTCAACGTGTGGCCCTGAATGGGTTTCTCTCATCTCCTCTTCCTGTTCAGGCTGGAGTTCCCCAAGGCAGTGTTCTGGGCCCCGTGCTTTTTCTGGTCTTCATCAATGATCTCTCTGACTCTCTTGAAAATCCTCTCTATCTCTTTGCTGATGACTCCACTCTCTGCCGCTCCATTCCTCTTCCCTCAGATCGGCAGTCTGCAGCCTCCTCACTCTCTGAAGACTTGGACAAAATCACAGACTGGTCAAACAAGTGGAACACGTCTTTCAATCCTGACAAATCTCACACTCTTACTATGTCTCTCCGAAAAGATCGACTGGACAACCCTCCCATCTACTTTCTCAACATTCCTCTCCAAGAAGTTCTGTCACTCAAGCTTTTGGGTCTCACTATCTGCCATGATCTTTCTTGGGAAAACCACATTTCCAAGCTGGCCTCCAAAGCCAGTCGCCGACTGGGCATCCTCCGTCGTGCGAAGTCCTTCCTCGGCACACCTGAGCTCCTCACCACATACAAGGCTTTCATCTGCAGCTCAATGGAATACTGTTCTCCCCTATGGGCCGGTGCTCCTGCCTCACACCTAGCTCGGCTTCACGCTGTTGAAACCAAAGCTTTCAGAATTATTGGAATCTCCCGCGATGAAGCTATCTCTGAGGGCCTTTCACTCACTCACCGCAGGCAGGTAGGTGGTCTTTGTCTTCTACCGACTCCTCTCCGGCCTTGCTCCCCCAGCTCTCTCTGTGCTCTGTCCCCCAAATATTCCTACAGGTCGCACAAGATCTGCCAGCAACCCTCTGATGGTTAAACTGCCGAAATCTCGGCTCTCTGCTCACCTTCACTCTTTCATTCCTCTTTTCTTCCGCCTCTGGAACAAACTCCCTCACTCCCTTCAATCCCACTCCTCCCTCCAGGTCTTTAAAACAGCTGTTCACAACCATCTCTTACCTTCCCCCATCCAAAACCTTGATCTTTTCTACCCCCGCTAATTCACCCCAGATCCACCTTGTTTGAAATTCCAACTTCTTTCCTGGAAGTCCTGGCAGTGTCCATATGTTTTATACCTCTCCCACCGCCCCCTTCCCATGCCCCCCCACCCAAAGCCCTCGCCCTCTCTCAGATCTCTCGATGTCTCCATATCTCTCGGTCCCTGTTCTCAAATGTTGTGTTTGTGTCCTTCCCACTCTCTCCCCATCTTGTCTACCGCTCCCGATGTTATATGTTTTATGTGTCGGTTTGTCTTTCTGTGTGATTAATGTTCGCTCTTTCACGAGCCTCGATCTTGTATACAAAAAAAAGAAGAAAAAAATAAATAAAGAACATATCATCATCCTGTGCCGCATCATTCAGCCAGAGAACATATCATCATCCTGTGCAGCATCATCCAGCCAGAGAACATAACATCATCCTGTGCAGCATCATCCAGCCAGAGAACATATCATCATCCTGTGCAGCATCATCCAGCCAGAGAACATATCATCTTCCTGTGCCGCATCATCCAGCCAGAGAACATATCATCATCCTGTGCAGCATCATCCAGCCAGAGAACATATCATCTTCCTGTGCCGCATCATCCAGCCAGAGAACATATCATCATCCTGTGCAGCATCATCCAGCCGGAGAACATAGCATCATCTTGTGCAGCATCATCCAGCCAGAGAACATAGCATCATCTTGTGCAGCATCATCCAGCCAGAGAACATAACATCATCCTGTGCAGCAGCATCCAGCCAGAGAACATAGCATCATCCCGTGCAGCATCATCCAGCCAGATAACATATCATCATCCTGTGCAGCATCATCCAGCCAGAGAACATATCATCATCCTGTGCAGCATCATCCAGCCAGAGAACATATCATCATCTTGTGCAGCATCATCCAGCCAGATAACATATCATCATCCTGTGCAGCATCATCCAGCCAGAGAACATATCATCATCCTGTGCAGCATCATCCAGCCAGAGAACATATCATCTTCCTGTGCAGCATCATCCAGCCAGAGAACATATCATCTTCCTGTGCAGCATCATCCAGCCAGAGAACATATCATCTTCCTGTGCAGCATCATCCAGCCAGAGAACATATCATCATCTTGTGCAGCATCATCCAGCCAGAGGACATATCATCATCCTGTGCAGCATCATCCAGCCAGAGAACATATCATCATCTTGTGCAGCATCATCCAGCCGGAGAACATATCATCATCCTGTGCAGCATCATCCAGCCAGAGAACATATCATCATCCTGTGCAGCATCATCCAGCCAGAGAACATATCATCATCCTGTGCAGCATCATCCAGCCAGAGGACATATCATCATCCTGTGCAGCATCATCCAGCCAGAGGACATATCATCATCTTGTGCAGCATCATCCAGCCAGAGAACATATCATCATCTTGTGCAGCATCATCCAGCCGGAGAACATATCATCATCTTATGCAGCATCATCCAGCCAGAGAACATATCATCATCCTGTGGAGCATCATCCAGCCAGAGAACATATCATCATTTTGTGCAGCATCATCCAGCCAGAGAACATATCATAATGTGCAGCAGCATCCAGCCAGAGAACATATCATCATCCTGTGCAGCATCATCCAGCCAGAGGACATATCATCATCTTGTGCCGCATCATCCAGCCAGAGAACATAACATCATAATGTGCAGCAGCATCCAGCCAGAGAACATATCATCATCTTATGCAGCATCATCCAGCCAGAGAACACATCATCATCCTGTGGAGCATCATCCAGCCAGAGGACATATCATCATCCTGTGCAGCATCATCCAGCCAGAGGACATATCATCATCTTGTGCCGCATCATCCAGCCAGAGAACATAACATCATAATGTGCAGCAGCATTCAGCCAGAGAACATATCATCATCTTATGCAGCATCATCCAGCCAGAGAACATATCATCATCCTGTGGAGCATCATCCAGCCAGAGAACATAACATCATCTTGTGCAGCATCATCCAGCCAGAGAACATATCATCATCTTGTGCAGCATCATCCAGCCAGAGAACATAGCATCATCTTATGCAGCATCATCCAGCCAGAGAACATATCATCATCTTGTGCAGCATCATCCAGCCAGAGAACATAACATCATCTTGTGCAGCATCATCCAGCCAGAGGACATATCATCATCTTATGCAGCATCATCCAGCCAGAGAACATATCATCATCCTGTGCAGCATCATCCAGCCAGAGAACATATCATCATCCTGTGCAGCATCATCCAGCCAGAGAACATATCATCATCTTGTGCAGCATCATCCAGCCAGAGAACATATCATCATCCTGTGCAGCATCATCCAGCCAGAGAACATATCATCATCCTGTGCAGCATCATCCAGCCAGAGAACATATCATCATCCTGTGCAGCATCATCCAGCCAGAGAACATATCATCATCTTATGCAGCATCATCCAGCCAGAGAACATATCATCATCCTGTGCAGCATCATCCAGCCAGAGAACATATCATCATCTTATGCAGCATCATCCAGCCAGAGAACATATCGTCATCCTGTGCAGCATCATCCACCCAGAGAACATATCATCATCTTGTGCCGCATCATCCAGCCAGAGAACATAACATCATCTTGTGCAGCAGCATCCAGCCAGAGAACATAACATCATAATGTGCAGCAGCATCCAGCCAGAGAACATATCATCTTGTGCAGCATCATCCAGCCAGAGAACATATCATCATCTTGTGCAGCAGCATCCAGCCAGAGAACATATCATCATCTTGTGCAGCATCATCCAGCCAGAGAACATATCATCATCTTGTGCAGCAGCATCCAGCCAGAGAACATATCATCATCTTGTGCCGCATCATCCAGCCAGAGAACATAACATCATCTTGTGCAGCAGCATCCAGCCAGAGAACATAACATCATAATGTGCAGCAGCATCCAGCCAGAGAACATATCATCATCTTGTGCAGCATCATCCAGCCAGAGAACATATCATCATCTTGTGCAGCAGCATCCAGCCAGAGAACATATCATCATCTTGTGCAGCATCATCCAGCCAGAGAACATATCATCATCTTATGCAGCAGCATCCAGCCAGAGAACATATCATCATCTTATGCAGCAGCATCCAGCCAGAGAACATATCATCATCTTATGCAGCATCATCCAGCCAGAGAACATAACATCATCTTGTGCAGCATCATCCAGCCAGATAACATATCATCATCTTATGCAGCATCATCCAGCCAGAGAACATAACATCATAATGTGCAGCAGCATCCAGCCAGAGAACATATCATCATCTTGTGCAGCATCATCCAGCCAGAAAACATATCATCATCTTATGCAGCATCATCCAGCCAGAGAACATAACATCATCTTGTGCAGCATCATCCAGCCAGAAAACATATCATCATCTTATGCAGCATCATCCAGCGAGAGAACATAACATCATAATGTGCAGCAGCATCCAGCCAGAGAACATAACATCATCCTGTGCAGCATCATTCAGCCAGAGAACATATCATCATCTTATGCAGCATCATCCAGCCAGAGAACATAACATCATAATGTGCAGCAGCATCCAGCCAGAGAACAACACATCATCTTGTGCAGCATCATCCAGCCAGAAAACAAAACATCATCGTGTGCAGCATCATCCAGCCAGAAAACAAAACATCATCTTGTGCAGCATCATCCAGCCAGAGAACATATCATCATCTTATGCAGCATCATCCAGCCAGAGAACATAACATCATAATGTGCAGCAGCATCCAGCCAGAGAACATAACATCCTCTCGTGCAGCACCATCCAGCAAGAGAACATAACATCCTCTCGTGCAGCACCATCCAGCCAGAGAACATAACAGCATCTTGTGCAGCACCATCCAGCCAGAGAACATAACATCCTCTCATGCAGCATCATCCAGCAAGAGAACATAACATCATCTCGTGAAGCATCATCCAGACAGAGAACATAACATCATCCTGTGCAGCACCATCCAGCAAGAGAACATAACATCCTCTTGTGCAGCATCATCCAGCAGAGAACATAACATCATATTGTGCAGCACCATCCAGCAAGAGAACATAACATCCTCTCGTGCAGCATCATCCAGCCAGAGAACATAACATCCTCTCGTGCAGCATCATCCAGCAAGAGAACATAACATCATCTCGTGCAGCATCATCCAGCCAGAGAACATATCATCATCTTGTGCAGCATCATCCAGCCAGAAAACATTTCATCATCTTATGCAGCATCATCCAGCCAGAGAACATAACATCATATAGTGCAGCAGCATCCAGCCAGAGAACATATCATCTTGTGCAGCATCATCCAGCCAGAGAACATATTGTTACGGTCCGCGGATTAGATGTTATTTTTACCGAGCGGAGGTAACCGCGGCCGAACAGTTGTTCCCCGACTAAACCCGATTTACCCAAACGTTGGCCGTATCGCGCCACCGCTATTCAATGAGGGAAAAGACTAAGACGACGGATGTGAAGAAAAGGAAGACGAAGGCAAAGAAAGGTTTGAAATACGATTACTATTTATTACTATTTACAGGCTCAAAGTAACCAAGGAGAAGGAAAGATAATAAAATAATATACAGAAGCTTTTAGAGACACAGGGAAAATACTAGCTTATCTAACAGGCTTAATTAATACCCAGGACAGAACAAACGAAGACACAGACTCACGCGGGGAATTGCAGAGTGGATTGGCTGGAAGGAGGAATGTTCAGCTCGGACCACAAGCTGGAAGGCTTGGCAGGGCGCACAGCAAGCCGGGCCTCGTCAGGCTGGGAACGAGCAGGGCGACGGCGGCACGCGTACCTCGCTGCACACGGCCGGGGCTGGTTGTTGCTCCACGTCTCGGGCGCTTTTGAGTCCTCCCCTTCTTTCTCCCAAATCGTCTGACGCATCTTTCTCTCCTTGCGCACTTGTATCTCTGAAGGTCGTCTCTTTTCCGACTCAGAACTCATCTCCTTGGGGAACGTCCCGCAGCGGGTTATATATGCCCCGCCCCTCAACCTTTGCGAACCTCCTTGATCTTTCTTGCCACACCCTCTCGAAGTCCAACCCCTTGTTTTTGGTTGGTTGAGTGGGGCTTACTCACTCCTCCCCTCTCTGACGAGGTGGGGACCCGCCTTTCCTCCCCAACCCTGCCTCGTGGCCAATGGCGGCTTTGGAGGGGATGTAATTGCCAATCGAGGCTTGGCAATGACGAAAGGGGGAAATGGAGGTTTTTGGGAATGGGAATGAAGGGAATCTATTCTTTCACTTGGTGCAATGGAGTGTCATTCTAATGGAAGACAAGGCCTTACTCTAAAACACATAATAAGATATAAGCTACTGAACAAGGGTTTTATCGAGTCCTGCAATGTGGTGTTTATGGAATTAACTACCGAGACGCCCTTTTTTATCTTTGCACAACTCTGGAGGCAGGAGGGGCCATATCCAACAATGGTACACAACAATTTCCAATACAATACAATTAAAAAAATGCCATCCTCATATCCGCAACAATATCATCATCTTATGCAGCATCATCCAGCCAGAGAACATAACATCATAATGTGCAGCAGCATCCAGACAGAGAACACAGCATCATCTTGTGCAGCATCATCCAGCCAGAGAACATAACATCATCTTGTGCAGCAGCATCCAGCCAGAGAACATATCATCATCCTGTGCAGCATCATCCAGCCAGAGAACATAACATCATCTTGTGCAGCAGCATCCAGCCAGAGAACATAACATCATCCTGTGCAGCAGCATCCAGCCAGAGAACATATCATCATCTTATGCAGCATCATCCAGCCAGAGAACATAACATCATCCTGTGCAGCATCATCCAGCCAGAGAACATAACATCATCTTGTGCAGCAGCATCCAGCCAGAGAACATATCATCATCCTGTGCAGCATCATCCAGCCAGAGAACATAGCATCATCTTGTGCAGCATCATCCAGCCAGAGAACATAGTATCATCTTGTGCAGCATCATCCAGCCAGAGAACATAACATCATCCTGTGCAGCAGCATCCAGCCAGAGAACATAGCATCATCTTGTGCAGCATCATCCAGCCAGAGAATATAACATCATATTGTGCAGCAGCATCCAGCCAGAGAACATATCATCATCTTGTGCAGCATCATCCAGCCAGAGAACATATCATCTTGTGCAGCACCATCCAGCCAGAGAACATATCATCATCTTGTGCAGCATCATCCAGCCAGAGAACATATCATCATCTTGTGCAGCATCATCCAGCCAGAGAACATATCATCATCTTGTGCAGCATCATCCAGCCAGAGAACATATCATCCTGTGCAGCATCATCCAGCCAGAGAACATATCATCATCCTGTGCAGCAGCATCCAGCCAGAGAACATATCATCATCTTGTGCAGCATCATCCAGCCAGAGAACATAACATCATCCTGTGCAGCATCATCCAGCCAGAGAACATAGCATCATCCTGTGCAGCATCATCCAGACAGAGAACACAGCATCATCTTGTGCAGCATCATCCAGCCAGAGAACATAACATCATCTTGTGCAGCAGCATCCAGCCAGAGAACATATCATCATCCTGTGCAGCATCATCCAGCCAGAGAACATAACATCATCTTGTGCAGCATCATCCAGCCAGAGAACATATCATCATCCTGTGCAGCATCATCCAGCCAGAGAACATAACATCATCTTGTGCAGCAGCATCCAGCCAGAGAACATATCATCATCCTGTGCAGCATCATCCAGCCAGAGAACATAACATCATCCTGTGCAGCATCATCCAGCCAGAGAACATATCATCATCCTGTGCAGCATCATCCAGCCAGAGAACATATCATCATCCTGTGCAGCATCATCCAGCCAGATAACATATCATCAGCCTGTGCAGCATCATCCAGCCAGAGAACATATCATCATCCTGTGCAGCATCATCCAGCCAGAGAACATAGCATCATCTTGTGCAGCATCATCCAGCCAGAGAACATAGCATCATCTTGTGCAGCATCATCCAGCCAGAGAACATAGCATCATCTTGTGCAGCATCATCCAGCCAGAGAACATAACATCATCCTGTGCAGCAGCATCCAGCCAGAGAACATAGCATCATCTTGTGCAGCATCATCCAGCCAGAGAATATAACATCATATTGTGCAGCAGCATCCAGCCAGAGAACATATCATCATCCTGTGCAGCATCATCCAGCCAGAGAACATAGCATCATCTTGTGCAGCATCATCCAGCCAGAGAATATAACATCATATTGTGCAGCAGCATCCAGCCAGAGAACATATCATCATCCTGTGCAGCATCATCCAGCCAGAGAACATATCATCATCTTGTGCAGCACCATCCAGCCAGAGAACATATCATCATCTTGTGCAGCATCATCCAGCCAGAGAACATATCATCATCTTGTGCAGCACCATCCAACCAGAGAACATATCATCATCTTGTGCAGCATCATCCAGCCAGAGAATATAACATCATATTGTGCAGCAGCATCCAGCCAGAGAACATATCATCATCTTGTGCAGCATCATCCAGCCAGAGAACATATCATCATCTTGTGCAGCATCATCCAGCCAGAGAACATATCATCCTGTGCAGCATCATCCAGCCAGAGAACATATCATCATCCTGTGCAGCAGCATCCAGCCAGAGAACATAACATCATCCTGTGCAGCATCATCCAGCCAGAGAACATATCATCATCCTGTGCAGCATCATCCAGCCAGAGAACATATCATCATCCTGTGCAGCATCATCCAGCCAGATAACATATCATCAGCCTGTGCAGCATCATCCAGCCAGAGAACATATCATCATCCTGTGCAGCATCATCCAGCCAGAGAACATAGCATCATCTTGTGCAGCATCATCCAGCCAGAGAACATATCATCATCTTGTGCAGCATCATCCAGCCAGATAACATATCATCATCCTGTGCAGCATCATCCAGCCAGAGAACATATCATCATCCTGTGCAGCATCATCCAGCCAGAGAACATATCATCTTCCTGTGCAGCATCATCCAGCCAGAGAACATATCATCTTCCTGTGCAGCATCATCCAGCCAGAGAACATATCATCTTCCTGTGCAGCATCATCCAGCCAGAGAACATATCATCATCTTGTGCAGCATCATCCAGCCAGAGGACATATCATCATCCTGTGCAGCATCATCCAGCCAGAGAACATATCATCATCTTGTGCAGCATCATCCAGCCGGAGAACATATCATCATCCTGTGCAGCATCATCCAGCCAGAGAACATATCATCATCCTGTGCAGCATCATCCAGCCAGAGAACATATCATCATCCTGTGCAGCATCATCCAGCCAGAGGACATATCATCATCCTGTGCAGCATCATCCAGCCAGAGGACATATCATCATCTTGTGCAGCATCATCCAGCCAGAGAACATATCATCATCTTGTGCAGCATCATCCAGCCGGAGAACATATCATCATCTTATGCAGCATCATCCAGCCAGAGAACATATCATCATCCTGTGGAGCATCATCCAGCCAGAGAACATATCATCATCTTGTGCAGCATCATCCAGCCAGAGAACATATCATAATGTGCAGCAGCATCCAGCCAGAGAACATATCATCATCCTGTGCAGCATCATCCAGCCAGAGGACATATCATCATCTTGTGCCGCATCATCCAGCCAGAGAACATAACATCATAATGTGCAGCAGCATCCAGCCAGAGAACATATCATCATCTTATGCAGCATCATCCAGCCAGAGAACATATCATCATCCTGTGGAGCATCATCCAGCCAGAGGACATATCATCATCCTGTGCAGCATCATCCAGCCAGAGGACATATCATCATCTTGTGCCGCATCATCCAGCCAGAGAACATAACATCATAATGTGCAGCAGCATTCAGCCAGAGAACATATCATCATCTTATGCAGCATCATCCAGCCAGAGAACATATCATCATCCTGTGGAGCATCATCCAGCCAGAGAACATAACATCATCTTGTGCAGCATCATCCAGCCAGAGAACATATCATCATCTTGTGCAGCATCATCCAGCCAGAGAACATATCATCATCTTGTGCAGCATCATCCAGCCAGAGGACATATCATCATCTTATGCAGCATCATCCAGCCAGAGAACATATCATCATCCTGTGCAGCATCATCCAGCCAGAGAACATATCATCATCCTGTGCAGCATCATCCAGCCAGAGAACATATCATCATCTTGTGCAGCATCATCCAGCCAGAGAACATATCATCATCCTGTGCAGCATCATCCAGCCAGAGAACATATCATCATCCTGTGCAGCATCATCCAGCCAGAGAACATATCATCATCCTGTGCAGCATCATCCAGCCAGAGAACATATCATCATCTTATGCAGCATCATCCAGCCAGAGAACATATCATCATCCTGTGCAGCATCATCCAGCCAGAGGACATATCATCATCTTGTGCAGCATCATCCAGCCAGAGAACATAACATCATCTTGTGCAGCATCATCCAGCCAGAGGACATATCATCATCTTATGCAGCATCATCCAGCCAGAGAACATATCATCATCCTGTGCAGCATCATCCAGCCAGAGAACATATCATCATCCTGTGCAGCATCATCCAGCCAGAGAACATATCATCATCTTGTGCAGCATCATCCAGCCAGAGAACATATCATCATCCTGTGCAGCATCATCCAGCCAGAGAACATATCATCATCCTGTGCAGCATCATCCAGCCAGAGAACATATCATCATCCTGTGCAGCATCATCCAGCCAGAGAACATATCATCATCCTGTGCAGCATCATCCAGCCAGAGAACATATCATCATCTTGTGCAGCATCATCCAGCCAGAGAACATATCATCATCCTGTGCAGCATCATCCAGCCAGAGAACATATCATCATCCTGTGCAGCATCATCCAGCCAGAGAACATATCATCATCCTGTGCAGCATCATCCAGCCAGAGAACATATCATCATCTTATGCAGCATCATCCAGCCAGAGAACATATCATCATCCTGTGCAGCATCATCCAGCCAGAGAACATATCATCATCTTATGCAGCATCATCCAGCCAGAGAACATATCGTCATCCTGTGCAGCATCATCCACCCAGAGAACATATCATCATCTTGTGCCGCATCATCCAGCCAGAGAACATAACATCATCTTGTGCAGCAGCATCCAGCCAGAGAACATAACATCATAATGTGCAGCAGCATCCAGCCAGAGAACATATCATCTTGTGCAGCATCATCCAGCCAGAGAACATATCATCATCTTGTGCAGCAGCATCCAGCCAGAGAACATATCATCATCTTGTGCAGCATCATCCAGCCAGAGAACATATCATCATCTTGTGCCGCATCATCCAGCCAGAGAACATAACATCATCTTGTGCAGCAGCATCCAGCCAGAGAACATAACATCATAATGTGCAGCAGCATCCAGCCAGAGAACATATCATCATCTTGTGCAGCATCATCCAGCCAGAGAACATATCATCATCTTGTGCAGCAGCATCCAGCCAGAGAACATATCATTATCTTGTGCAGCATCATCCAGCCAGAGAACATATCATCATCTTGTGCAGCAGCATCCAGCCAGAGAACATATCATCATCTTATGCAGCATCATCCAGCCAGAGAACATAACATCATCTTGTGCAGCATCATCCAGCCAGATAACATATCATCATCTTATGCAGCATCATCCAGCCAGAGAACATAACATCATAATGTGCAGCAGCATCCAGCCAGAGAACATATCATCATCTTGTGCAGCATCATCCAGCCAGAAAACATATCATCATCTTATGCAGCATCATCCAGCCAGAGAACATAACATCATCTTGTGCAGCATCATCCAGCCAGAAAACATATCATCATCTTATGCAGCATCATCCAGCGAGAGAACATAACATCATAATGTGCAGCAGCATCCAGCCAGAGAACATAACATCATCCTGTGCAGCATCATTCAGCCAGAGAACATATCATCATCTTATGCAGCATCATCCAGCCAGAGAACATAACATCATAATGTGCAGCAGCATCCAGCCAGAGAACAACACATCATCTTGTGCAGCATCATCCAGCCAGAAAACAAAACATCATCGTGTGCAGCATCATCCAGCCAGAAAACAAAACATCATCTTGTGCAGCATCATCCAGCCAGAGAACATATCATCATCTTATGCAGCATCATCCAGCCAGAGAACATAACATCATAATGTGCAGCAGCATCCAGCCAGAGAACATAACATCCTCTCGTGCAGCACCATCCAGCAAGAGAACATAACATCCTCTCATGCAGCACCATCCAGCCAGAGAACATAACAGCATCTTGTGCAGCACCATCCAGCCAGAGAACATAACATCCTCTCATGCAGCATCATCCAGCAAGAGAACATAACATCATCTCGTGAAGCATCATCCAGACAGAGAACATAACATCATCCTGTGCAGCACCATCCAGCAAGAGAACATAACATCCTCTTGTGCAGCATCATCCAGCAGAGAACATAACATCATATTGTGCAGCACCATCCAGCAAGAGAACATAACATCCTCTCGTGCAGCATCATCCAGCCAGAGAACATAACATCCTCTCGTGCAGCATCATCCAGCAAGAGAACATAACATCATCTCGTGCAGCATCATCCAGCCAGAGAACATATCATCATCTTGTGCAGCATCATCCAGCCAGAAAACATTTCATCATCTTATGCAGCATCATCCAGCCAGAGAACATAACATCATATAGTGCAGCAGCATCCAGCCAGAGAACATATCATCTTGTGCAGCATCATCCAGCCAGAGAACATATTGTTACGGTCCGCGGATTAGATGTTATTTTTACCGAGCGGAGGTAACCGCGGCCGAACAGTTGTTCCCCGACTAAACCCGATTTACCCAAACGTTGGCCGTATCGCGCCACCGCTATTCAATGAGGGAAAAGACTAAGACGACGGATGTGAAGAAAAGGAAGACGAAGGCAAAGAAAGGTTTGAAATACGATTACTATTTATTACTATTTACAGGCTCAAAGTAACCAAGGAGAAGGAAAGATAATAAAATAATATACAGAAGCTTTTAGAGACACAGGGAAAATACTAGCTTATCTAACAGGCTTAATTAATACCCAGGACAGAACAAACGAAGACACAGACTCACGCGGGGAATTGCAGAGTGGATTGGCTGGAAGGAGGAATGTTCAGCTCGGACCACAAGCTGGAAGGCTTGGCAGGGCGCACAGCAAGCCGGGCCTCGTCAGGCTGGGAACGAGCAGGGCGACGGCGGCACGCGTACCTCGCTGCACACGGCCGGGGCTGGTTGTTGCTCCACGTCTCGGGCGCTTTTGAGTCCTCCCCTTCTTTCTCCCAAATCGTCTGACGCATCTTTCTCTCCTTGCGCACTTGTATCTCTGAAGGTCGTCTCTTTTCCGACTCAGAACTCATCTCCTTGGGGAACGTCCCGCAGCGGGTTATATATGCCCCGCCCCTCAACCTTTGCGAACCTCCTTGATCTTTCTTGCCACACCCTCTCGAAGTCCAACCCCTTGTTTTTGGTTGGTTGAGTGGGGCTTACTCACTCCTCCCCTCTCTGACGAGGTGGGGACCCGCCTTTCCTCCCCAACCCTGCCTCGTGGCCAATGGCGGCTTTGGAGGGGATGTAATTGCCAATCGAGGCTTGGCAATGACGAAAGGGGGAAATGGAGGTTTTTGGGAATGGGAATGAAGGGAATCTATTCTTTCACTTGGTGCAATGGAGTGTCATTCTAATGGAAGACAAGGCCTTACTCTAAAACACATAATAAGATATAAGCTACTGAACAAGGGTTTTATCGAGTCCTGCAATGTGGTGTTTATGGAATTAACTACCGAGACGCCCTTTTTTATCTTTGCACAACTCTGGAGGCAGGAGGGGCCATATCCAACAATGGTACACAACAATTTCCAATACAATACAATTAAAAAAATGCCATCCTCATATCCGCAACAATATCATCATCTTATGCAGCATCATCCAGCCAGAGAACATAACATCATAATGTGCAGCAGCATCCAGCCAGAGAACATATCATCATCTTGTGCAGCAACATCCAGTCAGAAAACAAAACATCATCTTGTGCAGCATCATCCAGCCAGAGAACATATCATCATCATATGCAGCATCATCCAGCCAGAGAACATAACATCATAATTTGCAGCAGCATCCAGCCAGAGAACATATCATCATCTTGTGCAGCATCATCCAGCCAGATAACATATCATCATCCTGTGCAGCATCATCCAGACAGAGAACATAACATCATCTTGTGCAGCACCATCCAGCAAGAGAACATAACATCCTCGCGTGCAGCATCATCCAGCAAGAGAACATAACATCCTCTCGTGCAGCATCGTCCAGCAAGAGAACATAACATAATAATGTGCAGCATCATCCAGCCAGAGAACATAACATCCTCTCGTGCAGCACCATCCAGCAAGAGAACATAACATCCTCTCGTGCAGCACCATCCAGCCAGAGAACATAACAGCATCTTGTGCAGCACCATCCAGCCAGAGAACATAACAGCCTCTCATGCAGCATCATCCAGCAAGAGAACATAACATCATTTCGTGAAGCATCATCCAGACAGAGAACATAACATCATCCTGTGCAGCACCATCCAGCAAGAGAACATAACATCCTCTTGTGCAGCATCATCCAGCAGAGAACATAACATCATATTGTGCAGCACCATCCAGCAAGAGAACATAACATCCTCTCGTGCAGCATCATCCAGCCAGAGAACATAACATCCTCTCGTGCAGCATCATCCAGCAAGAGAACATAACATCATCTCGTGCAGCATCATCCAGCCAGAGAACATATCATCATCTTGTGCAGCATCATCCAGCCAGAAAACATATCATCATCTTATGCAGCATCATCCAGCCAGAGAACATAACATCATATAGTGCAGCAGCATCCAGCCAGAGAACATAACATCATCTTGTGCAGCATCATCCAGCCAGAGAACATATTGTTACGGTCCGCGGATTAGATGTTATTTTTACCGAGCGGAGGTAACCGCGGCCGAACAGTTGTTCCCCGACTAAACCCGATTTACCCAAACGTTGGCCGTATCGCGCCACCGCTATTCAATGAGGGAAAAGACTAAGACGACGGATGTGAAGAAAAGGAAGACGAAGGCAAAGAAAGGTTTGAAATACGATTACTATTTATTACTATTTACAGGCTCAAAGTAACCAAGGAGAAGGAAAGATAATAAAATAATATACAGAAGCTTTTAGAGACACAGGGAAAATACTAGCTTATCTAACAGGCTTAATTAATACCCAGGACAGAACAAACGAAGACACAGACTCACGCGGGGAATTGCAGAGTGGATTGGCTGGAAGGAGGAATGTTCAGCTCGGACCACAAGCTGGAAGGCTTGGCAGGGCGCACAGCAAGCCGGGCCTCGTCAGGCTGGGAACGAGCAGGGCGACGGCGGCACACGTATCTCGCTGCACACGGCCGGGGCTGGTTGTTGCTCCACGTCTCGGGCGCTTTTGAGTCCTCCCCTTCTTTCTCCCAAATCGTCTGACGCATCTTTCTCTCCTTGCGCACTTGTATCTCTGAAGGTCGTCTCTTTTCCGACTCAGAACTCATCTCCTTGGGGAACGTCCCGCAGCGGGTTATATATGCCCCGCCCCTCAACCTTTGCGAACCTCCTTGATCTTTCTTGCCACACCCTCTCGAAGTCCAACCCCTTGTTTTTGGTTGGTTGAGTGGGGCTTACTCACTCCTCCCCTCTCTGACGAGGTGGGGACCCGCCTTTCCTCCCCAACCCTGCCTCGTGGCCAATGGCGGCTTTGGAGGGGATGTAATTGCCAATCGAGGCTTGGCAATGACGAAAGGGGGAAATGGAGGTTTTTGGGAATGGGAATGAAGGGAATCTATTCTTTCACTTGGTGCAATGGAGTGTCATTCTAATGGAAGACAAGGCCTTACTCTAAAACACATAATAAGATATAAGCTACTGAACAAGGGTTTTATCGAGTCCTGCAATGTGGTGTTTATGGAATTAACTACCGAGACGCCCTTTTTTATCTTTGCACAACTCTGGAGGCAGGAGGGGCCATATCCAACAATGGTACACAACAATTTCCAATACAATACAATAAAAAAAATGCCATCCTCATATCCGCAACAATATCATCATCTTATGCAGCATCATCCAGCCAGAGAACATAACATCATAATGTGCAGCAGCATCCAGCCAGAGAACATATCATCATCTTGTGCAGCAACATCCAGTCAGAAAACAAAACATCATCTTGTGCAGCATCATCCAACCAGAAAACAAAACATCATCTTGTGCAGCATCATCCAGCCAGAGAACATATCATCATCTTATGCAGCATCATCCAGCCAGAGAACATAACATCATAATTTGCAGCAGCATCCAGCCAGAGAACATATCATCATCTTGTGCAGCATCATCCAGCCAGATAACATATCATCATCCTGTGCAGCATCATCCAGACAGTGAACATAACATCATCTTGTGCAGCACCATCCAGCAAGAGAACATAACATCCTCGCGTGCAGCATCATCCAGCAAGAGAACATAACATCCTCTCGTGCAGCATCGTCCAGCAAGAGAACATAACATAATAATGTGCAGCATCATCCAGCCAGAGAACATAACATCCTCTCGTGCAGCACCATCCAGCAAGAGAACATAACATCCTCTCGTGCAGCACCATCCAGCCAGAGAACATAACATCATCTCGTGCAGCACCATCCAGCCAGAGAACATAACATCCTCTTGTGCAGCATCATCCAGACAGAGAGCATAACATCATCCTGTGCAGCACCATCCAGCAAGAGAACATAACATCCTCTCGTGCAGCAGCATCCAGCAGAGAACATAACATCATATTGTGCAGCACCATCCAGCAAGAGAACATAGCATCCTCTCGTGCAGCATCATCCAGCCAGAGAACATAACATCCTCTCGTGCAGCATCATCCAGCAACAGAACATAACATCATCTCGTGCAGCATCATCCAGCCAGAGAACATAACATCATCTTGTGCCGCATCATCCAGCCAGAGAACATAACATCATCTTGTGCAGCATCATCCAGCCAGAGAACATAACATTATCTTGTGCAGCACCATCCAGCCAGAGAACATACCATCATCTTGTGCTGCATCATCCAGCCAGAGAACATAACATCATCTTGTGCCGCACCATCCAGCCAGAGAACATAACATCATCTCGTGCAGCATCATCCAGCCAGAGAACATAACATCATCTCGTGCAGCATCGTCCAGCAAGAGAACATAACATCATCTTGTGCCGCATCATCCAGCCAGAGAACATAACATCATCTTGTGCCACATCATCCAGCCAGAGAACATAACATCATCTCGTGCCGCATCGTCCAGCCAGAGAACATAACATCATCTTGTGCCGCATCATCCAGCAAGAGAAAATAACATCATCTCGTGCAGCACCATCCAGCCAGAGAACATAACATCATCTCGTGCAGCATCATCCAGCAAGAGAACATAACATCATCTTGTGCAGCATCATCCAGCCAGAGAACATAACATCATCTCGTGCAGCATCATCCAGCCAGAGAACATACCATCATCTTGTGCCGCATCATCCACCGAGAGAACATAACGTCATCTTGTGCCGCATCATCCAGCCAGAGAACATAACATCATCTTGTGCCGCACCATCCAGCCAGAGAACATAACATCCTCTCGTGCAGCACCATCCAGCCAGAGAACATAACATCACCTCGTGCAGCATCATCCAGCAAGAGAACATATCATCATCTTGTGCAGCAGCATCCAGCCAGAGAACATATCATCATCTTATGCAGCATCATCCAGCCAGAGAACATAACATCATCTTGTGCAGCATCATCCAGCCAGATAACATATCATCATCTTATGCAGCATCATCCAGCCAGAGAACATAACATCATAATGTGCAGCAGCATCCAGCCAGAGAACATATCATCATCTTGTGCAGCATCATCCAGCCAGAAAACATAACATCATCTTGTGCAGCATCATCCAGCAGAGAACATAACATCATATTGTGCAGCAGCATCCAGCCAGAGAACATAACATTATCTTGTGCAGCACCATCCAGCCAGAGAACATACCATCATCTTGTGCTGCATCATCCAGCAAGAGAACATAACATCATCTTGTGCTGCATCATCCAGCCAGAGAACATAACATCATCTCGTGCCGCACCATCCAGCCAGAGTACATAACATCATCTTGTGCCGCATCATCCAGCCAGAGAACATAACATCATCTTGTGCAGCAGCATCCAGCCAGAGAACATAACATCATAATGTGCAGCAGCATCCAGCCAGAGAACATATCATCATCTTGTGCAGCATCATCCAGCCAGAGAACATATCATCATCTTGTGCAGCAGCATCCAGCCAGAGAACATATCATCATCTTGTGCAGCATCATCCAGCCAGAGAACATATCATCATCTTGTGCAGCAGCATCCAGCCAGAGAACATATCATCATCTTATGCAGCATCATCCAGCCAGAGAACATAACATCATCTTGTGCAGCATCATCCAGCCAGATAACATATCATCATCTTATGCAGCATCATCCAGCCAGAGAACATAACATCATAATGTGCAGCAGCATCCAGCCAGAGAACATATCATCATCTTGTGCAGCATCATCCAGCCAGAAAACATAACATCATCTTGTGCAGCATCATCCAGCAGAGAACATAACATCATATTGTGCAGCAGCATCCAGCCAGAGAACATAACATCATCCTGTGCAGCATCATCCAGCCAGAGAACATATCATCATCTTATGCAGCATCATCCAGCCAGAGAACATAACATCATAAAGTGCAGCAGCATCCAGCCAGAGAACAACACATCATCTTGTGCAGCATCATCCAGCCAGAAAACAAAACATCATCGTGTGCAGCATCATCCAGCCAGAAAACAAAACATCATCTTGTGCAGCATCATCCAGCCAGAGAACATATCATCATCTTATGCAGCATCATCCAGCCAGAGAATATAACATCATAATGTGCAGCAGCATCCAGCCAGAGAACATAACATCCTCTCGTGCAGCACCATCCAGCAAGAGAACATAACATCCTCTCGTGCAGCACCATCCAGCCAGAGAACATAACAGCATCTTGTGCAGCACCATCCAGCCAGAGAACATAACATCCTCTCATGCAGCATCATCCAGCAAGAGAACATAACATCATCTCGTGAAGCATCATCCAGACAGAGAACATAACATCATCCTGTGCAGCACCATCCAGCAAGAGAACATAACATCCTCTTGTGCAGCATCATCCAGCAGAGAACATAACATCATATTGTGCAGCACCATCCAGCAAGAGAACATAACATCCTCTCGTGCAGCATCATCCAGCCAGAGAACATAACATCCTCTCGTGCAGCATCATCCAGCAAGAGAACATAACATCATCTCGTGCAGCATCATCCAGCCAGAGAACATATTGTTGCGAATATGGAATTTGGCCTCCATATCCGCTTGTAAATATTCCCCTATTTTCTCCAATACTCCCCAACTTTCCCCAATCCCCCATTCCCTAGTCCCATTGCATGTAAATAACAATCAGTAGAGCCGACCTTCCCCTTATTCCCCCATTAAATGTCGTGCCCAGGTCCACCGCACCACACGTAGACAACTTTCGGACATCTTCCTAGTTATTCTTATTCTATGTCAGTTAAGGCCTCGTCTCCATTAATTATGACTCTTCGTTGCACCAGAATGTGATTATATGGCATCAGTAGTGAGTTTAGGACCTTTCCCATACCTCCTTCCATCTTCTTCCCCAACAATTACAACAACAACAGAGGAGATGGCGGCGGAGCGGGGGAGGATGCGTCCTCACACCGGCTCGATTAGCGCCATTGACCACGCGCTCCACGGGGTTACCACGAAGGGGCTCCTTGTCAGCTCCTCGTCAAGGGCGGAGCCTGGTAAACCCCCCGCACGCACCCAATGAGAAGCAACGTGCCGATTCCACGAGGCGGAGCTAACGAGCCGAGGGCGTGTCACTCCCCGCCGGATATACGCGGCCACGCGCCGGATGTGACGTGAGATGCGCCCCCAGCTGGAGAAAGAACGTTGCCTACGACCGCTGAGAGGAAGAAAGCCCCGCCTGTGAAAGAACGTTACCACCTCGAGCGCTGTGCAACCTTCCGCATCTCTGGACCGGACCGGGTCGACCCTGTCCTTGAGCCAAGAGTGCACCTTGAGCCATCGATACCCGCTGTCCTTTTCATCAACCCCCGTGTGAGTCAGCCTTGTCCCGTTTATCTGTCGTCTGTCCGGGAATAATATAAGATTGTGTCTAAGTGCCTGTCTTCCTATGATGTACCTCTCGTCCCTGTAATCTAACCTTTCCGTACGAATATAATCTCCTCCGGAGGTCTTGAGAATTGAAACATTGGTGTCGTATTGTGTTATTGTAATCCAGCCGGGTGTCTTCTTTTCCTTATTGAGCCAGCATCGCGCGACTAGTCAACGTTCGGGTATAATATCGAGCATAATCTTGTGCAGACGTGGTCATCCCAAAACCGCTCGGTGAATAACATCCAAGCCACGTCTGTAACAATTGGTGTCGAGGAGTGGAATTCGAACCCGGGACTAAATTAGTTAGGCCCAAATTTTGGGAGGGAAAATCGAGCCGGAGCGCGTACGGCGCTCGACCGAATCGATTCGGAGCGCGTTTCCCGCGCGAAATTATAACGGCCGAAATTTGAATTTGTTTTACGAAAATAAAAATAAAAAAACCGAATTTTGAAAGTCGCGCTATGGCGGGTCAAGACAGCTGGGGTCCGGTAAAGGAGAGTGAGGTAGGGTCGATCCAGGACCAAATTGAGGGACAAGAGGAGAGCGAAGCAGTGAGGGCGGCAGGTTCGCAAAATAGCGCCGTCACGCACGAAGTAGCGGGCGCGCAAAACGGCGCGCTCGCTCACGTGGTTGAAGGGTCCCAAAATAGCGGCGCCGCGGAGGGCGAGCCTGCGGTGGCGGCTGGGGACGCTGGGCAAACCGGGTTTGACCTCAGATTATTCTTGACCCAACTGAATGCAAAAATGGATAGGATGGAGGGCCAAATGGGGGTAATGAGGGACGAAGCGAGGGCTCGGAGTGAGCAATTGGGGGTAATGAGGGACGAAGCGAGGGGTACCGGTGAGGGATTAGACAAGAAATTAGAGGGGTTAGACAATGGGATAGAAGGGGTGAAACATGGGTTAACGGGGGTAGAAAACAGAATGGCCGCTCAAGAGAATCAAATGGAAGGGATGCAAAAGGGGTTAGAGGGGGTAGAAAATAGAATGGCTGCCCAGGAGAATCAGATAGAGGGAGTGAAAAATGGGTTAGAGGGGTTAGAAAACACCATGGAAGGCAAATTGAGGGACATGAGGGACCAAGCGGAAAGGGAAGTTAACCAAATGGGGCAGCAGATAGAGGGGGTCAGAATGGGGGTAGAAACCAAACTGGATGCTCACAGGGAGGAAATGGAGCAGATGAGGGTGGCATCTGGGCAGGAGATGCAAGTGATGGGAGAGGAGATCAGAAGAGGAGTGAGTGAGGAGGTCGGAGGAGTGCGCGAGGAGGTGAGGCACTGTAAGGAGCACATGGAGAAGGAGGTGAGAAAGGGGACTGTAAAGTTACAAGGGGGCATAGAGGACCTGACGCAGGAGGTGGAGCAGCTGACGGTGGGACAGACGGAGTTAGTGGAGCAGGTTCAAAGGAACACTGCGGTATTAGGAGGTTTAAAGGCGACACAGAAAGAACTAAAAGATGACTTGGTAGCGACGAAGAGGGAATGTCCGATGGTACGTGAGGGACTGACAACGAGGTTGGACGAGGTGATAGAGGTAATGGAGACGAAGGACCGGCAGGTGAGGACGCACATGGAAACGGTCAAGGTAGCCTTGGAGGACGAGCTTGAGGAGACGTACCGGGGAATAAAAGAGGTGAGGCACAAATTAGAAGAAGTGGAAGAAGGGGTGAGCGAAATTAAGAAGCGACGGAGAGGGGATAACAAAGAGATAAAAGAGGAGATAAAAGAATTGGTCCAAAGTCTGTGTTTGGATCGTGATGTGCTCGTTAACCGGATGAGGGATTCGCAGGTGATGGAGGAGAAGCGAAGAGGAAGAGGACCTGGTGTAAGTGGTGACCAATATGGTCGTGCGTATGATGCGCCAGGGGATTTAATAAGCTTGGGGGTCGAGATGGACCCGGGTGTTCGTGAGAGGCCGTTGGTGAAGTGTGCGACAGGTCTGGTGTGCGAAAGAGGAGGTGTGCGAGAAAGTCCGACTCTGGGGTGTGTGAGGAAAAAGTGCGTGCCAAGGAGTGAGTGTGCTGGCAAGAGTGAGTCGGTCGTAGCGCGTGTGCGAGGGAGCACATGGAAGCGTGGTGTGGTGAGTGTTACAGAGGGTGTGACGGGAGAGTGTGCGCAGGAGTGTGCGCGAGAAAGGTGTGTGACGGACAGGTGCATGAGGAAAGAGTGCGCTGTCAGAAGTAAGGAAGAGTGTCCACCTGTGGTGAGTGTTACAGAGGGTGTAACGGGAGAGTGTGCGCGAGAAAGGTGTGTGACGGACAGGTGCATGGGGAAAGAGTGTGCTGTCAAGAGTAAGGGTGAGTGCGCTGTCAGGAATGGAGGTGAAAGTAGTGAGTGACAAGGAGCGTGAGTTGGTTGTGACAGGTGAGCGAGGATGTACACCTGGGATGGAAGGATGCACACCTGGAATGGTAGAGCGTGAGTGGGAATGCACGCTGGAGTTGGTGGTGAGGCACGTGGATGGGTGTGCGAATGAGGGCACACCTGTGATTGTCACAGAGGAGGTGACCGAGGAGGGGCGCGAAGCGGTGTATTGGTGAGGTGTGCGAGCAACGAATGTGTGCCAAAGTGTTCGGTGGTCAGGTGTGTGACCAAGGCTGTGAGTGGAATGGGTGTACCTGGGTGTGTAAGGAAAGGTACGAGGAGCATGGGCACGGCTGGATGTGTGAGCAAGGAACGGGCTGCGGGGTGTAAGCATGCAGGTGAAGCATCGACGTTACACGGGTTAGAGGTTAGAGCGACTTTTAGCCGAAGCGGGCCCTCGGTGCGTGCCGGGCCTCGCTTTGAACGGCCGCGTCCAGGCTCCACTAGGTGGAGCGGGCAGCTGGATAGGAAGGGTCGTTATGGCGACCACGTTTTGTTGAGACGTGCCGGCAGGTCGAGATCGGGACATTGGATGGCTCCACGCCGAGGTGATGCGTGGGATCTCGGCCCGGGTAAGCCCCCGTCCCTGCCCCGAATGCGGGACGTATCCAGCCGCTGGCACAAAACGACCCGCATTCATTGCTCGGCTGTACGAAGCCGGGCTGTAGATGTGAATTGGCGCACCGAGAGGATGTAATAAGTAGACGGGTAATGGTGATAGTGATAGTAGTGATTTGATACGAAATTTAGAAAAGTGAATAGAATTGGCAGTAAATGGAAAATTTTTGAATTGTTGGATTTGGACGAGCGAAATTGGTAGTGAGAGACCCCCGATGTGGTGGGATGGCAAATCCACCATCCCTCACAGGGGGGGGCAAATGCGCACTAGCTTATGGGGTGTATGGCAGTGAAAACTAGCCCGGGTGGGTTAGGTTATATTGTAGGGATCTAGAAGAGATTGACATTAGGTGACGTTAAGTTTAGTTAGTGACTGATACCTGTAGTGGGGACGCAGGTAGATTAGTATGGATGATAATGACGTGGGAGCGCAATAGTTTAAAGGGACGACTGGGAAGCGCAAGTTTCAGAAGGGAGTAGTTAGCTGAGATGATGCTGTGTGTGTGAGAATTGAACAGGTGTGATTGCACAGGTGTGCAACTGGACAGGTGTGTGGAGCAGTGTATGAGTAGTGAGTGTGTGGATCAGCGTGAATGCGCTTGGGGAGAGAAGGGTGCAGGTGGCACCAGGTGTGAGAGCACAGGTGTGCAGGTACAGGTGTGTGGAGAGAGTTGGAGTGAGTGGTACGGAGTGGTGTGCATGGTGCGAAGGTGTGGATGGGGGAAGAGTGGACCCCTTTCACGAGTACCCGGGGCGGGTAGTGTAAGTGTTAGGTAGAGGGGACAGGTAAATTGTGGATGGATATTGGCATTTGTGGTGCGGTTGCAGAATGGTGTTGTGGATGGGTGCATTAGTGTTGTGGAAATGGCTGGGCGTGTAGCCTGTTAGTGTGTGTAGTTGGTTGGGCACTCCACCACTGTGAGGATGTCGGCCAGGTGAGGCCGCAGGTGGGCTCTGGGAGCCGGTAGTTGTGAGTGGGTGCCTGAGGATCCCGGGTGTGGATCGGGTAGCCCAGTGCCAGAGAGGGCACCGAGTGGGGAGAGTGCCAGAGAGCCTTCCCCAGGTAGTTAGGTTAGGGTAAGGAGCAGGTAAGCTCGGAGGCAACCGCAGTGGTGGAGGTGTGCAGGTGGGTAGACCTGCTGGGAGAGGTACACGCCACAGCCCAGAAATTGTGCGAGGGCACCGGGAGATGAATCGGGGGAGTGAGACCCCAAATTGAAAAGCACCACAGTTTGGCCAATGGGAATTGGTTTTTAGAACCCATAGTGTAAGAGGGCCAATGGTTTGGCCGGAGAAAGACCCCGGGTAGTGTAAAGTTGTTAAAGTCATTTAGGAAATAGTTAGGATTGATGAACCTGTCGCACCATACGCAGCCACTTACCTGTGGTGATGATGATGACTCCACACCTGTGTTTCCTTTGTTTTGTTGCAGGAAATGAGAATTGCTGTGTGGATTGGTGAGACGCATCACGACGTGGATGAGACATTGGGGTGATTCCATCTCTCCCTCCTTAGGAGGGACTGATGATGAATTGGTGATGGCAAATTTTGATGTTGAGTTGAAAATGGCAAATTTTGATGAGAGTTGAAAATGGCAAATTTGATTGGTTAGGAGGGAGAGAAGACGAATTTGGTTTATGGGAGGAACGGGGAAGACAGTAGGGATGTTTGTTGATTTGTAAAGTAGATGTTTATGGGTAGTGTTGTGTTTTGTGGATGCAGTAAGGGGTAAGGGAGGGGCCATGTAGGTTACCTGGTGGGGGGGGCGTACGATAGGAACGTACCTGTCTCACCTGGTTCCCATGTGCCCCCAGTGTGCGTTACCTTATATTGCGTGCACTTTTGCGCCCTTACCACCTTACTCACTTGTTTCTTCTTTTGTCTCCCACCTCCGAGGATCTGGCTTTGGGGTAGAGAGAGAGGAGAGAGAGGTGCTGGCTGCGCAGTTGTGGGCCTGCACTTTCGCTGTTTGCTGCCGGGATCGATACACCATATGGACCGCAATGTTTGTGGCCACCCACAATGGACCGCAGTTCGTTTGCGGCCAAGCACCACCCGGGGATGGACCTATGGGTCAACGTGGCACCTATGCCATACAGGTGAACCACTTTTAGTTAACACCAAGTGCACCACAAGAAGAGCAAGAGACACCTGCAGGGTTAGGAGTTGTCGAAGTTATTTTTATTCCAATGAACAATGGTGACCAACCGATTGGTGGTGGGGTGGTGCTTTTGATGCTGGGAAAGGGTGCTCTGCACGTTATTAAAGGCCGTCGGCCACAGAGCACTCGTGGGTTGGTGTATCGATGCTGGCAAGCGCGCTCTCTCTATGCATAACATCTGCATGTGTTCCTCCAAAAACAGGTCCTGGATCGTAGTGTAGATATCAGCGTAATCTTGTAAATAATGCTCCCTACCGGCTGTATGTTTAGTTTGCGAATTCTTTCCGGATTCGGTTATCCTGTGGGTGTGTTTCTGTGAGGAGAAGGGTGCAACGTCGCAGGGGGACATATTTACTCATTTGTGAATATCTGTAAAACTGTCGCACTCAGGGTAGAGTTAATAGTAGAGGGAACTACATTGTGTGCCACACTAAAGTAGGTAAAAATTTATCGGGTCGGGACGCCCCGAGGGTAGAGAAGGGTGCAATGTTGCGAATATGGAATTTGGCCTCCATATCCGCTTGTAAATATTCCCCTATTTTCTCCAATACTCCCCAACTTTCCCCAATCCCCCATTCCCTAGTCCCATTGCATGTAAATAACAATCAGTAGAGCCGACCTTCCCCTTATTCCCCCATTAAATGTCGTGCCCAGGTCCACCGCACCACACGTAGACAACTTTCGGACATCTTCCTAGTTATTCTTATTCTATGTCAGTTAAGGCCTCGTCTCCATTAATTATGACTCTTCGTTGCACCAGAATGTGATTATATGGCATCAGTAGTGAGTTTAGGACCTTTCCCATACCTCCTTCCATCTTCTTCCCCAACAATTACAACAACAACAGAGGAGATGGCGGCGGAGCGGGGGAGGATGCGTCCTCACACCGGCTCGATTAGCGCCATTGACCACGCGCTCCACGGGGTTACCACGAAGGGGCTCCTTGTCAGCTCCTCGTCAAGGGCGGAGCCTGGTAAACCCCCCGCACGCACCCAATGAGAAGCAACGTGCCGATTCCACGAGGCGGAGCTAACGAGCCGAGGGCGTGTCACTCCCCGCCGGATATACGCGGCCACGCGCCGGATGTGACGTGAGATGCGCCCCCAGCTGGAGAAAGAACGTTGCCTACGACCGCTGAGAGGAAGAAAGCCCCGCCTGTGAAAGAACGTTACCACCTCGAGCGCTGTGCAACCTTCCGCATCTCTGGACCGGACCGGGTCGACCCTGTCCTTGAGCCAAGAGTGCACCTTGAGCCATCGATACCCGCTGTCCTTTTCATCAACCCCCGTGTGAGTCAGCCTTGTCCCGTTTATCTGTCGTCTGTCCGGGAATAATATAAGATTGTGTCTAAGTGCCTGTCTTCCTATGATGTACCTCTCGTCCCTGTAATCTAACCTTTCCGTACGAATATAATCTCCTCCGGAGGTCTTGAGAATTGAAACATTGGTGTCGTATTGTGTTATTGTAATCCAGCCGGGTGTCTTCTTTTCCTTATTGAGCCAGCATCGCGCGACTAGTCAACGTTCGGGTATAATATCGAGCATAATCTTGTGCAGACGTGGTCATCCCAAAACCGCTCGGTGAATAACATCCAAGCCACATCTGTAACAATATCATCATCTTGTGCAGCATCATCCAGCCAGAAAACATATCATCATCTTATGCAGCATCATCCAGCCAGAGAACATAACATCATATAGTGCAGCAGCATCCAGCCAGAGAACATAACATCATCTTGTGCAGCATCATCCAGCCAGAGAACATATTGTTACGGTCCGCGGATTAGATGTTATTTTTACCGAGCGGAGGTAACCGCGGCCGAACAGTTGTTCCCCGACTAAACCCGATTTACCCAAACGTTGGCCGTATCGCGCCACCGCTATTCAATGAGGGAAAAGACTAAGACGACGGATGTGAAGAAAAGGAAGACGAAGGCAAAGAAAGGTTTGAAATACGATTACTATTTATTACTATTTACAGGCTCAAAGTAACCAAGGAGAAGGAAAGATAATAAAATAATATACAGAAGCTTTTAGAGACACAGGGAAAATACTAGCTTATCTAACAGGCTTAATTAATACCCAGGACAGAACAAACGAAGACACAGACTCACGCGGGGAATTGCAGAGTGGATTGGCTGGAAGGAGGAATGTTCAGCTCGGACCACAAGCTGGAAGGCTTGGCAGGGCGCACAGCAAGCCGGGCCTCGTCAGGCTGGGAACGAGCAGGGCGACGGCGGCACGCGTACCTCGCTGCACGCGGCCGGGGCTGGTTGTTGCTCCACGTCTCGGGCGCTTTTGAGTCCTCCCCTTCTTTCTCCCAAATCGTCTGACGCATCTTTCTCTCCTTGCGCACTTGTATCTCTGAAGGTCGTCTCTTTTCCGACTCAGAACTCATCTCCTTGGGGAACGTCCCACAGCGGGTTATATATGCCCCGCCCCTCAACCTTTGCGAACCTCCTTGATCTTTCTTGCCACACCCTCTCGAAGTCCAACCCCTTGTTTTTGGTTGGTTGAGTGGGGCTTACTCACTCCTCCCCTCTCTGACGAGGTGGGGACCCGCCTTTCCTCCCCAACCCTGCCTCGTGGCCAATGGTGGCTTTGGAGGGGATGTAATTGCCAATCGAGGCTTGGCAATGACGAAAGGGGGAAATGGAGGTTTTTGGGAATGGGAATGAAGGGAATCTATTCTTTCACTTGGTGCAATGGAGTGTCATTCTAATGGAAGACAAGGCCTTACTCTAAAACACATAATAAGATATAAGCTACTGAACAAGGGTTTTATCGTGTCCTGCAATGTGGTGTTTATGGAATTAACTACCGAGACGCCCTTTTTTTTATCTTTGCACAACTCTGGAGGCAGGAGGGGCCATATCCAACAATGGTACACAACAATTTCCAATACAATACAATAAAAAAAATGCCATCCTCATATCCGCAACAATATCATCATCTTATGCAGCATCATCCAGCCAGAGAACATAACATCATAATGTGCAGCAGCATCCAGCCAGAGAACATATCATCATCTTGTGCAGCAACATCCAGCCAGAAAACAAAACATCATCTTGTGCAGCATCATCCAGCCAGAAAACAAAACATCATCTTGTGCAGCATCATCCAGCCAGAGAACATAACATCATCTTGTGCAGCATCATCCAGCCAGAGAACATATCATCATCTTATGCAGCATCATCCAGCCAGAGAACATAACATCATAATTTGCAGCAGCATCCAGCCAGAGAATATATCATCATCTTGTGCAGCATCATCCAGCCAGATAACATATCATCATCCTGTGCAGCAGCATCCAGACAGAGAACATAACATCATCTTGTGCAGCACCATCCAGCAAGAGAACATAACATCCTCGCGTGCAGCATCCAGCAAGAGAACATAACATCCTCCCGTGCAGCATCGTCCAGCAAGAGAACATAACATAATAATGTGCAGCATCATCCAGCCAGAGAACATAACATCATCTCGTGCAGCACCATCCAGCCAGAGAACATAACATCCTCTCGTGCAGCACCATCCAGCAAGAGAACATAACATCCTCTCGTGCAGCACCATCCAGCCAGAGAACATAACATCATCTCGTGCAGCACCATCCAGCCAGAGAACATAACATCCTCTTGTGCAGCATCATCCAGACAGAGAGCATAAAATCATCCTGTGCAGCACCATCCAGCAAGAGAACATAACATCCTCTCGTGCAGCAGCATCCAGCAGAGAACATAACATCATATTGTGCAGCACCATCCAGCAAGAGAACATAGCATCCTCTCGTGCAGCATCATCCAGCCATAGAACATAACATCCTCTCGTGCAGCATCATCCAGCAACAGAACATAACATCATCTCGTGCAGCATCATCCAGCCAGAGAACATAACATCTTGTGCCGCATCATCCAGCCAGAGAACATAACATCATCTTGTGCCGCATCATCCAGCCAGAGAACATAACATTATCTTGTGCAGCACCATCCAGCCAGAGAACATACCATCATCTTGTGCTGCATCATCCAGCCAGAGAACATAACATCATCTTGTGCCGCACCATCCAGCCAGAGAACATAACATCATCTCGTGCAGCATCATCCAGCCAGAGAACATAACATCATCTCGTGCAGCATCGTCCAGCAAGAGAACATAACATCATCTTGTGCCGCATCATCCAGCCAGAGAACATAACATCATCTTGTGCCACATCATCCAGCCAGAGAACATAACATCATCTCGTGCCGCATCGTCCAGCCAGAGAACATAACATCATCTTGTGCCGCATCATCCAGCAAGAGAAAATAACATCATCTCGTGCAGCACCATCCAGCCAGAGAACATAACATCATCTCGTGCAGCATCATCCAGCAAGAGAACATAACATCATCTTGTGCAGCATCATCCAGCCAGAGAACATAACATCATCTTGTGCAGCATCATCCAGCCAGAGAACATACCATCATCTTGTGCCGCATCATCCACCGAGAGAACATAACGTCATCTTGTGCCGCATCATCCAGCCAGAGAACATAACATCATCTTGTGCCGCACCATCCAGCCAGAGAACATAACATCCTCTCGTGCAGCACCATCCAGCCAGAGAACATAACATCACCTCGTGCAGCATCATCCAGCAAGAGAACATAACATCATCTTGTGCCGCACCATCCAGCCAGAGAACATAACATCATCTTGTGCAGCATCATCCAGCAAGAGAACATAACATCATCTTGTGCTGCATCATCCAGCCAGAGAACATAACATCATCTCGTGCCGCACCATCCAGCCAGAGTACATAACATCATCTTGTGCCGCATCATCCAGCCAGAGAACATAACATCATCTTGTGCAGCAACATCCAGCCAGAAAACAAAACATCATCTTGTGCAGCATCATCCAGCCAGAAAACAAAACATCATCTTGTGCAGCATCATCCAGCCAGAGAACATATCATCATCTTATGCAGCATCATCCAGCCAGAGAACATAACATCATCTTGTGCAGCATCATCCAGCCAGAGAACATATCATCATCTTATGCAGCATCATCCAGCCAGAGAACATAACATCATAATTTGCAGCAGCATCCAGCCAGAGAATATATCATCATCTTGTGCAGCATCATCCAGCCAGATAACATATCATCATCCTGTGCAGCAGCATCCAGACAGAGAACATAACATCATCTTGTGCAGCACCATCCAGCAAGAGAACATAACATCCTCGCGTGCAGCATCATCCAGCAAGAGAACATAACATCCTCTCGTGCAGCATCGTCCAGCAAGAGAACATAACATAATAATGTGCAGCATCATCCAGCCAGAGAACATAACATCATCTCGTGCAGCACCATCCAGCCAGAGAACATAACATCCTCTCATGCAGCACCATCCAGCAAGAGAACATAACATCCTCTCGTGCAGCACCATCCAGCCAGAGAACATAACATCATCTCGTGCAGCACCATCCAGCCAGAGAACATAACATCCTCTTGTGCAGCATCATCCAGACAGAGAGCATAACATCATCCTGTGCAGCACCATCCAGCAAGAGAACATAACATCCTCTCGTGCAGCAGCATCCAGCAGAGAACATAACATCATATTGTGCAGCACCATCCAGCAAGAGAACATAGCATCCTCTCGTGCAGCATCATCCAGCCAGAGAACATAACATCCTCTCGTGCAGCATCATCCAGCAACAGAACATAACATCATCTCGTGCAGCATCATCCAGCCAGAGAACATAACATCATCTTGTGCCGCATCATCCAGCCAGAGAACATAACATCATCTTGTGCCGCATCATCCAGCCAGAGAACATAACATCATCTCGTGCAGCATCATCCAGCCAGAGAACATAACATTATCTTGTGCAGCACCATCCAGCCAGAGAACATACCATCATCTTGTGCTGCATCATCCAGCCAGAGAACATAACATCATCTTGTGCCGCACCATCCAGCCAGAGAACATAACATCATCTCGTGCAGCATCATCCAGCCAGAGAACATAACATCATCTTGTGCAGCATCGTCCAGCAAGAGAACATAACATCATCTTGTGCCGCATCATCCAGCCAGAGAACATAACATCATCTTGTGCCACATCATCCAGCCAGAGAACATAACATCATCTCGTGCCGCATCGTCCAGCCAGAGAACATAACATCATCTTGTGCCGCATCATCCAGCAAGAGAAAATAACCATCTCGTGCAGCACCATCCAGCCAGAGAACATAACATCATCTCGTGCAGCATCATCCAGCAAGAGAACATAACATCATCTTGTGCAGCATCATCCAGCCAGAGAACATAACATCATCTTGTGCAGCATCATCCAGCCAGAGAACATACCATCATCTTGTGCCGCATCATCCACCGAGAGAACATAACGTCATCTTGTGCCGCATCATCCAGCCAGAGAACATAACATCATCTTGTGCCGCACCATCCAGCCAGAGAACATAACATCCTCTCGTGCAGCACCATCCAGCCAGAGAACATAACATCACCTCGTGCAGCATCATCCAGCAAGAGAACATAACATCATCTTGTGCTGCATCATCCAGCCAGAGAACATAACATCATCTCGTGCCGCACCATCCAGCCAGAGTACATAACATCATCTTGTGCCGCATCATCCAGCCAGAGAACATAACATCATCTTGTGCCGCATCATCCAGCCAGAGAACATAACATCATCTCCTGCAGCACCATCCAGCCAGAGAAGATAACATCATCTCGTGCAGCATCATCCAGCAAGAGAACATAACATCATCTTGTGCCGCACCATCCAGCCAGAGAACATAACATCTTGTGCCGCATCATCCAGCCAGAGAACATATCATCATCTTGTGCAGCATCATCCAGCCAGAGGACATAACATCATCTTGTGCCGCATCATCCAGCCAGAGAACATATCATCATCTCGTGCAGCATCATCCAGCCAGAGGACATAACATCATCTTGTGCCGCAACATCCAGCCAGAGAACATAACATCATGATGTGCCGCATCATCCAGCCATAGAACATATCATCATCTCGTGCAGCATCATCCAGCCAGAGAACATAACATCATCTCGTGCAGCACCATCCAGCCAGAGAACATAACATCATCTTGTGCCGCATCATCCAGCCAGAGAACATAACATCATCTCGTGCAGCATCATCCAGCCAGAGAACATAACATCATCTCGTGCAGCATCATCCAGCCAGAGAACATATCATCATCTCGTGCAGCATCATCCAGCCAGAGAACATAACATCATCTTGTGCCGCATCATCCAGTCAGAGAACATAACATCATTTTGTGCCGCATGATCCAGTCATTTGGTGTTGATCTGTAATGTCATGACATCGTGGACTCTTTGCCTTTAACCACTGCAAGGCAGCCAGAATATTAGCAGGTCATACTGTACATACAGGTATATCCTATGACCTTTGTAACTCAGCTTTCTCTTGACCTTCATATGGGACCATCTGAGCTCGTTATGGCAACTTCGGTAAGTATAGGGTGCACACAGGTTTGAGATCTGTGTGTACAGTACATTAAGTGCAGGCCTGTGAATTGCACATCGATTGCCACAATGAAGTGGCACCATCTCCCCGAATGGGATCCTCAGTGAGATCAGCCGAATTTCCATAGGATTTCGATCCGTTGGGGTATCCGCAACATCCAAGTCGTTAGCTTTAGCTTGAGCAACCATTTCCCCCATGTTTTAGAGACGATCACAGATTTTGCAGATCGTGTTTTTCCCCTTCACACGAGCATGCGTAAACTTGGGTAGAAAGACTTCCTTTACTCTAGGTGGTTGCTGTGCTTACTGATGTTGAATTGCAGTACAGTTTGTCGGTACATTCGACAATGAAAGCAAGTACATGCAGTGCCCATAGAAAGTCTACACCTGCTTCCAAATTTTTCACCTTTTGTTCCCTTATACCCTGGAATTAAACTGAATTAAATCAGACTTTTTCCACCTTCATTTATACATCATAACCCACAACTTCCAAGTGAAAAACAAATTCTACAAATTTTAGAAAGTTAATCAAAGATGCAAAACTAGAATATCTTGGTTGGATAAGTGCCCCCCACCCTGAATTAATACTTGGTGGAAGCACCTTTGACAGCGATTACAGGTGTGTGTCTTTTGGGATAGGGACCATCCGATAGCGGTTACCGCCAATAGCGGTTAAATTGCAAATATAAAGTCCCAACCACATCTACCACCCATAATTGGAGGAAAAACCAATCAGGTTATTCTGATTGATAATTAATTATTGATTGGTTATTCCATCCAATTTCTGTTGAGAGACAATTACGGGTGAGAGACAGCCATGATTTGATTATTATCCTCTGTCGATCCAAGTGTACCTTTAGAAAATCAGATTGACTTGCATTACACAAGACATTTGTCCATTTCTCAATGGAGTACTGCTCTCCCGTATGGTTGGCGCCCCAGCATCACATCTATTTTTCCTGCATTCTGTAGAATCTGAAGCTCGCGTCATTATCGGAATCTCTCAAGATCAGTTGCTTTCACATCGCAGGCAGGTTGGTGGTGTTGCTGTTTTCAACTACCTCTTCTGAAATATTTCTCATTCCTCTTATTACCCCATGCTGACCCATTGTTGCTGATTTCAGTGATTCTTCTACCTCCTCCTTTTCTGTTTGCTCATTCTCTTGATGGTGTTACCCAATTGTTGCCCCGTAACCTCATTGTCATTTTATCCTTGCTCTTCATGAGCCTCACTCTTGTAGAGGAAAAAAACGCATTAACTTTTAATTATATTTTGTACTAAAACAAAACTGCACATTTAGTATTGCACTTCATTTGCCAAGTCGTCTACGAATCCTTTAACAAATTCATGTTTTTGCATGATTTTCGCATGTTTTTTGCACAAATTCCAAATCTTTCCTATCCTTTGCCAGAAAACCATTGCCCTCAATTTCTTACATCATGTGGTGAGCATCTAAGGATTTTTTTTCAGCATGAAAAGTGCTTTCTACTGCATTAATGAATGCAAATCCTTTGTTATTCATGACATCCAGTGTCTCTCTACATCCATATATCTCATTAAAATCGATATAGCAGAATACTGAGCACCAAAAGCAAGAAAACAACACCTCGCAATCACAAACAACGCACAAATTTTAATACGAAATGTCACACTTGTGTAGGTATGTAGATACCAAAAGTATCCCTATTTGAATGACCATCTGCTTTAAATGTATCGGAGTGGCGACCCGAACATCATTGTAAACGTAGCTAAGAAAATCCTTTTTTTACAGCAGAATCGATGATCTGTCTACAGCATAGTACATGAATGATTCTGCTTTCAGAAACCAATTTATGAATCGACACAGTTAATAGTGAGAGTTTTGTGTTTGACAATGACTTGTATTGATAAGTCACCTGCCTTACCTGCATTGAGGAGTCACCTGCTTTGAAAGGTCACCACTTTCACTCAGCAGAAGCGTTGATTGCAGAAGACAGATTTCAAAGAATGGAATTATTTTCTCTTTGCATGCATTTCTGCTTCATTCTTGGTCGATGCGATCAGATGCGAGGCAATCCAAAAGTTCGTTCTCTAGGATTGTCACCATTCAAAGAAACACCAACATTTCTACTTATTTTTCAATATATTGTACAAGGATACATCTGTGTATGATGAACAATAATAATAACTAGAACAGCACTCATAGAGAGCATACCTCCACCAGGCTGAACAGTTTACATTTTGTATCCTACTGATAGGCCAGATCTGGATCCGGACCTGTACAAAAGTCGAATCGGTTTGTTATCGTCGCCTAACCAACTAATCCACAATGTTTCATCTGAATCCGTCCACAACTTCTTCAGATATCGTGTTATATATCGTTTTTCCCTATCACTAAATGGTGAAGAAACACTTAACACATTCTCAGATCCAGATCCAGATTCGGATCTACACCAAAATCTAATCATTTTGTCTTTGTCGTGAACCGACCTGTGCATTAAATTTTGTCCGAATCCTTCCATAACTTTTTGAGATATATTTTTCACAGACAGACAAAAAAACAAGAAGAAAGACGTCATGCAGAGCACGATACTTGAAAAATCCACCAACCAACTCCCCTCCACCCACAAAGAAGTTGCCATGGAGACATCAAATTGTCCATTTTATTATGATTAAAATTGATGTTAATCATAGCTTTGGTCAATCAGATGAAAATTGATTATTTTTCAGATGAAAATTGATGATTTTAGCAGTTTGACCTTGAGTTGACCTTTGATCTTTTGACCTCAAAAATAATTGGTTTCCCAATTCAGTGACTGAATATGCAAAAGCTGGTAAAATTTCAAGCCAATCAGACGAAAAATTACGATTTTAGAAATTTGACCTCAAGATGACCTTTGACCCAAAATCAATAGGTTTCTCAGTTGTGACTATCTCTACAACTTGGTAAAGTTTCATGATGATTGCTTTTGAATTGTGACCTGTAGGTGAGGGAGAAACAGATGAAAAATCCCTCATAAAGCGACACTTGGCAAAAGAGAACCAAGTAGAATAGCACTCAGTAGAGCATCCTTTTGGCCTCACAAATAATTGGTGGTTGAATTATGTGACCTGATATGCAAATCGCCTTCAAATTTTAAGTTAATAGGATGAAAATTGACAATTTAAGAAATTTGGCCTATGTTGACCTTGTGACCAATGTTGATCTCAAAAATAGTTGGTGGTTGAATTCAGTTCGCTGATATGAAAATCCTCTTCAAATTTCGAGTCAATCGGATGGAAATTGAGGATTTTAGAAATTGGAAAACAGTGGTTGACCTTTGGCCTATGTTGACCTTGTGACATGCATTGATCCCAAAAATAGTTGGTGGTTGAATTCAGTTAGCTGATATGAAAATACTATTGAAATTTCAAGTCAATCAGATGAAAATTAAGGATTTTAGAAACCTTGAAAAAGTGGTTGACCTTTGGCCTATGTTGACCTTTTGGCCTATGCTCATCTCAAAAATAGTTGTTGGTTGAATTCAGTTAGCTGATATAAAAATCCTATTCGGATTTCAAGTCAATCGGATAAAAATTGAGGATTTTAGAAACCTGGAAAAAGTGGTTGACCTTTGGCCTATGTTGACCTTTTGGCCTATGCTCATCTCAAAAATAGTTGTTGGTTGAATTCAGTTAGCTGATATAAAAATCCTAATCGGATTTCAAGTCAATCGGATAAAAATTGAGGATTTTAGAAACCTGGAAAAAGTGGTTGACCTTTGGCCTATGTTTTGACCTCGAAAATAGAGGATTTTGTTGGACCACAAACCCTACCATTTGGTGAAGTTTCGTGAAGATCGTTTTAAATTTTGACCTGGAGGCAAATATAAGTGAGTGGACAGACAAACACACAAATAAACAAACACACACACACACAAACCGGAGTGATCGACATACTTGCAATTTTTTTTTTTGCCAAGTAACAAACAAACACACACGCGCACACACACACACACACACACACACACACACACACACACACACACACACACACACACACACACACACACACACACACACACGTGATCAACATTAAAAAAAATTTTGCCAAGTAATAACAAAGTCGACCGACCAATATACTTGAAAATCTTCGATTTTGCAAGTAGCAAACAGAAAGACAGACAGGGTTGAAATCATAACCTCCATCTACCTTCGGTGGTGGAGGTAAATATTCTTACCAATTAAATATATGTACTTCTTTCTTCTTTTGGTAATCTTATAGCATTATTAGGAGTATATAATTTGGAGAACATCCTGAACATCCCACATATTTAACTTATTCTCTCCTCCTCTTCCCTTTATAAGGAGTGAGGGCTGAAGGCACCAAGCTTCCGCCCTGCCATGACCACTCTCCTCCTCGACTCTCCTCTGTTCTCAGCCAACTCTCCCCACTCTCCAACCATCCCCACCTTACTGATGTCCCTCTTCACACAATTCTGTCCTCTCAACAGCCTTCATTTCTGCATAATTAACACGACAAGGAAATCAAAGCACACGAAGACAAATGAAATGTTTACTCCTTGGTAAAATTTTTCTATTCCATTTTGAATCTATTCCTTAAAATAAATGTTGATAATTTTAATAACTGACTTAAATTCAGACCATACACTAAATCACAATTACCAACCAAAGGAGTCAACCATTGGTTCAGAAAATATTTTAAAGAATATGACCACAAATGAAGCCACGAATGATTCGAGCTATTTTTTATATATATATTTTTGTATACTGAATCGAGGCTCGTGAAAGAGCTAACATTTATTTCACAAACAAATCAACCAGACAAACAAAATGTATAAAAAGAGGGAGCGGAAGACAAGATGGGGAGAGAAGGGGAAGCACAGAAACACAACATTTGAGAGCAGGGAGATGTGTGGGAGGGAGAGGGCTTGGGGGGAGGAGGCGTGGAAAGGGGGCAAGAAGCCATCCGCTCGGCAAAATAACATCTTGTCCACGGTCTCGAACGAGGTTGCTCACCTGCCTCCCTGGAGGGAGCTGGGCAGCTTCAGGACTCACGTCGGTCAGTCGCGGACAAGGGGATTAATCCCCCCTTCTTAAGGGGAAAAGGGGCTGATGGTGAGATCCGCAACAATTGGTAGTCAGGAGTTGGGATTCGAACCTGGGACTAAATTTATTTCGCCCAAATTTTGGACACCAATTGTGCTATTGGCCGTAACAATTGAGTTTGAGTAACAATTGAGTTAACACCAAAGAGAAATTTTGGTGTACGTGAGTAATTTGAGTTGTATTTTTAAAAATAGATTCTTAAACTATACATTTAAAATTTGGTCTTCACAATTAGCCTTCTTTTTCAAAAAAAAGTACAAAAAATTAGTAAATAATTAGCACTCTTCAAAGCAGGATTTGAAGTAATGACCACGTAATTTGTCAGAAGTGTCTATAAATCATAACACCAACACGTTTAAAAGCCCAATTTGACAAGAGGATAATTTTTATAATGTGAGGCTTCGAAGGCTGTTCAACAACAGATTGGGAATTCCAATTCCATGTCAGTTCCTGTTCCTCATCATTTTCCTATTTTATAGCTTACATGACATGTTGGCATTCCTTATTGGCCTAAAAGCCACCATTATTTCACTTAACATGACTTAACATAACAGTCACCTCCGTCGTGCGAAGTCCTTCCTCGGCACACCTGAGCTCCTCACCACATACAAGGCTTTCATCCGCAGCTCAATGGAATACTGTTCTCCCCTATGGGCTGGTGCTCCTGCCTCACACCTGGCTCGGCTTCACGCTGTTGAATCCAAAGCTTTCAAAATCATTGGAATCTCCCGCGATGAAGCTATCTCTGAGGGCCTTTCACTCACTCACCGCAGGCAGGTAGGTGGTCTTTCTGTCTTCTACCGACTCCTCTCCGGCCTTGCTCCCCCAGCTCTCTCTGTGCTCTGTCCCCCAAATATTCCTACAGGTCGCACAAGATCTGCCAGCAACCCTCTGATGGTTAAACTGCCGAAATCTCGGCTCTCTGCTCACCTTCACTCTTTCATTCCTCTTTTCTCCCGCCTGTGGAACAAACTCCCACACTCCCTTCAATCCCTCTCCTCCCTCCAGGTCTTTAAAACAGCTGTTCACCACCATCTCTTATCTTCCCCCATCCATAACCTTGATCTTTTCTACCCCCACTAATTCACCCCAGATCCACCTTGTTTGAAATTCCAACTTATTTCCTGGAAATCCTGGCAGTGTCCATATGTTTATACCTCTCCCACCCCCCCCCCCTTCACATGCCTCCCCCCTTCACATGCCTCCCCCCCCTTCACATGCCTCCCCCCCCTTCACATGCCTCCCCCCCCAAAGCCCTCTCCCTCCCACAGATCTCTCGATGTCTCCATGTCTCTCGGTCCCTGCTCTCAAATGTTGTGTTTGTGTCCTTCCCCCTCTCTCCCCATCTTGTCTACCGCTCCCGATGTTATTTGTTTTATGTGTCTGTTTGTCTTTCTGTGTGATAAATGTTCGCTCTTTCACGAGCCTCGATCTTGTATACAACATGAAGATACAGCACAGTGTGAGCAATATTTAATGGAAATAGCTTCATATTTGTTGCCCTTTGAATACATTTTGTTGATGGTTTTTAGCTGCATGTTCAGGGGGTTACTTCCCACATTGTTATCCTGCATTCTACAATTATGCTGTAATTGTGTAAATCGTTTAATTAACTCTACCACGAAGGTGGGTGGATGTTATGTATTCACCCCTGTTTAATTGTTTATGAGCAGAATATCTCAAAGAGTGATTTTAAGATTGCGAAACAAAATAAAATAAATAGCATCATTTTGGGCTGCACATCCCTGTATTTAGTTAGCTATGAGGATATAATCAGGAATTTAAAAATAAACATGGAGTGTACATATTGTTATGGCCATGGGTTTTGGGTCTATTGAGAGGGGTGGGGGGTATACTCAGATAACCTCAGACTTACCGGGCCTGAGGCTACCACGCACGAATAACTTCATGCCGCAGCAGGTTGCTGGTCAACCACGAGCGCCAATCAGTTAACTGCATGCTTCAGTGTCTGCCGTCTAATACCATTTAACTGAATGTCACGTGGCCTTCTGGCCGGAGCATGCGCCCCGGATATGCACCAATGTTATCTTAATTCGATATTTAATTAGGCCGGCTGAGCAAACGTTGATGCATACCGGACCGCAATGAGCCAATTAGTCGAGGAATGATGATCTCCCTAGCTAAACCGAGAACGAATAGCGCTGGATCAATGGAAGAAATGACTAACACGGGCAGATTGGAAAGGAACATTAACATGGGATTTATTACAATTATTTACAAGGCACAAGTGGAATCATGCAAAAAGGATGGGGGAAGGAACTCAAGGATTTTAATGTTCATGGGGAGGGAGGTGGGGAAAGGAGCATGCAAAGGGAACAATGGGGGAATGCAGATCAAAATGTACAAGCGATCGCAAGCAATGAATAGTGCAGCGATATTTACAAGCAGGAAAGAAAATACACAAGGTGCAGAACTTAACCTAGGCCTTACCTATCAGCTATTGCACAATACAGGGTGCCCATCAGACATTCATGGGAAAGTATGACAAGATTAGAAAGACAGACAGTGTGAGGCTCACGGCCTCTCACTTACCGGGCGGGAGCAGTCATGCTCCCACGATCCAATGCTAAAGGGAGGGGTAAAGGTGGAAGGAATTTATGTGGCATCTAATGGAGTGGGTTGGAGATGATGCGAGGTGTGGTGTGTGCAAGCATGTCTAGGTGCAGGAGAGAAAATGTCAAAAAGGCATCAATCAGTGGCCACGCCAGAGGAGCTGGGCTGTTGCTCTGAAAATAACAGTTGGTGACATACTGCCTCTTCATTGAGCTCTTTTGAGTTCAGTCAGAATGACCATTATTACTACGAAAGCTGAGAAAAGATGTGTAAGATCATAGCCTACTGTGTGAGAACTAAAATATATATGCAGAGTGGCTTGGCTTTGGTCATGTGGTCTGTTCACTCTATCCGTACGAGTTCCTCGACTCAGGCTTGCCCCGCCAACATGAGCACCACCTCTCGAGCATCCATTTAAAAGTGGGGGTGGGGAGGGAAGGGGAAGAGTACGGGGAGGGGAGAGAGTGGGTGTAGAGGGGGAGAGGAGAGATTGGGGGGGGGGGAACTGGGAAAGTAGAGGGAGGGAGATTGTGGGGGAGGCGGGGAGACAGAGGTAGGAGAGGAGAGTGGGGAAGAAAGAGGAGGGGGGAGAGGAGAGAGAAGAAAGGGGGGAGAGGAGAGAGAAGAAAGGGGGGAGAGTGGGAATGAAGAGGGAATAGTGGAAAGGGGGAGAAGGGAGTAGAAGCGATAGGAGGGAAAGGGTGGGAGTAGGGACCCGGCATTACCTGGCAATGCCAGGTACCATTGTTGGTATCCTATAATTGTCGATCTAGCTATCTGTGTGTAACATATTTTACATGTCTGTATGTAACCTGCACCTCTGGACGGATTTAGAATCTGAGATATGGAATCTCCTCCAAATTTGCCACAGAGGTAAAAGGTTGTACTGGCCCTGGTTTAAGCAGGGTTAGTGGCTCATTCAGCGTTGAAATTTAAACCCCTGGGAAAAATGATGGGGTATACTTCCTCGCTGTTGCAGTTGGTTTGAATTTAAACCCCTGGGAAAATATTGGTTTTCTGGTGGGCCTAAGACATCATGCCTGTAGACCTCTGCTCATGATACACTGCCCGGCTTTGTTGCATCAGATTTCCATTGGCTTTGCTTGGGTCGAGTGGTATTGATGATGAGGGCCTTTCGTGCGGAAGGAAAAGACGTCTGAAGCATTCAGAATTCGAGTCAATCCTTTATTCCAACTGTGACCAACCAAACCCGCTTGTTTCATTTCCGGTTGCACCCGGTTCCAGAAAATCCTCAATCAACCTGAGCTCAAGAATATTTACATACTATAGCATGAATGGCAAAATGATGCTGCCACGGGACCGCAATTTTTTTATCATATAGCAAATAATAGTAAGGTTAAATTAATCCTGTCAGAACTCATGGTACATCAGAACTTATGAAGAGGTGTCAAATTAATTTTTTGATAGCACATTAAATGTGTTTCCCAATTGCGCTGTTCATCTTTTAAGAGTGTTTTAAATGCAGGTTTCCCGATTGGCCCGTTACCGGATTTTGTCCAGGATGGGACCACAGTGCGGACATTCTTGTTACTATTCTACGACAGCAAGAACCGTTTCGAATAAAGCATGACAGACATGGAAGGAGCACACAAAATTATATCTAGTAATATTTCTCAAAGCAATAGAAGAAGCCTTACAATAATTCACAGACCGGTGTTTGTTTGTTTGTCACGCTACTTCTCCTACAGTTCTGGCTCAATTACATCCAGACTTGCTCCGTAGGATCAGCATGATCCCAATTAGTGTACAGGGGTGTTTATGTCATTGTCGGTGGTCTTGGGTGGGTTTAAGGGGAGGGGTGGAGATGCAAATTCTCTAAGTCAATGTGTCTTGTATAGCGCCACCTCCAGATGGGAGAGGGTATTACAAGTCCCTTCCCTTCACAGTAGAGTGCAGTATTCCTGTCCCCATGTTTTCCATGCAGTGAGGTGTTTTGAATTATGAGCAGTAGGCAAGTTTTTGCTTCATGCACATAACCCGGGTTTGTATATATATATTTTTTTCAGGAGCAATTGTGGGTGCTGTCAGTTGCCTATACACCACCCAAATAAAGGTATGTGTCAGAAGAACGTGCTGCATGCTTAGAACAAGTTTCGCCTGTGGGGCGGGTACTCTACTAGTATATAATAGTACAGGGAAGGATAAAACAAACAACAACAAGAACGGCACTCGGTAGAGCACGTACCTCCAACAGGCTGAACAGTTTATGTTTTGTATCCCACTGATAGGCCGGATCGGATTCAGACCTGAACCAAAATCTATTTGGCTTGTTCTTGTAACCTAACCAACTCATCCAACAAGTTTAGTCATAGCGCGTCCATAACTTCTTTATCTATCATGTTACATATTGCTTTTCGCCCAATCTCTCAATGGTGAAGAATCAGTTTAAAAATTAAATAATTCTCCTGTCCGAATTCATATTCAGATCTGCACCAAAATCAATTTCATTAGTCCATGTCACGCACGCAACCTCGCTACCAAGTTTCATTCAAATCCGTCCACAACTTATTTGAGATATCCTGCTATATATCGTTTTTGGCCCGATCTCCCAATGGTGAAGAATTCCATAACAAATAAATAATTCTCGTATCCGAATCCATATTCAGATCTTCATTAAAATCGAATCGAATCGTCCTTGTCACACACCCAACCTCTCCACCAAGTTTCGTCCAAATCCGTCCACAACTTTTTGGGATATCCTGCTATATGTCGTTTTGGCCCCATCTCCCATTGGTGAAGACTCACTTAAAAAATTATACTAGCTGGATCCGAATCCAGATCTTCACCAAAATCTAATCATTTCGTCCATGTCCAATACACTAACTCTCCGCCAAATTTCATCCAAATTCGTCCACAACTTTTTGAGATCTTTTGTACAAAGACAAACAGACAAGCAAACAAACAGACAGGGGTGAAAACATAACCTCCATCCACCTTTGGGGGCGGAGGTAACAACCACAGTCACAATGACAACACCAGTATGTTATAAATGATCCTTTTTTCGTGTTTTACTTCATTTTAAATCCTGTTTGTCATTCACAAATAGATATGTAATGTTTGTGAAGTCCAACTTGCTGTCTTTACATTCAACCACTCAGTGAAATGACGAGCCTTGTACGCTTGTATATCTATATATTTAAATGTATAATAATAAAAGATTGTGCGTCAGTGTGTCTCCTCCATAACTCCAAAACCATTAAACCTATCAGCTCAAAACTTTGCAAACAATGTTGATATATATTCCCCATGGAGAATATTTTATTGATAACTAACGTCATAGCTCATATGATACGTCAACCATGTTAGATTAAAGGAAAAAATTTGGACATCTCCAAAACCGCTCAACAATTTTTATTTAAACTTGGCATATGTAATCAACTGCCCATGGGGGTATATAGGGTGATAACGACGACATCATCAGTGAAGTAGTATTTCAGCCATGATTTGTTCAAACAAAATACTTGTCCAAAAAAATCTAAAACTTCATATATCTGATTGACAACCCAATGTGAGTGAATAATTACATTTATGACGTCATCAGCTGGGTTAGTATGAGGCCTGGGCGATAATGGAAAAACCAATATCACGATAGTGGATCTCATTATCACGATTATCATGATAATATCATGATACTATAAACAAGAAGAAAAATACATAAAATGTCATCGCCCACACCGTGATTTTAGTAATTTTGCTGGACGGAGTTAAAGTCGGCCACCTTTGGTCGGATGACAAAACAAAAGGTGCTGCATAGTAATACTCATGTATTGTCGTTGTGTCACATATAAAAAATACAATATGTGGAATTAATGGCACAAGGTTACAGCTCTATATTCTGAGATAAACACTCAAGCAATTATGGCATTCAGGTTACCCAAAGATTTGTTTCTTATCGTAAGGTAATCTATATCCGAAGACACAATAATCTGGATGTATGGTCATTTCAGAATGTGTCCCAGATATTTTTTTGTGTTTACATACCCATGCTTAATCATACGCAGTTGTTCCTAGCTTCTGCATCCATAAACATAACCCAAGAGAAATGAGAGGATAAACAATCGTTCCATTGATCCACTAAGGACCACATGTCAGGACATGCACTGAAATCCTTAGCTATGCTCCTGAATTATCCAAAGATTTCCGTTATTAGACTTTACCCAAATGACGAGGGATGATCAACATTGTTTATCATTAGCATTCCTCTCCTCAATCTGCTTTGGAAAGGCAATATCTTGGAATGCCAATCCTGATGCCGAATATCTGACATATTTATTACCAAATGCTCAAAGGACATTATAAAAATTTGCTTTCAGATAAATACTTCAGATGTTTATGAAACTTTACCAGGTGTGTCGTCCTCAGGAAATTGCTCAAGCATGACTTTTTGAATAAAAAAATTGTTTCTGTCTTTGAATTTGGACGTGGTGCCAGCAATAACCCAATCACTCTTTGTCCAAAGACACCAAGAGCACTCACTAACAAACTCTCACTAACTTGTGAACAAGCACTCACGAACAAATGCTGGCAGAACAAGAACAAAACAAGAAAAAGAGCAATCAGAGATTGCAAACCCTCACCAGGATGTATTTTCAGTTTTTAAAAAGGCTTTTGTGTTAAAACAAATATGGCGGCCGAACCACGTGACCGATGACGTCCTAATTATTTTTTTTCTCCACTAATTTATTCCTAGATTATGCTCAAGAAATTTCATCTTGATCGGATGGCGTTTTGTAATTGTCAAATTATGACGTCACAATGGAGGCACCTATGGCATCATCATTCACAGATGTTATTCCACATGGAGAGTTCTTTACAATGAACCATGTCTCAATTTTTTCTATTCAGTGCTTTCGGAGATATAGAGGTGCAGATTTTTTCGGTTTTTCCAAGATGGCTGCCGAACCACGAGACCGATGACGTCATCTTTGTTTTTTTCTTCACCAATTGATGCCGACATGATGCTCAAGAAATTTCATCTTGATAGGATAAAGTTTTGTACTTATCGAATTATGATGTCATAATGGAGGCACCTATGACATCATCATTAACATATTTTATTCCCCATTGAGAGTTCTTTAGATTGAGCCATGTCTCAATTTTTTCTATTCAGCGCTTTCAGAGATATAGAGGTGCAACCTTTTAAGTTTTTCCAACATGGCGGCCGAACCACGTGACCAATGACGTCACAATTAACATAAAAATCATACAGGTAGAATTGCACCTATGGTGAAAATTTCCTGTCAATCGGACCAACGGTTGCAGAGAAAATCATATTTATTCTGTGCGGACAAACAGACAAACAAACCGACAGACAGACAAACAGACAAACAAACGGACTCAAATGCAATAGCCTCTCCTCAGGTGAGGGTAACAAGTAAGAATCTTTAACATTACAATCTTATTGATGGCCGACTTTTTGAGGATCAAATCAAGAATCAAATCCAGACGAGATAGCTCAAACGTAAGTGTGCTACCTCTGCGCATTCCTGTCAAGGCCCCAGGAAAGAAGGTAGGTGTAGGAAATGCAAATGTTTGCTGATACAGTAAAATTGAATTGATACAGTAACAAAAAAAAAGTAAAAAAAAGTAAAAATTGGACAACAAATAAAAAATATTTGAATTTCAAAGACATATGGATTTCTGCCAATTTCGTGTTTAACCGTCGATGAGCCGTCCTCCTCTCGCCCAAGTCCTTCTCAAAAGGCATTCTGATCTTCCCGAGGGCCTCAGCTGTACGCATGTAATCTGCAAGCCTTCTGTTCATTCTTCTTTTGAACTCTCACTCTGAGCCTCTCAGCTAATTTATTCTTTTGTTCTGTTTGCTGTCGAAAAAGACACCCTTGCTCCTCCCATCCTCACGTGGTCCTTTCTCATCCAGAAGTCACTCATTGACATCGCTCACAATGGTCCATTGCCATCTGTGACATGTTTGACTTATTCTCTTGCTCCCTGTTCTTACACTCCTTCCTGATTTATCCATTTTATCACCTCCCTTGGGTAAGTTTGATGTCAGGAAAGTAGCCAAGCTTGTGAATTTTCTTTGTTGTATTTCTACATACTTTAATCTGCTTGTCAATCAACACAACTGGTATTACAATAAGCAGAGGAAATTAAAGGAGTGAACTGAACTTAACACTGAAGGATTAAAAAAACCAATGAATTTATATCAAAAAAGCAAACTTTTTATGGAGGGAAAGAGTTGATGGAGATGAAACATCTGTACAGGTAAAACACAAACCACTCACTGCCAGCTTAACCTGTCACCCAAACTTCATGTTAGCTGGGATATTCTCATTATTATCTGTGCCACCGAAGGAGGATGGAGATTAGGTCTTCACTCCTGTCTCTTCTGGTTTTGCCGGTGAGGTCGTGTGTTTTTCCAAGCTCTCCACGCAACCAAAGTTAATAATTTTTACCATTTCTATGGTTGTCAAAACTGTATTTTTATTTTACGGTGTGAGTGCCTCCTGTGTGTTTCCAGTTATGTCTCGGTGTAAATCGTGCATGCCTGTGTGTAATCGTCTGTTGGTTCCTGCCGCGTTTTCCAGGCCTGGTTTTCCAGGCCTCGAGTCTCCTCTCTGCGGTCGTTTTTGGTCCATTTTCTTTCGTTATCTCACTGTTTTTTTCAGTCTTTTTTTCAGTGGACACAATTCGGTGGAGAGGTTGGATCTCGACTGCAGCATCTATGTCGTCCAAGTTATAGTTTTCGTCAAAATTATGATTTGTCAAATCTGTCGACAAATTTGTCGGTCAATTCCATCCAATGATAATGTCATAATAATCTGGGTTCGAATCCTGACCCTGGTGTCACCCCGGTGCTTCATCAATGCGTGTGCCGTTCCTCGGGTGGATGTTAAGCCGGCAATCCCACAATATCTTGGGATTAATAATTGTGGCCGTTAAAGAATAAGAAGGATATTAACAAAACGCCGTCCACATGGTTCGCACACGTACACATGACCGCCCGAGCGGGTGTTTCTAGTTTATTTATATGTAAACCTAAAGGCCCAATTTTAAGCTGTGGTTCGGACTTGTATCCTTATCCTGCAGTATATTCATTTAATTTTAGAGCTTGTAAAACAGTATAATAAGGACAATGATATTGAGGGCTATTAGTGGAGTTTTACAGTATGTACATGGATTAACAACAACATGATGGACAACGTAGTACTGTATTTAAGATATACGAAGATGGGATGTCAACATCATGAACTATGTGCTCAGAACTGATCATTAAACAGGTAAACCCAAGTCAAGGATGAAAACCACCGAAACATCAGTTACACTCGATTGTATTCATATAGCCCAGGAGCATTAGCCAAAAATGAAGGGGAAGCCTAGAAGAAATTAGGAGAAAGCTGATTTTTTTGCACTGAGCTCCAGAATGTCATGTGGATACCCACAGTACAAAGTCCCACGAGTCCCACCTTGTGGCATTTTCAAAATTCAAGATGTCCCCCGGTTAGACGGAAAATGCATAAATTGCGATAACTTCAGCCTAGAACGTCATAACTTTTTATGTCTAAATATATGTTTTAGCACACTAGGATTTTAATAGAATATCTTTCAGTGACCTCAGATAATGATATGCAGAGATAATCCAAGATGGCCGACAAAATGGCCGCCGCCGTAATGCAAAAAACATTAAAATCACTACTTTGTAGCGGTTACCGCTGGATGTACATAATCGCCTTGCACCGGCCAGAACACGGCCAGACGCGCCTCTCCCGGGCATGCCCGGACTCACTGTTCCCGGGCATGCCCGAACCTCCCGGGCACGCCCGGTCTCGTCTTTCCCGGGCATGCCCGCTCTCGCCTTTCTAGGGCTCGCCCAGAGGGTCCGGGCATGCCCGCTATCGCCTTTTCAGGGCTCGCCCAGAGCGTCCGGGCATGCCCGCTATCGCCTTTCCAGGGCACGCCCAGAGCGTCCGGGCATGCCCGCTATCGCCTTTCCAGGGCTCGCCCAGAGCGTCCGGGCATGCCCGCTATCGCCTTTCCAGGGCACGCCCAGAGCGTCCGGGCATGCCCGCTATCGCCTTTCCAGTGCTCGCCCAGAGCGCCTGGGCACGCCCAGCCTCGACTTGCCAGGCCGCAGCCAAACACGCCCGGGCAGGTCCAGACTCGCCTTTCCAAGGCTCGCCCTTGATACCCGAGCATGCCCGGTATAGCTTTTGCCGGGCAAACTTCCCGACATAAAAGTGTATATATATTGTTGCCCGAAAAACGGGCTTGTCAGAATACCTGAGCTGTTTGGTTTCAATAAAGCAACTCGGACGAATTCCGTCTTTGGTCGCGTCAATTCTTTCGACTCGCGTTGGAGCGCAGTTCCTTCATTGGTGACCTACCGACATGGATACGGCAGTGACGCTTAAACTGCCTACCTTCTGGGAGACTCACGCGGCTGTTTGGTTCGCCCAGGCGGACTCCCAGTTCGCCCTGCGAGGCATCACCGCGGACGACACCCGCTTCCACCATGTTGTGGCGGCGCTCGGTTCCGCCACCGCGGCCCGCGCCTTGAGCCTCCTCCAGCACCCGCCGGCTGCTGACAAATACGACGCGCTGAAGACGCTCCTCCTCGGCGCTTTCGCCCTCTCACCGGCAGCACGCGCACGGCGCCTGCTTGACCTGCCCGAGCTCGGCGACACGCGCCCGTCCGAGCGCATGGACTATATGCTCTCGTTGCTCGGCGAGCACTCTCCGGCATTCCTGTTCCGGGAGCTGTTCCTCCGTCAGCTGCCTAACCCGGTACGCCTCGCCCTGGCTGGCACGTTGATCACGGATTCCCGCGCCCTCGCCAGGGAAGCCGATAAGATCTCCTCGGCGGGCCAGCACATCGGCGCGGTTACCTGGAGCCTGCCGCCGTCCGAGGCGACGCCCACGACGCCCGAGCGCCCTGCGCGGTTGGAGGCCGAACTGCCGGTGCAACTGGCGGCCGCCACGCCGCACCGCCCGCTTCCGACACGACGGCCGGGGCCTCCACCTGACCGGGCGTGGTGTTATTACCACGCCAGGTTCGGACACAAGGCTCGGACGTGCCGGCCCCCGTGCACTTTCGGCAGGTCGGGAAACGGCCGGGCCGGCGTTCATTCCCAGCCATGAGCGCCGGCCACTCAGGCAACTTGCTGTTTATTCGGGACAAAGCGTCTGGACGGCGTTTCCTGTGCGACACTGGCGCCCAACTGAGCGTCATACCTGCCTCCGAGCAGGACAGGCTGGACGCAGTTTGCGGCCCCTCTTTGGTCGCTGCTAATGGCTCGGCCATACGCACTTTCGGCCCACGCGTCGTCACCCTCTGCTTCGGCAGCCAGCGCTTTCAATGGAATTTTGTTACCGCCAGCGTCCCCGTGGCTTTGCTGGGCGCCGACTTCCTCTGCGCGCACGGGCTGCTGGTCGACGTCAAACGACGTCGCCTTGTCCACGCCGAGACCTTCAGCTCCCTGGCGTGCACAATGAGCAGCTCCGCGCCGACCGAACTGGCGTGCGCCCTCCCGGCAACGAACGAGTTCGCTCGCCTGCTCGTGGAATTCCCGGCCCTCACGCGGCCGACGTTTTCGGCCGTCGCGGTGCGGCACGGGATCGAGCACCACATACCCACTACGGGCCCGCCGGTCTACGCCAGGGCCCGCCGCCTCGACCCAGCCAAGCTCGCCGTGGCAAAGGCCGAATTCGACGCGTTGGAGCACCTCGGCATCGTGCGGCGCTCCGATAGCGCGTGGGCCTCGCCACTGCACATCGTGCCAAAGCCAGGGGGTGGATGGCGCCCGTGTGGCGACTACCGCCGTCTCAATGACGCTACCACCCCCGACAGGTACCCATTCCCGCATATTCAGGACTTTTCCGCCCGTTTGGCGGGACGGGTCATCTTTTCGAAAATTGACCTGATACGGGGCTACCACCAGGTACCTGTCCGGGCGGCTGACGTCCCGAAGACGGCCGTCATCATGCCGTTCGGCCTGTTCGAATTTTTGCGGATGCCGTTTGGCCTCAAGAACGCGGCCCAGGCGTTCCAGCGCTTGATGGACGGCGTGCTGCGCGACCTGCCGTTTCTTTTCGTCTATCTGGACGACATCCTCGTCGCCAGCACGTCCCGCGCCGAGCACCTCCTCCACCTCCGAACACTGTTCGGTCGCCTCAGCGAGCACGGCTTAATTGTCAACCCGGTCAAATGCCACTTCGGCGCGACGACCATTGACTTTTTGGGCCACCGCATCACCAAGACCGGGGCCGTGCCGCTGCCGACCAAGGTCGAGGCCATCACCACGTTCCCGCGTCCCCGTTCCATCAAGGCCCTCCAAGAGTTCCTCGGCATGGTGAATTTTTATCACCGATTCGTGCCCCGCGCTGCTCAGCTCATGCGGCCCCTTTACGAGGCCCTCCGGGGCAAGCCGGCCAAGCATGCCATTGTTTGGTCCGCGGCCATGGACGCGGCCTTCGCCAGTGCCAAACGGGCCCTCGCCGACGCAACGCTGCTGGCTCACCCGGTGCTCAACGCGCCCATCGCCCTCACTACGGACGCCTCCAACTATGCGGTGGGCGCCGTCCATGAGCAATGGGTGGACGGGGTTTGGCAGCCACTCGCCTTTTTCAGCCGGCAACTCCGGCCGAACGAGTTAAACTATAGCACGTTCGACCGCGAGCTGCTCGGGCTATTCCTGGCCGTTCGCCATTTCCGACACCTCCTGGAGGGCCGCCCGTTCACGGCTTTCGTCGACCACAAGCCGTTGGTCTACGCAATGGCTAAGGTCACGGAGCCGTGGTCGGCCCGCCAGCAGCGCCACCTCTCCGCCGTGTCGGAGTTCACCACGGACATCCAGCACGTCGCCGGCAAAGACAACGCCGTGGCCGACTGCCTTTCGCGGGCCAGCGCGAACACGGTCCACCTCGGCGTGGACTTCACGCTCATGGCGGCCGACCAGACAACCGACGCCTCGGTGCAGGCACTCCGCGTGGCGGACACGGGCCTCCGCCTGGCCGACATCCCCTTCGCGGGCACCGTCCTGCTCTGCGACGTCTCCCAGGGCCAGCCTCGCCCCATCGTGCCCGTTTCCTGGCAGCGCCGCATCTTCGCCTCCACCCACGGCCTTTCTCACCCGGGCCGGAAAGCTTCTCAGAAGCTGGTGTCGGCGCGTTTCGTCTGGCACGGCCTTCGACGAAACATCCGCGACTGGGCCAACGCCTGCACGGCCTGCCAGCGAGCCAAGGTCCACCGCCACACCCAGGCCCCGCTGGCACCTTTCGCCGTGCCTGAACGGCGTTTCGACCACGTCCACGTGGACCTGGTGGGTCCCCTGCCCCCCTCGCGGGGGTTCACCCACCTGCTCACCATGGTGGACAGGACCACCAGGTGGCCGGAGGCCGTGCCCCTCACCTCCACCACCACCGCCGACGTGGCGCAGGCGTTCATCGCCACCTGGGTCGCGCGCTTCGGCGCACCAGCGGACATCTCGTCCGACCGCGGCCCACAGTTCACGTCTGAGCTTTGGGGCGCAGTCGCCCGTTCGTTGGGGGTCACGCTGCACCGCACCACGGCCTACCACCCCCAAGCCAATGGGTTGTGCGAGCGGTTTCACCGCTCCATGAAGGCCGCACTCATGGCCGGCCTTCAGGACGACGGTTGGGCCGACCGGCTGCCGTGGGTCCTTTTGGGCCTTCGCACGGCCCCCAAGGAAGACCTCCAGGCGTCCGCCGCCGAGCTCGTCTACGGCCAGCCACTCCGCGTCCCGGGCGAATTCGTGCCTGACGCTACCAGTCCCTGGTCCGCCGCTCGCCAGCGCTCGGACCTCCAGGAGGCCGCCCGACGATTTGCCCCCGTCCCACCACGGTGGCCCCCAGTCCTACGTCCCCCCGGCGCTTTGCACAGCGGAGTACGTCTTTGTGCGTCATGACGCGCACCGGGGGCCACTCCGGCCGCCGTACGACGGGCCCTTCCGGGTCCTGCGACGGGGCGACAAGTCTTTTATCGTCGACTTCGGTGGCCGGCCGGACCGGATTTATGTGGACTGCCTCAAACCGGCGCACATGGACGTCGACCGACCACCACGGTTGGCCCTTCCTCCGCGGCGAGGCCGCCCCCCGTCCACAGTTCCCCCCGCTCGACCACCCACCAACCACCACGTCAGACCCCTCCCCACGACCCTCCAGGGGTCGCTTCGGCCGGGTCATCCGGACCCCCCTTAAATTGACCCTGCCGGTGCAGGTCGATTCCGGAGGGGCGTGTGTAGCAGTTACCGCTGGATGTACATAATCGCCTTGCACCGGCCAGAACACGGCCAGACGCGCCTCTCCCGGGCATGCCCGGACTCACTGTTCCCGGGCACGCCCGAACCTCCCGGGCACGCCCGGTCTCGTCTTTCCCGGGCATGCCCGCTCTCGCCTTTCCAGGGCTCGCCCAGAGCGTCCGGGCATGCCCGCTATCGCCTTTTCAGGGCTCGCCCAGAGCATCCGGGCATGCCCGCTATCGCCTTTCCAGTGCACGCCCAGAGCGTCCGGGCATGCCCGCTATCGCCTTTCCAGGGCTCGCCCAGAGCGTCCGGGCATGCCCGCTATCGCCTTTCCAGGGCACGCCCAGAGCGTCCGGGCATGCCCGCTATCGCCTTTCCAGTGCTCGCCCAGAGCGCCCGGGCACGCCCAGCCTCGACTTGCCAGGCCGCAGCCAAACACGCCCGGGCAGGTCCAGACTCGCCTTTCCAAGGCTCGCCCTTGATACCCGGGCATGCCCGGTATAGCTTTTGCCGGGCAAACTTCCCGACATAAAAGTGTATATATATTGTTGCCCGAAAAACGGGCTTGTCAGAATACCTGAGCTGTTTGGTTTCAATAAAGCAACTCGGACGAATTCCGTCTTTGGTCGCGTCAATTCTTTCGACTCGCGTTGGAGCGCAGTTCCTTCAACTTGTTCCAATCGAGACTGATAGGCCTGTCGCCCCTGAGAAAGTGCTGAAAATGATATCTTGTGGATGCAAGGCGGGGTGTGGAAAACGATGCACTTGCTACAAGTCTGGTCTGGAGTGTACCCTCTTGTGTACTGTTTGTAATGGCCATAATTGCAAAAACTCTCGGGACATTGATTTAGAGGGTGATAACAGTGTTTAAGTCAGGAATAAGAAAAGTGACATTCAGTTAACACGGTACTGTCCAAAACACTAGAATCAGGTTGGGATGACTGGGATCAAAGAGTTGGTCTGCTTTTGTGTCGTATTGTAATTAAATGTCAATTCCCCATGTGTTGTTTACCTCTTGCAGGCCTTGTGGTCACAATGTGAAACATTTTGCATTAAATAAAATAATAGCAAATTAAACTTATCATGATTTTGATGTTTTTTTGCATTACAGCAGCGGCAATTTTGTCAGCCATCTTGGATTATATCTACATATCATTATCTGAGGTCACTGAAATATATTCTATTAAAATCCTAGTGTACTAAAACATATATTTAGCCACGAAAAGTACACTTTTATGAGGTTCTAAGCAGAAGTTATCCATATTTATGTATTTTCCCTCCAACCGGCGGCCATCTTGAATTTTGAAAATGCCACAAGGTGGGACTCGTGGGACTTTGTACTGTGGGTATCCACATGGTATTCTGGAGCTCTGTGCGAAAAATCAGCTTTCTACTAATTTCTTCTAGGTCCTAACCTAATGCTCCTGGGCTAATAGAATACTTACCCTGCGCAGTCAACTTGGTGCAAGCCAACTCTTTGGTCATCCAATATGGCTGCCAGACCACGTGAGCGATTACATCATAAATTTATATTCTCTAATATAATTGTTGTATATATCACACGCAAGAAATTTCAAACTGATCAGACTAAGCATTGTCCTGACAAATTATGGCGTCATAAATAAGGCTACAATGACGTCAATGTTAACAACACATTCCCCATTCGGAATTCTTCACAATGAGCTACATTTCAAAAATGTTTCCATGGAGCGGTTTTGGAGATATAGAGGTGCAACGTTTTTCGAATTTTTCCAAGAGGGCGCCTGTACCATGTCACCTATGACATCATAATTATAATTTAAAAATTACACAGAAAGAGGCGCTCCTATGGTCAAAATTTTGTGTCCATCGGACTGACAGTGGCAGAGAAAAATTGATTTTTCATACTGATCAGATCAAGCACTGTACAGGTCGAAATATGACGTCATAATGAAGGCACTGATGACATCATTATTAATTATTAACATATCTTATTCCCCATGGGGAGTACTTGACAATGACGCTTGTCTCAATTGTTTCCATTGAGCGGTTTCAGAGATATAGAGGTGCAACGTTTATCCAAGATGGCGTCTATGCCACGTGACCGATGACGTCATAATTATGAATAAATATTGTACAGGCGGAGACGCGCCTCTGGTAAAATTAAGTGCCAATTGGACCAACAGTTGCTGAGAAAATGTATTTATAAAATGCAGACACGCACGTACGCGAATGGCGAACCCTGCTTTTCGCTTCGCGAGAGCAGGGCAAAGGCTGATCTGATCATATGCATCGTAAATTTTAAGAAGAATCAAAATGAATGAGTGTGGCTACCTGAAATGATTTGTGTCACAATGGATGTTCTCTGAGCACAAGTTCTCTCGTGAGCAGAATGGTGTGAAACCAGCAGCCATGGCCTCAATCCCAGCAGATCAATCAGACTCGGGATCTTGTCCGAATCTAATGACATGATTCTAAAGGGTCTTTACCCATCTGTACATTTGAAGGAAGCCATATTGTACTTCAATACAGCTTGTGATGACTCTTGCACTAACCGGTGGCAAACTGTAAAAGAGAGCAATCAAAATGGCTTGGTTTTTCTCATGATTCAAAAAAAATAAAAATAAAAAAATCAATAAATGCACATCCTGGCATGAACTTATGCTATCACTGCAGGGGATGAGGGAGGAAATGGGCCCAAAGCAATCTCATTGCAAAGCCTCACAACAGGACAGCTGGTTCTTTAATGTGAGGGCAAGGATGGTGAAAAATTAACCAGACGCACAGTGCTGCTGAAAATTTTATGGAATTTTTCCTACAATGCATTGCGAACCATTCTGGAGCATGTTGTGGGTACCTCAACACAGTGAGCAGCTGCACATATTCCGCATCATGATTTATGATGGATGTGCCATGTGGGAGAATAAAACTAGCATTCTTAATTAAATTAGCACAGCCCAAATCGGAGGCGTGTTGCAGATTGCCGAGACACCGAGAGGAAAACAGACCAAGGTGAAAAACACCTGTAACAGTGCCTATCATCCCCGTTCAATGTGAAAAAACTAGGCAGTAGTGTTGAAGGAAGTTCAGAACAGGGGCACGTGCTCACAAAATCCCCCAAAAATATCTGAATATTATTGTAAGCAAAATTAAATTTGAAGTAACAATAAGTTACATCCTCATTAAAATCTATTTATATTAATAATTAAATAAAATTATAAATTTATATTTACATTAAGAATTTATTATTTACTAGCCGAAAGCACCCTGCGTTGCCCGTGTTCTTTTTGAATGAATTTACGACTATAATTCAGCTTTAACTCGCGGCCGTAGAAGATTGACTACTATAATTCAGCTGTTTTTAATTGCGAAATGGGCGCAGCCCGGCCGAAGCAGCCTCGACCGGCCTCGCCACCTAGCCTATACCCTTCCCGGGGCTCGTCCCGACATTTTTAGTTCTTTTTGAATGCATTTACTACTATAATTCAGCTTTTACTCGTGGCCGTAGAAGATTGACTACTATAATTCAGCTCAGCTTTTAATTGCGAAATGGGCGCAGCCCGGCCGAAGCAGCCTCGACCGGCCTCGCCACCTAGCCTATACCCTTCCCAGGGCCCGTCCCGACATTTTTAGTTCTTTTTGAATGCATTTACTACTATAATTCAGCTTTTACTCGTGACCGTAGAAGATTGACTACTATAGTTCAGCTCAGCTTTTAATTGTGAAATGGGCCCGGCCCGGCCGAAGCAGCATCGACCGGCCTCGCCACCTAGCCTACACCCTTCCCGGGGCTCGTCCCGACATTTTTTGTATTAGAGGTTTCCTCCTATCTTTCACCTTCCAGGAGATTAGCTTGCGCAGACAAACAAACAAAAAAACAAAAACTTTCTTTTATATATGTACGAGCCGAATGCACCCGGCGTTGCCCGGGTTCTTTTTGAATGAATTTACTACTATAATTCAGCTTTTACTCGTGGCCGTAGAAGATTGACTACTATAATTCAGCTCAGCTTTTAATTGTGCAATGGGCCCAGCCTGCCTGGACCGGCCTCGCCACTTGGCCTATAACCTTCCTGGGGCCTGTCCCGACATTTTTGGTTCTTTTTGAATGAATTTAATACTATAATTCAGCTTTTACTCGTGGCCGTAGAAGATTGACTACTATAATTTAGCTCAGCTTTTAATTGTGCAATGGGCCCAGCCCACCTCGCCACCTGGCCTATAACCTTCCCGGGGCCTGTCCTGACATTTTTGGTTGTTTTTTAAAATGAATTTACTACCATAATTCAGCTTTTACCTGCGGCCGTAGAAGATTGACTACTATAATTCAGCTCAGCTTTTAATTGCGAAATGGGCCCGGCCCAGCCGAAGCGGCCTCAACCGGCCTCGCCACCTAGCCTATAACCTTCCCGGGCCCGTCCCGACATTTTTTGTATTAGAGGTTTCCTCCTATCTTTCACCGTTCAGGAGATTAGCTTGCGCAGACAAACAAACAAAAACTTTCTTTTATAACATAAGAGAGAAGAGCGAGGAGAAGAGAAGAGAGAAGAGATAGAATAGATATTTATATTAAATTTAAGAATTAAATAAAATTTATATATATATATATTAATTAATTAATAGTAATGTAGATAAATTAATAAGGAATAATAAGCCTTATTAAAATAGGACAAATATAAAAAATCTCACATCCATTGGAAATGTTAAATCAATCATTTTACATGAAGGTGAAAATCGTTTCAGATTTCACATATATGAGGGTATGCTGAAAAGTAATGCCTTCTGTTCTTTTTCACCAAAAGGGAAAGATATTGGAATGAAGCAAAGCACAGTCCGCACATTAGTTCTTACCGCTACTGGGCGCAAAGAGTCTCAGCGCTACATTAGTCAAGATGGCAGAGGGCAGCAAGACGTTGTTAGTGTTGTGGAGTTGAAGTGCTAGAGATGACAGTCGGGATGACTGACTGGAGATGGGAGTTGGGTGCACCATTATGATCCTGAGAGCAAGAGACGGTCAATGGAGTATCGGCACAAAGGATCTCCATCCCCGACTGCACGAGCAGGGTGTTATAGAGCAAAAGATTGCAAAACTGTTTTTAAAAATCTACTATATAAGAGAGATGTTGGTCTGTGTGTGTGTGTGTGTGTGTGTGTGTGTGTTTGTGTGTGTGTGTGTGTGTGTGTGTGTGTGTGTGTGTGTGTGTGTGTGTATATATGTGTGTCTGTGTCGCCATTTTTCTCAGAGATGGCTGAACGGAATTTCGTCAAACTTTCAGAGGTTCATCAGTGAGTGCCTGGGAGTGTTTTACGCAATAATACTAATAATAATAATAATTTTTGAAAAAAAAAGTTCGTTTTTTTGGATGTCGCTCGATAGTGCCGAAGCCTTTTTTAATTAATGACAGTTATATACAAGTACACATTCGCATAAATAAATACAAAACAATCACCAGACATTTGAATACAAATAAATCAAACAATTCCGGAAGTGTGCGAAGTTGGTAGTATGGCTTCTTCTTCTTCCTGATCGGCATCACACTTAACACAGAAACATGATGAATGGCACATTCACCCACCAGCATATATTCAACGAAAACGTAATGAACCCCCTTTCTCTCCTGCCTCGCCCCCTTTCCCCCCCTTCTCCCCCGTACGTATCTGTTCCAGTACAGTGGGAGCCAATCCTCATGGGACTCAAACATATTTTGTTCAAGTTCCTCCATTACTAAGTTAGCCACAACAGCAGAGACCGTGAACTCCGAGCTGTGCCAAATATTTGGCGATTGTGCAACATCGTAGACGAAGGTTGTGCCATTTAGACACATCTCCAGCAGGCGGGCAACATCCTCAGGTGTTAGTTGGCTGTTTTGGCAAGCCATTTTCCAATTATTAGAATGTTCCATCTGATTGAGCGTGACACTCTCTACCAGATCGACCGCAATATTGGTGAAGAGTGAAATCACATCCCAAGATACCATCGTCTCATTTTCTTGGATTCTAACCTTCTTATCATTTTGACAAATTCACCACTGTTCTTGACTGTTCTATCGGTCTTTCCCACAAGTCTGCCAATGATGTGTGCTAGGAAACCCGACAGTCGGTAAGATGGAGCATCAGCAAAGGACACATTGTGTTTCAGAGGGACATTCTCTTTGTGGATCTTGGGAAGACCATGTAGTCTGGGTGCTGATTTGCTGAACCATTGATGCAGTTAAGCCAATTGTTAGCCACAACATCAATTGTTAGCTCAATGGTCTGAGACACACGTTTCGTGATTGTGGTCTTCTCCACCACCGGTAGATTGGTAATGGTGGACTCCACACTAGCAAGAATCCAAGCTTCAGGTATGGATTCAAGTGTGATGCTGAAATTTGACACTTTTCTTAGGACAGACATTTCAGAGTCCGATAACGTTTTACTGGATAAATGTACAACCCATTTTTTCACATCGTCAATTTGCATGACCGTTGTGTACAGGTTTAAGTTTACGAAGGGAAGCAAATCGGGAAGTCGCTGGTTACGTTAGACAGGTGATTGTTCTGTCCAAGTTATTTAACACCCGTTTTCTCTACAGGGGAAATTTAAGTGGCCGCTATGAACAGGTGGTCGTTCTGTAAAGGTGGTCGTGAAGACAGGTTTGACTGCATATACTGTATATTCTGTCACGGAGGAAGTGACCTTCGGTTCACGGAAGGTGCATTGAGACTGACTGCCTTCACCCCATTGGATGAACAGCTCGCCATACTCCGCCCACAATTAAAATCACGTGCCACCATTTTGTGAAGCAGCATCGGCCTCTGATGTCAGTCAGTGGCCCAGTGCAAGTGGAATCATCCGAGGTAAATAACCACGATGCATTTTCGATATGCGCATAATGAGTACGCATGTTTTTGCTTCATGTATGTACACCAGGTTATTACTTGCGAAAATCGAAGATTTTTCAAGTATATATTAGTTGGTTATTCTGTCGTGTGTGTTATTCTCTGTTTGTATGTCAGTAGCCTACAGGTCACAATTTTCAACCGATCTTCATGAAACTTCACAAAAAGGTAGGGTTGCTCATAAGCAAGAAGCCTATTGTTTTTGGGGTCAAAAGGTCAATAGATCAACATAGGCCAAAGGTCACCAACTTTTTCAAATTTCTAAAATCCTGAATTTACATCAAATTGACTTGAAATTTGAAGAGGATTTGGATATCTCATCAATTATTTCAACCACCAATTATATTTTAGGGCAACATAGGCCAAATTTCTATAATCCTCAATTTTCATCTGATTGACTTGAAATCTTAAGAGGAATTGCATATATGGTCACTGAATTCAACCACCAACTATTTTTGACGTCAACATAGGCCGAATGTCTAAAATCCTCAATTTTCATCTGATTTACTTGCAATTTAAAGAGGATTTGCATATCTGGACAACGAATTCAACCACCAAGTATTTTTGAGGTCAACATAGGCCAACAGGTCAACATAGGCCAAATATCTAAAATCCTCAATTTTCATCCGATTACCTTGAAATTTGAAGAAGATTTGCATATCTGGTCATTAAATTAAACCACCCAGTATTTTTGAGGTCAACATTGGCCAAATTTCTAAAATCCTCAATTTTCATCTGATTACCTTGAAATTTGAAGAAGATTTGCATATCTGGTCATTAAATTAAACCACCCAGTATTTTTGAGGTCAACATAGGCCAAATTTCTAAAATCCTCAATTTTCATCTTATTGACTTGAAATTTGAACAAGATTTACATATCCAGTCACTAAATTAAACCATCCAGTATTTTTGAGGTCAACATAGGCCAAATTTCTAAAATCCTCAGTTTTCATCTGATTGACTTGAAATTTTAAGAGGATTTGCATACCAGATCACTGAATTCAACCACCCATTATTTTTGAGGTCATCATAGGCCAACAACTTATTTTAGGGATTTCGCAAGTATCGTGCTGTGCACAACATATTTTTTTGTTTTTATTATTTTTGGGAACCATCGCGGCTGCCATCTGTGGCGCTATACACTTTCCTGCCTGCCATTCCATTTTGGTTCTTGGTACACGTTTGGGCGATGAACTGAGAACAAGACAGGTGCGCCCGCATGTTAAGTGTGGAGCTCTGCGCCATGGCCAGGTTCGATCGTCACTGGAGGCGATTTTAAGATGACAGACTTGTGATGAGGATGACGTCAGCAGTTGCTTGTCTGGGCTAATGGGTGTGCCAAAACAGGACTAATAAGTGTGGTGAGTGAACCCTGCCCAAGCCTGAAGGGTAGGCACACCCGGAAGAGGCAGGGCATGACCCCCGATCCCTGACTAGCCCTCCCCTCTCCAGGCAGATAAAAGGCAGTGCTCAATCAGTAGTTGTGGAGTGCAACAGGGTTTATCAACGGAGTCTGGCTGAGGATTACTAGCTGGCCAAGAGCAGAGTTCCAGACAAGGAGATGGACCAGCAAAGATAAGGGTGCTGACCTGGGTGCTGAACCACAATGGGAGCCGGGAACAGACCAGAGGAACATCAAATACCCAGTCCATAACTAAAAGAGCTCAACCAGCTGTTTTTTCCTAAATGCCCATCCCATAGCAGAGGGAGGTGAAGGGCACGACTGTGCTAGTGCAGTGAGGTAGCGGTCAGATCAGCCTTGATCTCTCTCTGTCTCTCTTTCTAAAACTCTACCAGGTGTGATTCTGATTTGGCACCAATGTTATGTTCGTAAGGTTGTATAAAGCGGGATAACTAGACAGGTTAACTGTTCACCGTGTCTCTTTTGCTACTGTAAACTGCCGCACCCACACAAATACTCCCCATTGCCTGTCTTATGTTCTTGGCTGCTGTACATCGAATAAACAATTGCTTAAAATGTACGCATGCTTTTCTTCACCACCCCCTCTTGTAAATAAACTCCATATATTTGTTCTTCCAATCTGCCTGTGCCTGTCATTTCCTTCGTTTGGTCTAGTATAGCCCGTACTAGTGGTTATAAGGGACGTTTCAGTTCCCACCGTTTGGATCCATATGATATCCAGTGTGTAGTGGCAATTTCGCTTGGCTACATCTGATTAATATCAGATAAAGGCAGTACGTACCGGGGCCATGAAACCTGGTAAGAAGGCCACATCACCTCCAGTTAAACGGTAATTAGATGGAAGGCTCTGGGAGATTTGGTCGACTAATTGGCATTCGTGGTTGATTAGCAACCTGCCGGATGGCAGAGTTATCCGTGTCCGGTGGCCCCAGGTCTGGTAGTCCGGGAGAAACTAAGGCTCCCCCTCGTAGTTGACCCCGAAACCCACGACCATAAAAATATATTACACGACCGATAACGAATCTCAGAGATCAAGGTTAATCTAACCCAGACTGTATCTGTTAGCATTAATTACCATCTGAACCCATGGTTTATAATGGGGGTAAACCATGGTTCCAAATCTCATATAACACGTGTGTCATGAAAATCAAGCTCAGAAACGACTTGACCTCTGGGTAGGTTTTAATATCATTTAGATCTGCAGTACATCCTGTGAGAATACATGCATGCAACAGGCATTAAATCAGAGCATTTCATGAGCAGCAATGGTCGATGCAATATAACAATGGTTAGCGCAACGCATTGTCAGCGCAGCATTTGGGGCGTACATACCATTCAAACTACTGGATAATGTCACAGTGAGTTCCGCTGAAGTGTCTGCGCGCCCCGGTTGTCCCGGGTCTTATAGACGCCCCCCCCCCCTTCCGTAGCGAGCACCCCTGGGTTCACCTTGGTATAATTTCACTACATTCTCCCCGCCGTTAGAACTATACTGCCGCTAGGCAGGTTGCAAGCAAGCATCAGCAATAAACGAATGGGTCACGTCAATCCACGTCAGTCGGTCCACCCGTAGCGGTCGGGGCGGCGAACCTCCCTGCCTGTTCGTGTTCGGAATCTACCGGGCACGGCGTCCCCTAGCCCGGAGTCCCCCGCGTCGGAATAGTCGCCGGAGGTTGGAGTCGGAGGGGGCGCCCCTGCGCCTTCGGGCACGGGAGCGGGGGACGACGGGAGTAACAGTGGTAGTTCCATAGGGGAAGCTTCGATAGAGTCCATAGACTCGTAGACGGGTTCGTCGATATCCCTGTCGTCGTCCCCACATGGGGCGAGATGGCGTACGGAGACAGTAGACTCGCGGCCATCCGCCGTTAACACGCGAGCATGCTCGGGATTAGCCTGGAGGACCTGCACCTTGTCAACAAGGGGGTCGTACTTGCTAGCGCGAACCGCTCGTTTGAGATAGGCGGGCCCCGGTTCAGCGAGCCAGCTGGGTAAAGATTGGATACTGCCGGAGCTTCTAGGGTGGTGGAACAGTCGTTCGTGAGGAGTCTGGTTGGTGGCAGTACATAGGAGAGCCCGGATCGAGTTTAGAGCGGCAGGCAGCGACCACGCCCATTTATCAAGGCCTCGGCCGAGGGTCCGAAGGCTTAGCATGACGGCCCGCCATATAATCCCATTAAAGCGTTCGATCTGTCCATTCGCTTGGGGCCGGTACGGGGTGGTGTAGCTCGAAGCGACATTATGCTGGAGCAAGTAGCCCCTCACCTCCTGGGACAGGAACACCGCACCCCGATCGGTATGCACGTAGGCCGGATACCCGAACATAGAAAACAAATTCTGCAGGCACCGAATAACCGTGGCAGCCGACATATCCCCGCACGTGTAAGCAAAGGGGAATCGGGAATACTCATCGACGATAGTGAGCAGATAGCGAGAGTTGCTCGACATCGGCAGCGGCCCTTTGAAGTCCATCGCCAAGCGCTCCCACGGTCTAGTAGCCCTAACGAGTGTCCCCAGAGGGGGGCTATAAAAACGCGGTTTGAGTTCCGCACAGATCGCGCAATCACGGCAGATGCGGCGGATGTCCTCCATCGAGTAGGGCAGATTGCCCGCGCGCACAAAATGCGCGAAGCGCGTTACCCCGGGATGACACATAGTGCTGTGCAAAGTGCGCAGCCCCTCCAAAGTTACAACCCCCGCGCAAGTGGCCGGCCTCGATAAGGCGTCAGCGACCAGGTTATCCTTCCCCGGGCGGTATTTGATGGTGTAGCAGAAGTCGGCGAGTTCGATATGCCAACGGGTGATTTTCTCATTCTTAATGCGCTGAGCATGTAAGGTGTCGTACATAAACGCAACACTCTGTTGGTCCGTGATGATTTGGAAACTCCGCCCAAGCAGATACGGACGCCATCGCCGAATTGATTCGACGATCGCGTACGCTTCCTTTTCGACAGACGAATGCCTCCGCTCGGCGGAGGTGAGAGTCCGCGAGAAGAAAGCCACAGGGCGGCCTCCTTGGGAGAGTGTCGCCGCTATCGCATGATCTGAGGCATCACTCTCCAAAACGAAAGAGGCACTCTCGTCAATCGTTGCGACAGCGGCGCCAGCAATGTCGACTTTAAGGCCCTCGAAGGCCGCCAGGGCGGCCGGGCCCATGGGGAAAGTGTCGCAGGCCACGAGGGGGCGGAGCTTTGCGGAGAAATTTTGCACCCACTTTGAGTAGTGGGCGAGCAGCCCTAGAGTGCGTTTCAGCGAAGCCCGATCGCTAGGCGGAGCCATATCGAGCAAAGGGCGCAGACGCTCCTTATCCGGAGAGACGGAGCCATGGGTCACGGTGTACCCCAAAAGGTCTACCGTGCGTAGAGAGTATTGACACTTCGCCGCATTCATGGTTAAGCGATATTTCCGCGCGACCTCGAGGAAGCGTTTCAGATTAGCGTCGTGATGCTCCTGGTCATACCCACAAACCGTAAGATTGTCCAGATAGACAAAGACATCGGTCAAATTCTCCTTCGCAACGAGGTCATCCATAGCTCTCTGAAAACAAGCGACGCCGTTCGTTACCCCAAAGGGAAGTCTCGTGAACTGGTACAACCGCTGACCCGATTCAAAGGCTGTAAAGACGCGATCAGCCCTAGAGATGGGGACTTGATGATACGCACTACGCAGATCGAGAGTGCTATAAACGGAATACAGGGCCACCTGGCGTACCAGGGCGTCCATCCCCGGTAAGGGGTAGGCATCCAGCTGTGTAAAACGATTAATCGTCTGCGAATAGTCGATTACCATTCGCCGGCGGTGGGCCTCACTCCGCACCACTAAGACTTGGGCCCGCCACGGTGACCTACTGTGCTCTATGATACCGTCCTTCAAGAGCAGGGCCGTTTCTTCCACAATGAATTGCGCGTCCGCGCGAGAGTAGCGCCGCGATTTGACGGCTACAGGGGTACAATCAGTGGTCAGGTTGGGGAACAGTGAGAGTGGCTCCATGTCCATTTGAGCGAGGGCGCACACAGCGAGCGTGTCCGGCCCTCCGAAGTCTATTTCCAAACGTCCATGCCGCTTAAGGAAATCAAGTCCTAACAGAACGTCAGCGCATAAGGCCGGTAATACCATGAGATACACGTCCGGGAACGTGCGTCCGTTTATCACAAGTTTCAATCGACACGCCCCTTTTGTGCTCAACCGAAGTCCCTGAGAGGCCATGAAGATCCGGCGGGTTGTCCCGAGAACCGGCCACCCATGTTGATGCACGAGTCGCTGATCAATAAAACTATCCGTGGACCCCGTATCAATCAAAGCTTGCGCAAAAACGCCCGCGACCATGAGCGGAATGAAGGCCTGCGCTAGGCCGGCAGACCCGGCAGGTATAGTTCCGGCCGGGCGAGAAGATCGCGCCTCGCGGGTGGATCCCACGCCGGCTGCAATCCTTCGGGCCTCAGCAGGAGCATTGAAGTCAGTTTGCTCATCAGCAGTTTCATTTGCCAGAGTGGGTGTGAGTTGGTCGTAAGAGCAGCCGCCAGATGGCGCTCGTGCCACGTGAGAAAGATTTCTGCCGTCTGCAGATTCACATGCCAAAGCGGGTGCATGTAATTCATAAAAGCTGCCGTCAGATGGGGCTCGAGTCACGTGAGAAAGATTTCTGCCATCTGCAGATTCACATGCCAAAGTGGGTGCATGTAATTCGCAAAAGCTGCCGTCAGATGGGGCTCGTGTCACGTGCTGCGTTTGCCGCACTTCGAGAGGAATTTCCAAAGTAGGAGCATGTCGCTTGTTTGAAGTAAGCGTTCGAACGCCAGTCAAGGTCAGAAGCGCTGTGACCGGTCGCGTTCGCGCCATTTGTTTCGGCGGCCCGATGTATCTCACCAAGGTCGGGCGAGAAGCCAGAGGCCCGCGAGGAGGAGAGCGGCTCTTCAAAGCTGAGCAAGGCGCCTCGTCCGGCGCTCGATCCTTTGGCTCCGCGATGAGCCCATTCAAGGTCGCTCGGGAATGCGTGCACCGAGCGGCCTTTCTGCAGACCTTTGCAAAATGGCCCTTGGTGGAGCACAGGTGACATGTCGCCTCTCAGGCCGGGCATTCAGAGCGAGGATGCTGCCGATTTCCACAAAAATAACATTTTGCATACCGGGCAGGCCGTGGCCTGGCAGCGGCGGCAGCAGTGAGGCCGGAAGCGGAGTCTGCTTCCGGAGCTCCCAGAGACTCGGCCGTCGTGGGGGTCGGGTCCTCCTCCGTATCCTCGGCGGTAGCCCTCTCAGGTCGCGCGAGTTGCGAGGTCCCCGCCACGACTCGTGGGTGATCATATGCGGTCAATTGTTCTCGGGCATCTGTGTATACGCATGCCAGCCGTAGTGCTTCTGTAAATGTCAGCTCCGCGACCTCCAAGAGACGGAGCCGCAAGACTCCAGAACTAATTCTGGAGATGAATGAATCTCGGAGCAAATCGTCCTGCACTTGCTCGTGGGTCCGGACGTCCTGCACGCAGTCTGCCAATAGGTAGCGCAACTCCTGCGCGAAGCGATCGATTCAGACGGTTGCTGTCGCCGCTGAGAAAGTTGATGCCGGCCGTGTACAGCGCTCCGTGTCTTTACGTAGAGGCGCTTCAGCTCGGCTAGGGCCGTAGCGTACGTCCCAAATCGAGAAATGTTCTTGAAAACAGTGTGATGGACCTTGGACTGTAACACGGACAGCTTTATCGCAGCGGTGGGCTCTGTCTCGTGAGCCGCAAAGTAATTCTGCAGCGTGTTGAGCCAATGAGCAAACTCCGATGCAGATCCCTCAGCTTGAGGGTCGGCTCCGAGAATCGGTACCACGATCATCTTGTGGTCAGCCATTCCGGCGATCTAAATGATATTAAATGTCGTGAAAATCAAGCTCAGACACGACTTGACCTCTGGGTAGGTTTTAATATCATTTAGATCTGCAGTACATCCTGTGAGAATACATGCATGCAACAGGCATTAAATCAGAGCATTTCATGAGCAGCAATGGTCGATGCAATATAACAATGGTTAGCGCAGCGCATTGTCAGCGCAGCATTTGGGGCGTACATACCATTCAAACTACTGGATAATGTCACAGTGAGTTCCGCTGAAGTGTCTGCGCGCCCCGGTTGTCCTGGGTCTTATAGACGCCCCCCCCCCCCCTTCCGTAGCGAGCACCACTGGGTTCACCTTGGTATAATTTCACTACAACGTGCTGGTCCATTATCTACTCGTGCCTTGTATAATTCATATTAAACGAAACCAATATCGACTAATGTCTCTCTCATGAGTGTGATTTATGTAACAGCTCCAACACAAGCTTTCTACACTGTAAAGAAAGGAACTAGTAATTTAAAAGGGATGTAAATACAGAACAGGCATCACAGGCCAAATGGCCTTTTCTTGTCTTTAACTTTATTTGTATTGTCTTGAAAAGAAACATATCTGTTGTGTACAAAACAGAAAGTCTACAATTATTTTTAGCCGCATCACAGACGCTGCTCATAGAGTGCCCTCTGCTGTTGTTGTTCTTCTTCTTGTTCTTCTTGTTGTTGTTGTTCTTGCAGAGAAGACAAAACCTCAAAGCTCCACCCATTCTGGGAACCATAGCTCCACCCATTTTGGGAGAGGCTTCATATAAACAAATATCCACCATTTTATTAACTCGCATAGCTTTGAGGCCTGTTTTGTAGGCTCGTCGTGTCTTCCTCTCTCACACAGTTTTCTTTCAAATCAAATTCGATATATCATTTCATTTTTCACAGTCGCTAACATAGTTTTAGACTCGGTTGAAAAAAAACGTGAAGAAAATCCGATGAAAGTTGCCCTTTATAGAACGAAATGAATTCTCAAAGGCCTGTAACTTCAAGTCCATTGAGATTTTTTTTTTTTAAATTGCGGCATGGTCAGTCATACACCGCCCGAAATAACAGACGGGAAAATGCCGAGATATATTGTTTTTTTTAAAAATCGCGGCATGGTCAGTCATACACCGCCCGAAATAACAGACGGGAAAATGCCGAGATATATATATTTTGTTTAAATCGCGGCATGCTCAGTCATACACCGCCCGAAATAACAGGCAGGAAAATGCCGAGATATATATATTTTGTTTAAATCACGGCATGGTCAGTCATACACCGCCCGAAATAACAGACGGGAAAATGCCGAGATATATTAAAAATTCGTCCATTTGATGACAATCGTCACGATGAAATATTTAATTTATACGTCGTCACAATAATGTGGAGAGAGGAGCATAGCTTCGTTCACGTGTCGCCACACACGGGAAATTGCCGATATATATATATTTTTTAAATCGCGGCATGGTCAGTCATACACCGCCTGAAATAACAGACGGGAAAATGCCGAGATATATTAAAAATTCGTCGCCACACACGGGAAATTGCCGAGATATATTTTCACTTTGCACAAAAATAACATCAAGTAATCGAATCAATAGGAATGTCCTGTGCCTATAACATCGACGTTATAGGCACAGCTGCATCTAGGCATTGTGTAACATCGACGCGGCTTTTGTTTTAATTAAAACTTTTTGTACTTGTTTTAATTAGAGTTATCAACGGCAAAAATACCTCCAAGATTATTAAACGCTCTGTATTTTACAGTGCGTTCATGCGAATATACAAAATGATGTTTATCAAATGCCCGTTGGCAAACTTAACTATTATTATTGATTAGAAAGTTGCACCTTGGTCATCACAATGGGAACCAATCATTCAAACATGCATTCATTCCAATTAAGGGAAATGAAAGAGTCAGGCTCTCAGATTAGCCAATTCTAGCAAGAATGTACATCGATTTATTTGCCAAAACTCCATCTAGATGGCTTTGGCCAACAAAAGCCATCGATTATTTTTACCTCTGCCACCGAAGGTGGATGGAGGTTATGGTTTCACCCCTGTCTGTCTGTTTGTTTATTTGTCTGTCTGTGAACAAGATTTCTCAAAAAAGCTGTGGAATGATTCGGACGAAATTTGGCAGAGAGGTAGCATATGTGACAAGGACGAAATGATCAGATTTTGGTGAAGATCAGGATTCGGATCCGGCTAGTAGAATTATTAAAGTGATTCTTCACCATTGGGAGATGGGGCCAAAAACGATAAATAGCAGGATATCTCAAGCAGTTGTGGATGGATTTGGACGAAACTTGGTGGACCCGTTAGGTGTCTGACAAGGACGATTCGATTCAATTTTGGTGAAGATCTGAATATGGATTCGGATGAGTTATTTAATTTTTTTAAGCGATTCTTCACCATTGGGAGATAGGGTCAAAAACGATAAATAGCAGGATATCTCAAGCAGTTGTGGATGGATTTGGACGAAACTTGGTGGACCCGTTAGGTGTCTGACAAGGACGATTCGATTCAATTTTGGTGAAGATCTGAATATGAATTCGGATATGAGAGATTTAATTTTTGTAAGTGATTCTTCAATATTGGGAGATGGGGCCAAAAACGTTACATAGCAGGATATCTCAAAAAGTTGTGGACGGATTTGGACGAAATTTGGTCGACAGGTTGTGTGTCTTACAAGGAAGAATCGATTCGATTTTGGTGAATATCTGAATATAGATTCGGATATGAGAATTATTTAATTATAAAGGGATTCTTCACCGTTGAGATATTGGGTGAAAAGCGATATATAACATGATATTTAAAAGAGTTATGGACGAGTTATGAATAAACTTAGTGGACGAATTGGTTAGGCGACAAGAACAAGCCGATTAGATTTTGGTTCACGTCCGAATCCACATCCGGCCTATCAGTGGGATACCACACGTAAACTCTTCAGGCTGGCGGAGGTATGTGCTCTACCGAGTGCCGTTCTTGTTACTCTTGAGAAGGTCAGATCTATTGAAGGTAGCATTGATCTTCAAAAGCTGTCAGTGCCAAAAAGCACCATAATTCAAATGTAATTACAAATTGTAATTGACAGATATTGAAAATCCCAACACATGCATAAAGAATGAAACCAGCATGAGAAATAAATACGTTGCTGAATAATGTAAATTTACTGTCCTCTTTCAGATATCCATCCACATGTTATTACCCTCGCCAGAGGACAGGGTATTGCATTTGGGTCCGTTTGTCTATTTGTCTGTCTGTTTGTTTGTTTGTCCACACAGAACGTGATTATGACTTTCTCTGCAACCATTATTATTATTTATTTTTTTTGTTGTTGTTGTATACAAGATCGAGGCTCGTGTAAGAGCTAATATTAATCACAAAAAGACAAACTGACACATAAAACATATAATAAATTGAGCGGGAGACAAGTTGGGGAGAGAAAGAGAAGCACACAAGTACAACAGCAGAGAACAGGGACATCGGGAGATCTGTGGGAGGGAGAGGGCTTGGGGGGAGGAGGCACGGCAAAGGGGGGTTGGGGGGCGGGGGTGGGAGAGGTAAAAAAAAACACGTGGACACTGCTAGGACTTCCAGGAAAGAAGTCGGAATTTCAAAACAGTGGATCTGGGGTGAATTAACGGGGGTAGAAAAGATCAAGGTTTTGGATGGGGGAAGATAAGAGATGGTGGTGAATTGGTCGGATTGACACAATTTTCACCATTGGAGTGCCTTCTCCTGTATAATTTTAAAAAAAGTATAATTATGACGCCATAGGTCATGTAATACGGGTGCTATCTTGAAAAGAAGCACCTATATACCTCCGACATCGGTGCCTTCATTATACCGTCATAATTAGACAAGTAGCACACTTGATCCGATCAGTTTGAAATTTCTTGAGCGTGATCTACACAAATATTGTATGTGATAATTAAATTGATGATGTCATCATTCACGTGGTTCGGCAGCCACATTGGAATGAAAATTAAAACCTTCAAAATATTATTTTTTCCAGAACGGCATACGAGATCAATGCGAAACTCCACAAATATGATCTACTTGCATTGGGGAATGAAGTTTGAGAACGATTGAGTCAAAAGTCACACTGTCTGGCAGCCATATTGAATTCTATGGAAAAACTGCATTAATTAAATTATAGTTCTTCTCTGAAAGCATTGAATGAATCTATGCAACATTTTAACCATATGTTTGACGACACATGTAAAGTTGGAAAAAAAAACCTCATCGGTCACATGGTTTGGCAGCCATATTAGATTTAGGGAAAATATTCAAAAAATTGTTTCTCTTAAAGCGCTTACCCTATCGAAGCAAAGTTTTACAAATTAATCATCGAACACCATTGCTGCATATAGTGTGAAATGGTGATGTCATCGGTCATGTGGTTTGGCAGCCATCGTGGATAGAAAAATGAACCTTACCCGAACCAACACGAAACAAACACCGCACAAAATACACCACACAAACATGTTTTGTGAAGGGCCCACACTCTACAGGGTGTTCCAAAAAGACCCGGACAACTTTGGTTGTTAATATTGTTGTGGATATGAGGACTGTATATTTTTTGGATTGTGTGCTGTACTATTGTGATTATTGTTTATTCTGTGCCTCCTGCCTCCGGAGCTGTGTAAAGACCAAAAGGGCGTCCCATAGTCCACAAGCATACACGTCAGCCAAGTAATAGAATATACCTGTTGATAGTTATCTCTTATTCTGTGTATTAGCGTAAGGCTGTGTCTTCCATTAATAGAAATACTCCATTGCACCAGTGAAAGAGATAGATTCCCTTCCATTCCCATCACCAGTTACCTCCGATCCAATTGCCGCCATTGGCCACGAGGCCGGGTTGGGGAAGAAAGGCGTGTCTCCACCCCGTCATAGAGGGGGAGGAGTGAACCAGCCCCGCTCGACCAACCATGAGCCAGGGGTTTGGCTACAGAGGGCGGAGGAAGAGCGGTCGGGGAGGTTCGCAAAGGTTGAGGGGCGGGGGCCTATATAACCCAAGGCAGGGCGTGTCCAAGGAGGAGATGCGTTTTTACAGAGGAGAGCAGAAGACAGAAAGGCCTGGAGTTGGACTTTGAGTTGGTCTGAGTTGGTTGGGAGTCGGTCGTCAAGTGCAGAGTGGTGAAGAGTCAGTCAGGAGAGGTGGTGGTCAAGTGGTTGCGTTGGTTGCGGTGAGGAGTCGGTGGTAAAGAGTGAGGGACCAAGAAAGAGAGAGAAAGAGTCCTGAAGCAAGAGAGGAAGTTGTTGGACTGGGTGGGACTAAGGAAGGAGAGAGAACCCGTCACACCAATCCCCCAAGCTCCGCGTTGGCTCCACCAAGCGTTCAGCTCCACCAAGCTCCGCGTTGGCTCCACCAAGCGTTCAGCTCCACCAAGCTCCGCGTTGGCTCCACCAAGCGTTCAGCTCCACCAAGCTCCGCGTTGGCTCCACCAAGCTCCGCATTGGCTCCACCAAGCGTTCAGCTCCACCAAGCTCCGCGTTGGCTCCACCAAGCGTTCAGCTCCACCAAGCTCCGCGTTGGCTCCACCAAGCGTTCAGCTCCACCAAGCTCCGCGTTGGCTCCACCAAGCGTTCACCTCCAGCCATCCACCTCCTGCAATTCCCCGCGTGAGTCAGTCTTTTGTTTGTTCTGTCCTGGGTTAATTAAGTCTGTATAAGCTAGTATTTTCCCTGTGTCACCTGCGTCTTATGTGTTGTAAATAAACCTTGATTGCTTTCTTTTTGCTTGTGTGTAAATAGCCAATAAATTCAGTCGTATTTCCAAACCTTTCTTTGCCTTCTTTTTCCTCTTTGCATTCGTCGCCTTTGTCTTTTCCCCATTGGGCAGCTACGGTGCGATACGGCCAAAGTTCGGGTGGAATCGGGTGAGTTTTGTTAGGTCGCGGTCTTACACCACCGCTCGGTCTATAACATCTTAACCGCGATCTATAACAATTGGTGTCTGGGAGTGGAATTCGGGTCCCGAACCAAATTTTTAAAACATCTAGAAAAAAAATTTTTGGTCAAAATTACGAGCTGCCGAAATTTGTTTTTTTAAAGCAAAACCCGAATTTTGAAATCGCGCCATGGCTGTTCAAGGCGACGGGATGCCGGTGGGAGAGATAGACGGGGTGGAATCGACCCAGGACCTCGGGGAAATGTATGTGGAGGAAAGGGAGGAGAAAAATGGCAATGTGGTTGCGGGGGTATCAGGTGCACAAAATGGCAGCCTCCCGTACGTGACGGCGATAGCCGGACCCGCAGTGCCAATGGACTGGGGTGTTTGTATGATGCATTTCAGTGCCGCTCTGAGGGGTGACAGTAAGGGATTTGATGCAATGATGGCTACCCAGGGGCTAGACGCGGAAAAAGCGAGGCACGAAGCAAGGTACAACCCGGTTGGATTTCAGGAGCAAATAAACGCCACGGTAAAAAGAATACAGGAAGACATTGACCGCAGGTTGGGCGAGCAGGTCCCACGGGTGCACGGGGAGGTAACGCGTGTCGAAAAGCGCTGGTTGAGCGAAGCGGAGGAAAGCACGGGTACAATGACGGGGGTAGAAATCGCGACACGGGGTTTGGAAAAGCCGGCGACCGATGAAGTAGAGGGAATTTTATTAAAGCCAACGGTCGCCGAGGTTAATAAAGAAAAAGCAGTAGCGGGAATTAAAATTGAAGAGATGACGGAGGTAACCCGGGAATTGCAGGGAGAAATGGATTATGTACAAAGTCCCTGCTCACATCACGATGATGTACTCGTTAATCCAAATGGAAGTTTGCAGGTTTTGGTGCAGGGAGGAAGAAGAACCCCGAAGGTGAGACGTGCTGTGTATTGTGCGGGGAGATTTTGTAAGAGGATGTTTAGCGACAAAAGAATTTTCGCGCGCTTGGGATCGAGGAAGCATCCGGGCGTTGGTGAAGGGTCCCGTGTGAGTGGAAATGGCACGCGTGGGAGAAAAAAGTGTGCGTCGGCGAGTGGGTGTGTTATAAAGTGTGGGAGTGAAACCGAGTGCGAGCGAGAATGCACGTCGGTGTGTACGGGGTGTGACACAGGGAGTGAGAGCAATGCGGAGTGCACGCCCATGGTGAGTGTTACGGAGGACGTAACGGAGGAGAGGTGTGGACCGAAGTGTGCGCAAGAGGTGTGGTGTGTAACAGAGAGAGCGTTGGTGGAATGTACGGACGGCGTTGGAACGCCAGGTTTTGTGAGGGTGAAAGGGGTAGCGTATGCTTGTAAGCATGCAAGTGAAGCATCGATGGTAACCGGTTTAGTGGTTAGAGCGACGGATAGCCGATGCGAGCCCTCGGTGCGAGGGGTGCTTGGTTGGGTGCGAGGCCCGGCGCCGATCGAAGCTGCGTCGTTTCTCTTCGAAGCGTCGTTGCCGATTCGGGCTTGGCCCCGCCCCGCACGGTCGAGTCCGGGCTTTGTCGGGCGAGGCGACCGGTCCGGTTCGAGGGCGAGTGGGAGGAAGCGGAACGGTGCCCCCTCGTGGGGACGGGGTTCCGACCAGGGGAGATTGAGCCATCGGGCCCGGGACCGCAAGGTGCCGCGCCGAGATGGTGCGTGGAATCTCGGTCCAACCAAACCACCTCCCTTGAACCGAAAGCCGGACGGATTCAACCTGCAGGCGACCAAACCACCCGAATTCATTGCTCGGCTTTGCGAAACCGAGTTTAATGATGTCATGGCGCACCGAGAGGATGTAATAAGTAGACGGACGATGATGGTAGTGATTTGATACGAAATTTATAATAGTGGGTAGAATTGGCAGTAAATGGAAAATTTTTGAATTGGTTGGAATTTGGTGTGCCAAATTGATAGTGAGAGACCCCCGATGTGGTGGGATGGCAAATCCACCATCCCTCACAGGTGGGGGCAAATGAGCAATAGCTTATGGGGTGTATGGCAGTGAAAACTAGCCCGGGTGGGTTAGGTTATATTGATAGGGATCTAGCGAAGATGACATTAGGTGACGATAAGGTTAGGTAGTGACTGATACCTGTAGTGGGGACGCAGGTAGATTAGTGTGGATTATAATGACGTGGGAGCGCAATAGTTTAAAGGGACGACTGGGAAGCGCAAGTTTCAGAGGGGAGTAGTTAGCTGAGATGATGCCGTGTGTGTGAGGATTGAACAGGTGTGATTGAACAGGTGAGAATGGAACAGGTGTGATTGCACAGGTGTGCAACTGAACAGGTGTGTGGAGCAGTGTATGAGGGAGTAGTGGTGATTGCGTGTGGTGTTGACCAAATGGTCCAGGAAGAAAGGAGGGTGCAGGTGGCACCAGGTGTGAGGGCACAGGTGTGCAACAACAGGTGTATGTGGCTGTGTGGAATAAATGGTAGTGTGGAATATCTGGAGTATTGGAATGGATGGTCGTGGAGTGAGAATGGTGGAAATTGTGGAGTGGAGTGGATGGTGCGAAGGTGTGAATGGGGGAAGAGTGGACCCCCATCACGGATACCCGGGGCGGGTAGTGTAAGTGTTAGGTAGAGGGTACAGGTAAATTGTGGTTGGATATTGGCATCTGTGGTGCGGGTGACAGAATGGTATTTGGATGGGTGCATTAGTGTTGTGGAAATGGCTGGGCGTGTAGCCTGTTAGTACGTGTAGTTGGTTTGGGCACTCCACCACTGTGAGGATGTCGGCCAGGTGAGGCCGCAGGTGGGCTCTGGGAGCCGTTAGTGTCAGTGGGGCCCAAGGATCCGGAGGACGGACCCGGGTAGCCCAGTGCCAGAGAGGGCACCGAGTGGGGAGAGCGCCAGAGGGCCTTCCCCAGGTAGTTAGGTTAGGGCAGGGAGCAGGTAAGCTCGGAGGCAACTGCAGTGGTGGGGGTGTGCAGGTGGGTAGACCTGCTGGGAGAGTTACACGTCGCGGCCCAGAAATTGTGCGAGGGCACCGGGAGATGAATCGGGGGAGTGAGACCCCAAATTGAAAAGCACCACAGTTTGATCAATGGGAATTGGTTATTAGAACCCATAGTGTAAGTTGGCCAATGGATTGGCAGGGAAAGACCCCGGGTAGTGTAAAGTGTGTTAATGTCATTTAGAAAGTAGTTAGGATGAAGTCTCCTCGCACCATCTGCATCCACTCACCTGAGGTGACAGGTACTCCCCACCATGCCATGGTTTAATTATTTTTATGATGCAAATGTTTGGATTGTGAGACGCATCATGACGTGGGTGTGACATTGTGCGTAATTCCATCTCTCCCTCCTTATGAGGATTGATGATGAATTGGTGATGGCAAATTTTGAAGTAGAGGGATTGTGGAGACGAATTTGGTATAGGGGAAATATGGGGAAGACGTGACAGTAGTGACGAATTGGTAATGTGTAGGTTTTGTACATATGGGGTAAGGGCAAGGGTGGGCTAGGTAACAGGGGGGTGACGTACGGTAGGGACGAGCTTTCTCACTTCGCCCTCCGTACGCATTTCGCCTTGCATTGCCTTTTTGACGTGTACCCTTGTGACCTTACCCCTCGCTCAATTGTCTTTCTTTTGTCTCCCACATGAGGACCTGAGCGCCGTTGGGCGCCGAGGGGAGCGTGCGTGGGTCGGCCATTGTGCGCCCGAAATTCCCAGAACCAGCTGTCTGCATCGATGCACCACATTATGGACCACATGTCAGTGGCCGAGCACCACTTATGGACCCCATGGGTTGGGGCATGGCCCCTCTGCTGGAACCGGCCATGAGGGCCCGAAATCTTGCTGGCGGACCTTGGCCACAGGGCACCGATGCCCCACAGGTGAACCACACGTAGTCGGCCCTGTGGGCCATAAATAAAGATAAATAAAATGGACACGTTTGGGCAAGCTTTATTGCAAATAGGCCGCCAGTAAGCAAAGCAAATGAAAATGACAACAACTGGAAGAAATAATAATAACCAGCAGAGGGAGCCGAAGAGCAAGAGATCACCTGCAGGGTTAGGGGTTGTTGGTTTATTTTTATGGAACACTGATGAACTATGGTGACTGCACCGATTGGTGCTTGGGTGTGTATTGGTGCGTTATTGGGTGCGTTCATGGTGCATTGATGCAGAGCAGACTGTCTCCCCCCCAGAAAGAACAATTACAGGTCCTGGGTTAGTTTTGTAAATAAAAGTAGCGTCAATTGTAGATAATGCTCCCCACCGTCAGTGTATAGTTTGAAGACCATTCCGCAATTCGGTTAACTGTGGGCGTAAGTCTGTTAGGCAGGGTGCAATGGAGCAGCGGGACACATTTATTTATGTTTTAAAACTGTCGCACTCAGGGTCAGGTTAAAAGTAGAGGGAACTACACCTACGTGTCACACTAAATAAAAGTTGTAGGCCCGGGACGTGCCTAAGAGGAGGAGGGTGCAGTGTTGTGGATATGAGGACTGTATATTTTTTGGATTGTGTGCTGTACTATTGTGATTATTGTTTATTCTGTGCCTCCTGCCTCCGGAGCTGTGTAAAGACCAAAAGGGCGTCCCATAGTCCACAAGCATACACGTCAGCCAAGTAATAGAATATACCTGTTGATAGTTATCTCTTATTCTGTGTATTAGCGTAAGGCTGTGTCTTCCATTAATAGAAATACTCCATTGCACCAGTGAAAGAGATAGATTCCCTTCCATTCCCATCACCAGTTACCTCCGATCCAATTGCCGCCATTGGCCACGAGGCCGGGTTGGGGAAGAAAGGCGTGTCTCCACCCCGTCATAGAGGGGGAGGAGTGAACCAGCCCCGCTCGACCAACCATGAGCCAGGGGTTTGGCTACAGAGGGCGGAGGAAGAGCGGTCGGGGAGGTTCGCAAAGGTTGAGGGGCGGGGGCCTATATAACCCAAGGCAGGGCGTGTCCAAGGAGGAGATGCGTTTTTACAGAGGAGAGCAGAAGACAGAAAGGCCTGGAGTTGGACTTTGAGTTGGTCTGAGTTGGTTGGGAGTCGGTCGTCAAGTGCAGAGTGGTGAAGAGTCAGTCAGGAGAGGTGGTGGTCAAGTGGTTGCGTTGGTTGCGGTGAGGAGTCGGTGGTAAAGAGTGAGGGACCAAGAAAGAGAGAGAAAGAGTCCTGAAGCAAGAGAGGAAGTTGTTGGACTGGGTGGGACTAAGGAAGGAGAGAGAACCCGTCACACCAATCCCCCAAGCTCCGCGTTGGCTCCACCAAGCGTTCAGCTCCACCAAGCTCCGCGTTGGCTCCACCAAGCGTTCAGCTCCACCAAGCTCCGCGTTGGCTCCACCAAGCGTTCAGCTCCACCAAGCTCCGCGTTGGCTCCACCAAGCGTTCAGCTCCACCAAGCTCCGCGTTGGCTCCACCAAGCGTTCAGCTCCACCAAGCTCCGCGTTGGCTCCACCAAGCGTTCAGCTCCACCAAGCTCCGCGTTGGCTCCACCAAGCGTTCAGCTCCACCAAGCTCCGCGTTGGCTCCACCAAGCGTTCACCTCCAGCCATCCACCTCCTGCAATTCCCCGCGTGAGTCAGTCTTTTGTTTGTTCTGTCCTGGGTTAATTAAGTCTGTATAAGCTAGTATTTTCCCTGTGTCACCTGCGTCTTATGTGTTGTAAATAAACCTTGATTGCTTTCTTTTTGCTTGTGTGTAAATAGCCAATAAATTCAGTCGTATTTCCAAACCTTTCTTTGCCTTCTTTTTCCTCTTTGCATTCGTCGCCTTTGTCTTTTCCCCATTGGGCAGCTACGGTGCGATACGGCCAAAGTTCGGGTGGAATCGGGTGAGTTTTGTTAGGTCGCGGTCTTACACCACCGCTCGGTCTATAACATCTTAACCGCGATCTATAACAATTGGTGTCTGGGAGTGGAATTCGGGTCCCGAACCAAATTTTTAAAACATCTAGAAAAAAAATTTTTGGTCAAAATTACGAGCTGCCGAAATTTGTTTTTTTAAAGCAAAACCCGAATTTTGAAATCGCGCCATGGCTGTTCAAGGCGACGGGATGCCGGTGGGAGAGATAGACGGGGTGGAATCGACCCAGGACCTCGGGGAAATGTATGTGGAGGAAAGGGAGGAGAAAAATGGCAATGTGGTTGCGGGGGTATCAGGTGCACAAAATGGCAGCCTCCCGTACGTGACGGCGATAGCCGGACCCGCAGTGCCAATGGACTGGGGTGTTTGTATGATGCATTTCAGTGCCGCTCTGAGGGGTGACAGTAAGGGATTTGATGCAATGATGGCTACCCAGGGGCTAGACGCGGAAAAAGCGAGGCACGAAGCAAGGTACAACCCGGTTGGATTTCAGGAGCAAATAAACGCCACGGTAAAAAGAATACAGGAAGACATTGACCGCAGGTTGGGCGAGCAGGTCCCACGGGTGCACGGGGAGGTAACGCGTGTCGAAAAGCGCTGGTTGAGCGAAGCGGAGGAAAGCACGGGTACAATGACGGGGGTAGAAATCGCGACACGGGGTTTGGAAAAGCCGGCGACCGATGAAGTAGAGGGAATTTTATTAAAGCCAACGGTCGCCGAGGTTAATAAAGAAAAAGCAGTAGCGGGAATTAAAATTGAAGAGATGACGGAGGTAACCCGGGAATTGCAGGGAGAAATGGATTATGTACAAAGTCCCTGCTCACATCACGATGATGTACTCGTTAATCCAAATGGAAGTTTGCAGGTTTTGGTGCAGGGAGGAAGAAGAACCCCGAAGGTGAGACGTGCTGTGTATTGTGCGGGGAGATTTTGTAAGAGGATGTTTAGCGACAAAAGAATTTTCGCGCGCTTGGGATCGAGGAAGCATCCGGGCGTTGGTGAAGGGTCCCGTGTGAGTGGAAATGGCACGCGTGGGAGAAAAAAGTGTGCGTCGGCGAGTGGGTGTGTTATAAAGTGTGGGAGTGAAACCGAGTGCGAGCGAGAATGCACGTCGGTGTGTACGGGGTGTGACACAGGGAGTGAGAGCAATGCGGAGTGCACGCCCATGGTGAGTGTTACGGAGGACGTAACGGAGGAGAGGTGTGGACCGAAGTGTGCGCAAGAGGTGTGGTGTGTAACAGAGAGAGCGTTGGTGGAATGTACGGACGGCGTTGGAACGCCAGGTTTTGTGAGGGTGAAAGGGGTAGCGTATGCTTGTAAGCATGCAAGTGAAGCATCGATGGTAACCGGTTTAGTGGTTAGAGCGACGGATAGCCGATGCGAGCCCTCGGTGCGAGGGGTGCTTGGTTGGGTGCGAGGCCCGGCGCCGATCGAAGCTGCGTCGTTTCTCTTCGAAGCGTCGTTGCCGATTCGGGCTTGGCCCCGCCCCGCACGGTCGAGTCCGGGCTTTGTCGGGCGAGGCGACCGGTCCGGTTCGAGGGCGAGTGGGAGGAAGCGGAACGGTGCCCCCTCGTGGGGACGGGGTTCCGACCAGGGGAGATTGAGCCATCGGGCCCGGGACCGCAAGGTGCCGCGCCGAGATGGTGCGTGGAATCTCGGTCCAACCAAACCACCTCCCTTGAACCGAAAGCCGGACGGATTCAACCTGCAGGCGACCAAACCACCCGAATTCATTGCTCGGCTTTGCGAAACCGAGTTTAATGATGTCATGGCGCACCGAGAGGATGTAATAAGTAGACGGACGATGATGGTAGTGATTTGATACGAAATTTATAATAGTGGGTAGAATTGGCAGTAAATGGAAAATTTTTGAATTGGTTGGAATTTGGTGTGCCAAATTGATAGTGAGAGACCCCCGATGTGGTGGGATGGCAAATCCACCATCCCTCACAGGTGGGGGCAAATGAGCAATAGCTTATGGGGTGTATGGCAGTGAAAACTAGCCCGGGTGGGTTAGGTTATATTGATAGGGATCTAGCGAAGATGACATTAGGTGACGATAAGGTTAGGTAGTGACTGATACCTGTAGTGGGGACGCAGGTAGATTAGTGTGGATTATAATGACGTGGGAGCGCAATAGTTTAAAGGGACGACTGGGAAGCGCAAGTTTCAGAGGGGAGTAGTTAGCTGAGATGATGCCGTGTGTGTGAGGATTGAACAGGTGTGATTGAACAGGTGAGAATGGAACAGGTGTGATTGCACAGGTGTGCAACTGAACAGGTGTGTGGAGCAGTGTATGAGGGAGTAGTGGTGATTGCGTGTGGTGTTGACCAAATGGTCCAGGAAGAAAGGAGGGTGCAGGTGGCACCAGGTGTGAGGGCACAGGTGTGCAACAACAGGTGTATGTGGCTGTGTGGAATAAATGGTAGTGTGGAATATCTGGAGTATTGGAATGGATGGTCGTGGAGTGAGAATGGTGGAAATTGTGGAGTGGAGTGGATGGTGCGAAGGTGTGAATGGGGGAAGAGTGGACCCCCATCACGGATACCCGGGGCGGGTAGTGTAAGTGTTAGGTAGAGGGTACAGGTAAATTGTGGTTGGATATTGGCATCTGTGGTGCGGGTGACAGAATGGTATTTGGATGGGTGCATTAGTGTTGTGGAAATGGCTGGGCGTGTAGCCTGTTAGTACGTGTAGTTGGTTTGGGCACTCCACCACTGTGAGGATGTCGGCCAGGTGAGGCCGCAGGTGGGCTCTGGGAGCCGTTAGTGTCAGTGGGGCCCAAGGATCCGGAGGACGGACCCGGGTAGCCCAGTGCCAGAGAGGGCACCGAGTGGGGAGAGCGCCAGAGGGCCTTCCCCAGGTAGTTAGGTTAGGGCAGGGAGCAGGTAAGCTCGGAGGCAACTGCAGTGGTGGGGGTGTGCAGGTGGGTAGACCTGCTGGGAGAGTTACACGTCGCGGCCCAGAAATTGTGCGAGGGCACCGGGAGATGAATCGGGGGAGTGAGACCCCAAATTGAAAAGCACCACAGTTTGATCAATGGGAATTGGTTATTAGAACCCATAGTGTAAGTTGGCCAATGGATTGGCAGGGAAAGACCCCGGGTAGTGTAAAGTGTGTTAATGTCATTTAGAAAGTAGTTAGGATGAAGTCTCCTCGCACCATCTGCATCCACTCACCTGAGGTGACAGGTACTCCCCACCATGCCATGGTTTAATTATTTTTATGATGCAAATGTTTGGATTGTGAGACGCATCATGACGTGGGTGTGACATTGTGCGTAATTCCATCTCTCCCTCCTTATGAGGATTGATGATGAATTGGTGATGGCAAATTTTGAAGTAGAGGGATTGTGGAGACGAATTTGGTATAGGGGAAATATGGGGAAGACGTGACAGTAGTGACGAATTGGTAATGTGTAGGTTTTGTACATATGGGGTAAGGGCAAGGGTGGGCTAGGTAACAGGGGGGTGACGTACGGTAGGGACGAGCTTTCTCACTTCGCCCTCCGTACGCATTTCGCCTTGCATTGCCTTTTTGACGTGTACCCTTGTGACCTTACCCCTCGCTCAATTGTCTTTCTTTTGTCTCCCACATGAGGACCTGAGCGCCGTTGGGCGCCGAGGGGAGCGTGCGTGGGTCGGCCATTGTGCGCCCGAAATTCCCAGAACCAGCTGTCTGCATCGATGCACCACATTATGGACCACATGTCAGTGGCCGAGCACCACTTATGGACCCCATGGGTTGGGGCATGGCCCCTCTGCTGGAACCGGCCATGAGGGCCCGAAATCTTGCTGGCGGACCTTGGCCACAGGGCACCGATGCCCCACAGGTGAACCACACGTAGTCGGCCCTGTGGGCCATAAATAAAGATAAATAAAATGGACACGTTTGGGCAAGCTTTATTGCAAATAGGCCGCCAGTAAGCAAAGCAAATGAAAATGACAACAACTGGAAGAAATAATAATAACCAGCAGAGGGAGCCGAAGAGCAAGAGATCACCTGCAGGGTTAGGGGTTGTTGGTTTATTTTTATGGAACACTGATGAACTATGGTGACTGCACCGATTGGTGCTTGGGTGTGTATTGGTGCGTTATTGGGTGCGTTCATGGTGCATTGATGCAGAGCAGACTGTCTCCCCCCCCAGAAAGAACAATTACAGGTCCTGGGTTAGTTTTGTAAATAAAAGTAGCGTCAATTGTAGATAATGCTCCCCACCGTCAGTGTATAGTTTGAAGACCATTCCGCAATTCGGTTAACTGTGGGCGTAAGTCTGTTAGGCAGGGTGCAATGGAGCAGCGGGACACATTTATTTATGTTTTAAAACTGTCGCACTCAGGGTCAGGTTAAAAGTAGAGGGAACTACACCTACGTGTCACACTAAATAAAAGTTGTAGGCCCGGGACGTGCCTAAGAGGAGGAGGGTGCAGTGTTGTGGATATGAGGACTGTATATTTTTTGGATTGTGTGCTGTACTATTGTGATTATTGTTTATTCTGTGCCTCCTGCCTCCGGAGCTGTGTAAAGACCAAAAGGGCGTCCCATAGTCCACAAGCATACACGTCAGCCAAGTAATAGAATATACCTGTTGATAGTTATCTCTTATTCTGTGTATTAGCGTAAGGCTGTGTCTTCCATTAATAGAAATACTCCATTGCACCAGTGAAAGAGATAGATTCCCTTCCATTCCCATCACCAGTTACCTCCGATCCAATTGCCGCCATTGGCCACGAGGCCGGGTTGGGGAAGAAAGGCGTGTCTCCACCCCGTCATAGAGGGGGAGGAGTGAACCAGCCCCGCTCGACCAACCATGAGCCAGGGGTTTGGCTACAGAGGGCGGAGGAAGAGCGGTCGGGGAGGTTCGCAAAGGTTGAGGGGCGGGGGCCTATATAACCCAAGGCAGGGCGTGTCCAAGGAGGAGATGCGTTTTTACAGAGGAGAGCAGAAGACAGAAAGGCCTGGAGTTGGACTTTGAGTTGGTCTGAGTTGGTTGGGAGTCGGTCGTCAAGTGCAGAGTGGTGAAGAGTCAGTCAGGAGAGGTGGTGGTCAAGTGGTTGCGTTGGTTGCGGTGAGGAGTCGGTGGTAAAGAGTGAGGGACCAAGAAAGAGAGAGAAAGAGTCCTGAAGCAAGAGAGGAAGTTGTTGGACTGGGTGGGACTAAGGAAGGAGAGAGAACCCGTCACACCAATCCCCCAAGCTCCGCGTTGGCTCCACCAAGCGTTCAGCTCCACCAAGCTCCGCGTTGGCTCCACCAAGCGTTCAGCTCCACCAAGCTCCGCGTTGGCTCCACCAAGCGTTCAGCTCCACCAAGCTCCGCGTTGGCTCCACCAAGCGTTCAGCTCCACCAAGCTCCGCGTTGGCTCCACCAAGCGTTCAGCTCCACCAAGCTCCGCGTTGGCTCCACCAAGCGTTCAGCTCCACCAAGCTCCGCGTTGGCTCCACCAAGCGTTCAGCTCCACCAAGCTCCGCGTTGGCTCCACCAAGCGTTCAGCTCCACCAAGCTCCGCGTTGGCTCCACCAAGCGTTCACCTCCAGCCATCCACCTCCTGCAATTCCCCGCGTGAGTCAGTCTTTTGTTTGTTCTGTCCTGGGTTAATTAAGTCTGTATAAGCTAGTATTTTCCCTGTGTCACCTGCGTCTTATGTGTTGTAAATAAACCTTGATTGCTTTCTTTTTGCTTGTGTGTAAATAGCCAATAAATTCAGTCGTATTTCCAAACCTTTCTTTGCCTTCTTTTTCCTCTTTGCATTCGTCGCCTTTGTCTTTTCCCCATTGGGCAGCTACGGTGCGATACGGCCAAAGTTCGGGTGGAATCGGGTGAGTTTTGTTAGGTCGCGGTCTTACACCACCGCTCGGTCTATAACATCTTAACCGCGATCTATAACAATATATTTAGAACCAAAAGGATACAACGATACCCTTTGGTTTATATGATATAGAAACTCGTAAAGTTTTGTGAACACCATCAATACACTTCAATGTGACCTCCGTTTGTCACGCGCAGGACATCAGGCAGTACATGAGTTATTGTCATGTTCGGATCAGCAAGTTTGCGTCCACCAGTGCGCATCCAGCCGTGATCCGAGAACGAAGATTGTGCAGGTTTGCCACCTTGGTGTTGTAGACAACATCTCTGACAAACCCCCACAGGAAAAAAATCAAGGGGGGTTATGTCTGGTGATCGTGGGGGCGAGGTGGTTTATCCGTCTCAGCCAATCCAGCGACCTGGAATTTTTTTCCTTCAGGACGGCTCGAACAACTAAGGCCAAATAAAGGGGAGCGCCGTCCTGTTGAAAAATGATATCAGATTGCAGGTCTTCAATCATTGGGAAGGTGAATCCTTCCAACATGTTCATGGAAATTGTTGAGGTCAATGTATCCTCAGGAAAGAAAAACGGACTCACCAAGCGGTCATGGAGAAGGCCACACCACTCATTGACCTTTGAACTGTCGCATATGTGTTCAATGGCCTCATGGAGGTTTTCAGAGCCCCAGATCCTCGCATTGTGCAGGTTGACCTTCTCCGATACATGAAAGCAAGCTTCGTCTGTAAATATGACCTTTTTCAGGTAATCTTCGTCATCCTCGATATGACTGAGCATTTCCAAGTCAAACGCTTTGCGTTTGGGTCCATCATTTGGCTTGAGTTCCTGCAAATCTGCACTTTATAAGCATAAAGCTTCAGTCTTTTACGCAAAATTCTGTGCACAGTGGTGGTTGGTAGTCCCAGTTCTCTGGATGTGCGTTGGATTGATTTTATGGGACTTTGTTGAGATGATCCATGTACTCGTTTAACGTCTGCTGCACTTGTGCTTGGTCGACTGGTGCATTTCTGTTTCTGACAACTTCCAGTCTCCTTGAACCTCTCGTAAAACTGTGACACTAGTCCGCGATGGTGGATTTCTTCCAGACATTGTACGGAAATTACACTGAACTTGTGTCGGATCTCGTCTCGATGAACCATTTGACGCACTGAGCTTTCTCCTGCGGAGTCGCCATTTTATTTTGCATTAAACAATCAGACCTGAAAATAAAGAAAACTTTGACTTATTGCATCATATATACCAAAGGGTATCATTGTATCATTTGTGGTACTAATATATATTAACAACCAAAGTTGTCCAGGTCTTTTTGGAACACACTGCATGATTGCTCTTTCTTACATCACATGTTTTGTTTCCTCTTGTTTCTTGGTAATTGCATTAGGCAGGGCATTCAGGCAACACACATCCTATGTACATGCCGTGCTGGAATTGATGTCTACCGTTTTCCATAAATTGGAGTGCAAAGGAGGACTGCAAAATATGGTACTGCATACATATTTCATTTCAGAGCAAAGCACCACATGGAACTGAAAACAAATCTGCATTTCATTCATAACGACAGAAAATAATATCGGAAATATTCTCTTTTCAACATCAAGGAGCACTCATTATCACCACATTTCAATGACGAAGAATTTCATCGAGATAAACTTATTTATTTTTAGTTATGAGTTTTGTTCATATTTTGCTCACTGCAAAGCTGAAATTATGTATTTTTTATAAGGTACAGTGTGATTTTTTTCAAGTTGCTGTTACTCGTGTGCGAACCAGAGTCCAATAGACTAAGACCCGGTTGTACGAGCATGGCAACATTCCCCGCCACCTTGGCTATTTTGACGCTCGTGTTTGCAAGTGGTCGACCTAGGACCTGGCCAAAAAGATCACAACCACAAGGGAAACATTAACGTACCCTAAGGTCTGTGCTTCTTGCTATCTGCTCCCACAAGAAGTTTCCCTGGAAAACTGGATAATAACCCACCATTGTGCACACCAATGAGAAAATGAATCTGTTTCACAACATTGTTGGGTTGTGAAATGAACTCCTCTCATGCTTTTATAATCCAATATGTTTATAACTCAACTTAAGTCAACCCATGCACCCAGTGCAAGAGCCACAGAGTTATGCAATAAAACATTCGTGTGACCAATATTTATTCTTCTCTGCTACCCCCATTGACCTTACGTTACTTACATTCCCAGAACATGCCATTTTTTTTAGGCCATGGCATACGCTCTTGGTGTACACCGCTCCTTTCCTACACCAACTCCAGGTGCTGCATGACGTCATCGCTAGGCCGAAGGGGCCCCGGCGATGATGCACGCCGAAAGGGAGTACTCAGTTTTCACTCGGTTTGTTGTACACCGCTCCGTTCCTATGCCATCTCCAGGCGCTGCATAACGTCATTGTCGGGCACCGAAGGGGGCTCGGCAATGACGCACGCTGAAAGGGAGTACTCAGTTTTCACTCTGGTTGTTTGATTATTTGCTTTATTGTTTTTTTTTTTTTGTTTTCTTTCTTGTTTGTTTGTCCGGGCGATATTTCAGGCACCTTTTGAGCTCGGAAGCTGATATTTGGACATGACAATGACCAAGTGATTTGGCTGTAAAGGATATTTTTGATTTATTGATTAATCAATTAATCGATTAATTATTTAATTATTCGATTAATGACTTAATTTAAAAAAATTTAAGTTACAGATTCAGATGAAATTGTGGTGGCTTATGTATTCTATTAGCCAATTGATTATTTATTTTTATGACTATTATTTATTTATTTTCATTATTATTTACTTATTTATTTTCTTTATAATCTGGGCAATATCTCAGTCCCCTTTTGAGCTAGGAACTGATATTTGGACATGACAATGACCAAGTGATTTGGGTGTAAAGGGTATTTTTGATTTATTTATTCATCAATTAATTATTTAATTATTCGATTAATTACTTAATTTTTTTAAATTTACAGATTCGGATGAAATGGTGGTGGTTTATTTATTCTATTAGCCAATTGATTAACTACTTAATTTTTTATGATTATTATTTCTGTATTTTCGTTATTAATCATTTATTTATTTTCGTTCTCATCTGGGCAATATCTCAGGCACCTTTTGAGCTAGGAAGCTGATATTTGGACACGACAGTGGTCAAGTGATGTGGCTATAAAGGATATTTTTGATTTATTGATTAATCATTAAATCGATTAATTATTTATTGATTAATAAAAATTTTTATTACTATTAATGAATTATTTAATTAAATTGATAAAAGTTACATCTTCGGATGAAGCACTAGTGCTGGGGTTCTTAACCGGGGATATCCATACCCCATGGGGGTATAGGAGACCAAAATCTGGGGGTATGGGACTCGTATTAAATTATAATAATAAATTGTAATAAATTCAAATTCAATGGCAATTAAAGTAAAAAACACCCCTCAGAATGCACCACAGAGCACCTAGAAATCAAAAACATTCTAGGGGGAAATGCCCCCAGTCCCCCTTAGCTATGCACACCTTGGTCAGTCAACAGTCTGGTGAAGGGGGTATGGGGACATCGTGGGCAATCCGTTGGGGGTCTTGACAGGGAAAAAGGTTAAGAACCCCTGCACTAGTGGTTTAGTTATGCTATTAGCCAATTGATTAAGAAAAAATTTCATGATAATCTTTTATTGATTTTAATTATGCAATTAATCAATCAATTATTGTACACCTCTCCTTCCCAATACAGTCTCTATGAGCTGCACGGCAGTATTTCTGGGCGCCAGAGACACCCCAGCAATGGCACACTGGAGGATATTTAATAATTTGGCATGGGGGCAGTGTACTTTGAATGTACCTGTACTTGTTTTCCTTCTTGTTTGTGTGTATGTCAGGGTGATATCTCAGCTATCCTTTGAGATAGGAAGCTGAAATTTGGGCACAATAGTGAGCCGTATATCAGCGCAATTGATTACTTACTTAATTATTATTGATTTATTAAATACTTATTTATTTTCTTTCTCATCTGGGAATTATCTCGGGCACCTTTCGAGTTAGGAAGCTGATATTCGGACATGACAATGATCAAGTGATTTGGCTGTATAGGGTATTTTGATTTATTGATTAATCAATTAATCAATGAATTATTTAATTATTCGATTAATTATATAATTAATAAATTTTCAAAGAGTTACAGATTTGGATGAAACGGTGGCGATTTCGGTATGCTATTAGCCAATTGAATAATAAATTAATTATTTTACGATGATTATTTATTTATTTCCTATTATTTATCACTTATTTATTTTCTTTCTCATCTGGGCAATATCGCAGGCACCTTTTGAGCTAGGAAGCTGATATTTGAATGCTAAAGTGACCAAGTGATTGGGCTATAAAGGATATTTCGGAATTATTGATTAATCAATTAATTATTTCTTATTATTTTTCCCCAATTAATTAAACATTTAATAAATTTTCTGAAAGTTACAGCTTCAGATGAAACACTCGTGCTATTGATTAAGAATTTAATTATTTTACGATTATTATTTATTTATTTTAATTACGCAATTAATCAATCAATTATTGTGCATCTGTTCCTTCCAATACCGTCTGTATGTGATGTATGAAGGCGCCCCGGAAATGCCGCGAGCTGGAGGATGTGTTATTAATTTATTTGCATTGGGGTGGTGTACTTTGAATGTATCTGTACTTATTCATCCTCTTCTTTTTTGTTTCATTTGTTTGAAGGTTAAAATTCAGCAGCATAAGTCTTTCATCACTAGAGTTTATCAGCAATGGAATAGATCTTTATTCACATTTAAGAATTCCCACGATGGTGTTTCTGGTGTAAGGGAGATCATATGAAGGAATGAAGGATTGATGTATGGATTCCCTGGTGTGGAATACCATTATATTTTCATTGTTTGTGGCCCCATCAGACCACCCACCCATACCCCATCAGAAAGTATGGTGATCTTCTATTGACAATTATGTGGAAAATATGATGAATGTTTCTGATGGCCAGAGCCATTATCCTGTCATCCACCTCCACCCAGTTTGTCAATAGAGGCCGGACAACTGTATTTTCCACCCATGGCTTGCCACATTAAATTGTTTCAGAAAATGGACCCCAGTTTATCAGTTTCGAGTTTAAACAGTTTTGCAGCATTCATAGAATCAAGCATCACAAAATTACACCTTATTGGCCTCAAGGCAACTCGGAAGTAGAACGTTTTTCCCATACTCTGGGTAAGCTGTTCGCACTAACCCTAACCCGAACATCGATCACAGAAATTGGCGTTAGGAACCCTTCACATTTCTGCTAAACTATCGCACGACACCGCATTGCGTCACAGGGACATCTCCAGCAGTATATATTTTGGGAAGAGAAGTCTGCACCAAAATCCCTCACCTTCCAACTCGGATCAACAATCCTGTAGTCTCGTCTAAAATCCCCTGGACTGAGACTGGGTGATCAAACAAATTGCGGATAATAAGCGGCACACTTCAACCCACAGCATACATGTAGGTGATGCAGTTCTACGACAACCAAAACAGAATAAGCTGAGTACAACCTATGAGCCACAACATTACACGGTAGTAAGGGGCAGGTGTTTTTCTTCAACAAGGTGGACAGAAAATCATGCGAAACATTTCACAAGCTCGACGATTTATCAGCAAAGTTCATTCACAGTTGTGGGGAGAGGAGGAGATGGAGGATGTTGGGGATTCCCCTATGCAGAGCAGCATTCGACTCCAGAGGCATGGCCTGAAGCCAGACCATGATGGGACAAGCACCCTCCACAATATCTACAGGATAACATTCCAGATTTTTAGGCTTAATTGTGAATTTGGGAGACAACCACCATGCAGAACTGATGTGTTATTGCTTTGATGGTTTATTAATCTTACCTTGATTAACCTTATATGTTACGTGGTTGTTTGAGTCTTAATGTGTATATGTATATATATATATATATATATATATACATATACCACCCACCACCCACATCTTCAACCTACACCATTCGACGTGCCTCCATAAATTTCCTCCATATACAAAGTGAACCTTTCAAGGCAACCTGGGCAACTTTGTCACACAACCTCCTTCTTTCTGTACCACACACTCCAAGCCGAGCAAGAAATGCAGAAAAGGAAATGCCAATATACCCTCTATACCCTCAACTCAAAAAAAAAAAAAAAAAAAAAAAAAACATTTCCTTCTCTGTTCTCATTCGTTTATTCATTCTTATTCGTTCGTTCGTTCTTCGACCACGTGTTTCTCCCCCATTTCCCCAGATAGTTTTCACTCATTAACCTTCAATGTTTACACTTTCCCCTCAAGTTATGTATTCCATCATATTTTATAACACCTTTTTCTTCTTCTTCTTTAAAAGGCTGCTTTCGACTTGCTCACCAAATCAATTCATCCCAAAAAAAATATCCATCTCCTATAGTGCCTTTTTTCTACATTCCCTAAACTCTCCTGCACTCCATCCTCCATCCAGCGTCCTTAAACGTATTTTTAACTCGAAGGTCACAAGAAACTCATTTTGCAATAAATGTTCGTTTCCCATAAATCGTACACTTTCAAAAATCCAATCTCACCCCTCCCCTCCAAATCTTCCCCATAACCCCTCCCCTCCAAATCTTCCCCATCACCCCTCCCCTCCAAATCTTCCCCATCACCCCTCCCCTCCAAATCTTCCCCATCACCCATCCCTTTCAAATCTCCCCCCTTGCCCCCTCCCTCCTAAACTACCCCCTCACCCCTCCACGCCAAGACGCCCCCTCGCCCCTCCCCTCCTAGACTCCTGCCTCACCCCTCCCCTCCAAATCTCCCCCATATCCCATCCCTTTCAAATCCCTCCCCTTGTCCCTTCCCTCCCAAACTCCCCCCTCACCCCTCCCCTTCAAATCTCCACACCCTCATTGCTTCTCAATTTCCCCCCTCTCACTCCCCCTCCTCAAAGCGTCCTCCCCGCTTCTTCCCCCTTCAAACTCTCACCTCCATCTCCCCCAACCTTCTGCCTCGCTCTTCCCCCTCCTCAAATAACACCTCATTGTGGCTCACCCAATCACCATCAAACCTTTTGTCCGCCCCATCCTTCCCTTTCTCCGAGCTATTCTGAAATCTCTGACACACCTTCAACAGCTCTCCCTATCTCTTCCACCTCTTCCACATCTTACCCTACCCCTCCTCCCCCCTGTTCTGTATCTGATGCTCCCCCTTCCTCTTCATTAACGGTATGGACCTCAAACATCCGGGGCCTTCGTTCAAACTTAACTGATCTCTCCATACAGGTTGCTTCTGTCAAACCAGACGTGATCTGCTGCTTAACAGAAACTTTCCTCCTTTATGATGTCTCTGATTCCATAGTATCTCTCCCGGGCTACTCCCTCCTCCGGTATGATAGACCTGAGCCTCGTCCTGGAGGCGGGGTTGCTATCTTTATCAAAAACTCTCTTCCTCACTCGCCCTGCACTGCACTCTCTCCACCTCACCCCCAGGAATACCTCTGGCTACGGCTTCCCCTTCGCTCCCACCTCTTGTTCATATGTGTGTTGTACCGTCCACCAAACAGTGATGACTCCATCTACATCTCGCTGTCTGATGATATGGACCAACTTCTATCTACTCATCCCAACTCTCTCTTCCTCATATGTGGTGATTTCAATTGTCACCATGCCAGTTGGCTGGGTGTGGGTACCTCTCTCACCAGCCATGGCTCTTCAGCAAAGGACTTCTGCGACTCACTGGGACTGACACAATCTGTCAATTTCCCGACCCGGATCTCAGTCAACGGAACATCATCTCTTCTGGACTTGGTTATGACTAACTTCCCTGAAAATGTCTGCTGCTCTTCTTCTGCTCCGATCGGATCATCTGATCATGTCCTTGTTAAAGTGGACATCTCTCTGACCATCCTCAGGGAGCCTGCTCAGCGTCGACGAGTCTGGCATTTCACTCAGGCCAACTGGCACGGTCTTCAAGCAGCCATCAATCATCTGGACTGGTCTCCCATCTCTACCACCTCTGACATCAACTCATCCTGGGAATTCTTCCAAAGTAAATTGCTCTCTCTCATGCACAGATTTATCCCATCTCGTCTTCAGTTGTCATACCCTTCCTCCCGTCCATGGTACACGGAATCTTGTGGTGAGGCTGTTGCCCAGAAACAACTTGCCTTCGTCTCCTGGAAAGCAAATCCAACGGAAGGAAATCTCATTTCCTTTCACAAAGCCCGAAACAAGTGTGTGTCCACCCTCAGGAGAGCCAGGAAACAATATCTCTCCGTTCTCAAGACCGAACTCTCTTATGTGTCTCCCTCTTCCAAATCCTGGTGGCGTCTGGTCAAATCCGTTTCTGGTGTTTGTTCCCCCTCCATCCCCTCCCTTACCTCAAACGGCTACACAGCTGACTCCGCACGTGAAAAAGCTGAATGCCTCAACTCTGTGTTTGCCTCTAAATCTTGTGTCCCAAACCCATCCCTCTCTGTACCCACCATACCCAGTCGTACCCTGCTGCTCCTGGACTCCGTGTCCTTTCCTCCTGACAAGGTGGAAAAGTTTCTGTCAACCCTCGACTCTGATTCTGCAACTGGACCCGACGGCATCAGCCCACGGGTCCTAAAATCCTGCTCTGCTGCTCTATCTCACCCTCTCTCTGTTCTCTTCACCCTCTCTTTTGCTCAAGGTCAACTGCCATCTGCTTGGAAATCAGCCAACATCACCGCTTTGCACAAAAAAGGTGCAAAAACAGATCCTAGCAACTACAGACCAATCAGCCTTCTCCCAATTATCAGCAAAGTCATGGAATCCATCATTGCTTCGGATATGAAATCTTTCCTCTTCTCCAATGGCTTGATCTCTGATCATCAATTTGGTTTCAGACCAGGTCACTCTACTCTGGACATGCTGCTTCTGCTGTCTCAACAATGGATGGAGGTCCTCAATGCCAAACAGGAAATTAGAGCTGTCTCCCTCGACATATCACGTGCCTTCGACACGGTCTGGCACCCCGCTCTGCTCACCAAACTCTCCTCCTTTGGTATCCATGGAAATCTCCACGCATGGCTGGCGGACTTCCTCTCTAGTCGTCGTCAACGTGTGGCCCTGAATGGGTTTCTCTCATCTCCTCTTCCTGTTCAGGCTGGAGTTCCCCAAGGCAGTGTTCTGGGCCCCGTGCTTTTTCTGGTCTTCATCAATGATCTCTCTGACTCTCTCTAAAATCCTCTCTATCTCTTTGCTGATGACTCCACTCTCTGCCGCTCCATTCCTCTTCCCTCAGATCGGCAGTCTGCTGCCTCCTCACTCTCTGAAGACCTGAACAAAATCACAGACTGGTCAAACAAGTGGAACATGTCTTTCAATCCTGACAAATCTCACACTCTTACTATGTCTCTCCGAAAAGATCGACTGGACAACCCTCCCATCTACTTTCTCAACAATCCTCTCCAAGAAGTTCTGTCGCTCAAGATTTTGGGTCTCACTATCTGCCATGATCTTTCTTGGGAAAACCACATTTCCAAGCTGGCCTCCAAAGCCAGTCGCCGACTGGGCATCCTCCGTCGTGCGAAGTCCTTCCTCGGCACACCTGAGCTCCTCACCACATACAAGGCTTTCATCCGCAGCTCAATGGAATACTGTTCTCCCCTATGGGCCGGTGCTCCTGCCTCACACCTAGCTCGGCTTCACGCTGTTGAAACCAAAGCTTTCAGAATTATTGGAATCTCCCGCGATGAAGCTATCTCTGAGGGCCTTTCACTCACTCACCGCAGGCAGGTAGGTGGTCTTTCTGTCTTCTACCGACTCCTCTCCGGCCTTGCACTCCCAGCTCTCTCTGTGCTCTGTCCCCCAAATATTCCTACAGGTCGCACAAGATCTGCCAGCAACCCTCTGATGGTTAAACTGCCGAAATCTCGGCTCTCTGCTCACCTTCACTCTTTCATTCCTCTTTTCTCCCGCCTCTGGAACAAACTCCCTCACTCCCTTCAATCCCACTCCTCCCTCCAGGTCTTTAAAACAGCTGTTCACCACCATCTCTTATCTTCCCCCATCCAAAACCTTGATCTTTTCTACCCCCGCTAATTCACCCCAGATCCACCTTGTTTGAAATTCCAACTTCTTTCCTGGAAGTCCTGGCAGTGTCCATATGTTTTATACCTCTCCCACCGCCCCCTTCCCATGCCCCCCCCCCCCCCCAAAGCCCTCGCCCTCTCTCAGATCTCTCGATGTCTCCATGTCTCTCGGTCCCTGCTCTCAAATGTTGTGTTTGTGTCCTTCCCCCTCTCTCCCCATCTTGTCTACCGCTCCCGATGTTATATGTTTTATGTGTCGGTTTGTCTTTCTGTGTGATTAATGTTCGCTCTTTCACGAGCCTCGACCTTGTATACAAAAAAAAAAAAAAAAAAAAAAAAAAAAAAAAAACCCCTCCACAAATGGCTGACAAGAAACTCGCCAACCCTTCTCCCGACACTCTGCCTCCAGCTCACTGTACTTTCCTCTCTTCCTCTTGTGCACCTCCTCCATGTTCTCTTCCCAAGTTACAGACAATTCACCTAAGATGACCTGTCTTGTTGCACCTGACCAGATGACAATGTCAGGCCACAACCTTGTCACACAGATCTCCTCTGGGAATACCAATTGTGGCTTTAGGTCTGCCACCACCTGCCAATCACAAGCATCTGACAGCCCTCTTGCTTTCCACCTCCTCCTCTTTCCACCTCTTACCACTTGGCCCTCTTTGACAAACAACACCTCTCCCCCATCGGTCTCCTTCTCGACTCTTCTCTCTCTCGATATCAGCACCTCTTGTTGCACCAGCTGCACAACCACCATCAGCACCTGATCATGCCGCCACTTGTACCTTCCTGCTGCCAATGCTACTGAGCATGCACTCAGTGCATGCTGCACCGTTCCCAAACCTCCACACAAAGAACATCTCTCCTCCTGCAACAACCCCCACAATCTCAAGTTTAATGGTAACGGAAGCACATCACACGTTGCCCGCAACAGGACACTCAACAATATTGGTTCCATCCTCCAAATCTCTTGCCACTTCAATGTCCTCACCCACACACCTTCCAACCTAGTCCAAGCACCTTGCTGTGCCTGTCTGACTGTTTCACATATCTCCCCTCCTCCTCCTTTCTTCTCACCTCCCTCTCAACCATCTTCCTCCTCTCTTTCACACATGCCTTTCCCCATAGCTCATGCTGCATCCACCCCAAGCCATGCTTCCCGTGCTGTACCATCCCCACGACCTCCTCCTGTTGCAACCGCTTCTCCATCTCATCTACCTCTGCTCTAGTATAATCCACTTCTGACTTCCCTTCTTCTCTGGGAGAGCATTCTTTACCACTCAATCACTTGAATCCCACAACATCATGAACTCCCGCACCCTACCACCTTAAATTCCTCGGTTAATGATTAGATATACATATATAATCTGGAATGCACTCCGGGCGGGAAGCGAGGAGCCGGCAGCTCCTTGTATTCGGCTTTACACCGCACACCGGCAGGGTCACTCGCTGCCCCGTCAGGGCTTCACGCGGCTGGTTGAAACGGGGCTGGTTGAAGCGGCTCTCTGCAGAAATCAGCTGGGTCACGCATCTGCCGTATCTCTGATGCAACCTTCCAAAGGCTTCCGCGCGCGCTTATATCTCCTTCGGGCGATCAAGCCGCCGTCCTCCAGGACACGCCCATCGGTGAGGTCGCCTCGGCCCTGATTGGTCGCGAGGGCTCACCGATCCCGCCTTTAGAGGAGGCGCTGGCAAGGCCACGCCTTGTTCCCGGCGCTTGGCCGACTCCTCCCACCTTTGGCTCCGAGACGACCTCGTGGCTAATGGAGTCTTGCAGCGAAAACAACAACCCACAGCTGCAGCAGAATTCAGCGAACCGCTCAATGCAGTTGGCAATTGAGGAAAGGGGAATGTGCAGGGAATCTACCTTGTCTGAATTCGGTGCAATGGAGTGTCAATTAATGGAAGACACAGCCTTAACCTACATAGAATAAGGAAATAAACTACCAACAAGGAGGAAATCTATGATTGGCTAACGTGATTGTATATGACCTAATTAAGGGACGCCCTTTTGACCTTTATACACAACTGGAGGAAGGAGAGTGATATTTTACCATTTACTACACAATAAAAAAACACAATTCTCATATCCACAACAATATATATATATATATATATATATATATATATATATATATATATATACATATATATATATATATACTGTATATATATATATATATACTGTATATATATATATATATATATATATATATATATATATATATATATATATATATATACTGTATATATATATATATATATATATATATATATATATATATATACATACATATATATATATATACATACATATATATATATACATACATATATATATATACATACATATATATATATACATACATATATATATATACATACATATATATATATACATACATATATATATATATATATATATATATATATATATATATACATATATATATATATATATATACATATATATATATATACACATATATATACATATACATATATATATATACATATACATATATATATATACATATACATATATATATACATATACATATGTCAGGTCGCAGATTTGTTACTGCTTAATGCTCTGTTATAGATGTCGTTTGAATAATATGTTATGTTATAAATGCTGTTTAAAAATGCTATTTCATAAGTTAATAAAAGGTTTTCGCTTTGTTATAGGTTAAAATGAGAAAGTACTCGCTTCATCTGTGCTGAACAGATGGCCTCGTTGGATACATGCGCCCTTTGAAGGCTAGATAAGCCTAGTTGTAAACTCTCTCCCTTCTCCGCAGACGGCGCCTCGAGCCGCGGGCAGGAAAACGGATTATATGCGCGTGGAATGTGAAACTTTACGTAGGATGCTTGGATCGTAGACAAAACCCTTTTGATAAACTGTTAAAACATTAACTATATTTTGTATAATCACAGTGACGCTTGAGTTACGATAAATATGCTTTGAATTTAAGTTTAAATGAGAAATGTGAACTGAAAGGTACATTCAACACCTGGAACTCATCAGAACGCCCTCATACACTTTATGGTCTTATCAGGACCAAGAATGCAATCCCCCTTCGGTGAGTTATATTTTCTGTCACCTCGGAGCCTTGAAACCACATCTGGTCCGGATCCTGACGGTGCGTGCTTCACTCCCCCAAGATGAAAGGACGGATGACGGTGGGGGCTCGGCAGTTCCTTTGTCCTCTCGGAGATCCTCTGATAAAGCGTGTCCCTATATAACTGAACTGTGAATCAATGTGTTTTCAGGAAGGTGGACTTGGCATGACGGTGGTTCGTGCTGTAGACGTCTCCGTTTCCTCCAGATCTGTATTAATTGGTATTTAATAAAGATTCGTCATTCTCAATCTGTTGGTGAACTTCTGTTACGATCAAGGAGTTTGTTCCCCACATTTTTATGGTGCCGTGACTCGGATTGCAGCAGAGCAGGGACAAGAGAAGTGGACCCTGAACGACCGGAGGGAGGCTGACTGAGGCCGGCGCCGGCACGCTGATTTGTTTTAAGGTGAGAATTGTCTTATATTAAAGGGCTACTTTTCCAAATTCGAACCTCCCTCCCTCGAACGGGCACAGTCCGTTTCCTTGTCATCTGCACTGCCTGCTCTCCGAACAAAAATTGTAAGTAAAGGCTAATTACCAGCCTTAGAATGACGAGCCTTTGTTAAATTCACCAGGATAACGTTAAGAGGGTAACGGGTAACGCTAAGGGTAGAATTTGCGCAGGATATCAGTAAGGATAACGTTACAGTTAACAAGGAAGAGGGGGAAATGTGAGGTCGGACAGCCATAAGGCTGCGCCGGTGACCAAGACCTTTCCAGGAAGGATCAGCCCAGAGCAATAAGATGGGAAGCAAGCTAACGAAAGAAGGGGAACCCCTCAAGGGAACCCCGGCATCTTTCATGTTTAAGAGGCATCATTTTGCCGCGGTAAGACCAGGAAAGGACTGGGCTGTTTTAACTAAAGATTTAAGTAATCCCTGGCCAGAGGAGGGATCGTTTGCACTTGACAAATTGGAAGTGCTGTACGAAGCTTTGGATAAGCTAGAAAAGGAAAGGAAACACTTCCCACCCGATTATTGGAAGGTGTATGGGTGGTGGGAAAAGGAAGGAATGAAGTGACTGGCGGCCTCAAGACAGGCTAGCTTGGCAGGGGAAGTACTGAAGCTTCAGGGCCAAAAGAAACAAGCAGACAAGGTTCAGGACAAAACAATTAGGGAGGTAGTTAAGCAAGCAAATCAGCGGCTAATGCCGCTCATCCAAAATCCGGACCAAGACCCCGCGATAGGGGAGGTAGCTACCATGCCTCTACCCCCCCAAGCCCTGAGCCCTGTCCCCGGGCCACAGGCGCCACCTCTCCCACCCCCGCCCCTGTTTCCCCAGGGGTTAGACCCCCAGAGAACTAGACCAGCCGCCCCTCAGGTTCACCTTAGCCCGGGCAATCCATTTAGGGGACAAGAAGTTAGTGGGGCGGACAGCGGGTTCGCGGCCCCAGAAGGGCTAGGAGAACTGTACCCCTCATTGGAAGGGTTCACGGAATCGGAGAACCCACAGCCTACAATCGGGATGTGTCCCTTAAAAACCATAGGACTGAACAGGGGGGCACCCATTAACATCAGGGTACCCTGGAGAGAATCAGATTTGGCGTCTATGCAGGAGCGGGTGAGAGCCTTGCTGGCCGACGAGCCCGGTCAGATACCGGAATTTATGCGTTTGTGGATACACGATACAGGCGCAGATTGGCGGGACGTCTGCCATATGGGGAAGGCTGTATTGCCCGCGCGGGTGTGGGACCAGGCCAAAATACACGCACGCTGGCCAAATGTAGCACCAACCCCAGCCCAAACCGTGGCCCAGACCCTCGTCGATTGGAATGCCCTTGTCGACCTATTGTTGGCCGGGGTATACACCGCACTGATGCCAACCGACCAATTAGTTGAAGCGGCTGAGCAATGTGGCGACGGCGACGATGTGAAGGACGACATGTTGCAAATGCTTGTCCAGGAAAAAAGGGCCCCCTCCCCAAAACTGGAACATGCAGGGGCCCCCTCCACAGCCGCAGAATTGGGCCGTGCAAACCACCCCCCCCCCCCCCCCAAGACCTGAGCTCAGTCCCGGGGCTCTAGGCAACACCCCAACACCCCCGCCCTGCCTTCCCTTTCCACCTCAACCCACCCCGTCCAACCCGTCCCAAAAATCCTTTTTCCTTGAATGAGAGACGTAATATGAATGAACAAAGATTGTACATGGGAGTGGCTGGAGGAGGGGCATGATTTGAGTCGATCTGATTTTCGCGCGAAGTCTGGGAGACTCACTGGTATACGAATGAGGAATGAATGTATATCTATCTATAATTCCACTAATCTCTGTGTGTATGTGTGTGTGTATGTATGCGACAACGATTTCTCGACAACTACCGGTCCGATATACTTGAAACTTGCCAGGTATATTGCTGGGGACCCGAGGATGTGCCTTTTCAAGGTTTGAAATTAATCGGACAAGTACTTACCGAGCTATGGCGATTTAGCCGTTCGCCGTTCGCTTTGGCGTTGCGAATGGACCAAACCATTCCATGTAAATAGAGGGGGGGGGGGGGGGGGTTCTGTGGTCGTTGCGAATGGACGAAACCATTTCATGTAAATAGAGGGGGGGGGATTGTCACTGTACTCGCAAGCCGTTCGCCGTTCGCTTTGGCGTTGCGAATGGACCAAACCATTTCATGTAAATAGAGGGGGGGGATATAATTTTAGATAGATATATAGTACGGGCATATATATAGTACGGGCATGCCCTAGTTGGATATTAATTGGGATATTAATTGGGATATTAATTGGGATATTAATTAATGAATGGGATATTAATTGACGTGTGTATCTGGCCAATGTATTTGTCTGTATGACATATGCAAAGCAGAGGGTTTCGGTGTGAAGCTTTGTAAGTGGTCTGCTTGACGTGCGGGAAATCCAGGCCGGGAATGTCGATTTTAGCGTCTATCCGAGGGACCAGGTGAGGTCCTTAACTGAGTCTGGATTTTCATTTGTTTGGGAGTGTTTGGGAGCGATTTGATATAAATCGGGTCAGGAGAGCACTCGGAGGAACGTTGATATGAAGCGGTTTCTTGGAGATGGTTACAAGATGGGCTGCCTTTGCCTTTCGAGTGGCAGTCAGGCAGAAATTTGGAATTTGTTGAACTAAATTCAGAATTTGAATTGAAATGTGTGCTTGACTTGAATTGAAGAGTTCATTCAATGACAGATTGAAGAATTCAGTCAATTCAACTGAATTCAGAAGTTGAATTTAGAATACGGAGTTTGCTCAGAGTGCAGGTGATAACCTGCCTACTCAAAAAGGATGTGCCCCGCACGGTGGGAGGTCCGTGAATGGTTGGCAAAGGGTTTCTTGAATTGCCTGAAATTATGCGATTAACGACTATATTGGGTATTGGTGACTTGTGGATTGTATGAGTATATCCCTGAGGCCGATGTGACCTTGGGAGTCAATGGGTCGTGTAATGAGAAAGATTACAGTTTGCTGGTGTGAAATGCGGTGATTTCGGTGCGAAGTTATTGTGTGGAGTTATTGGGGTAAGTTTCTGTGGAGTTATATTTCTGAGGCATGGATTTCAAGGAGGAGGTGTGTGCCCCGAGAAGATTGTGGGTCGCAGATTGGGCACTCTGGGTGGGCACTGGGGGCTGCAGTTGTGTGTGCGCGCAGGAGAGTGCAGGGGGAGTGGGCGCGAGGAGGTGTGTTGATGAAGTGTGCGAACGAGGAGGGATGTGCGAAAGGTGTGCACCAGGTAGTAAGGGTGCTGCATGTTAGAGCACGTCTCCCACGGAAGTTCCTGGGCGGATTGTTGACGGTTGTTTGATTCGTAGGGTGTTAGCATTTTGCGATGTAGAGCCTCAATAATGGTCATTTGTCTGTCCGGATGTGGAGTTCTTGCAGGGGCGGGAATGTCGCCGGACTTGTATTATTTGTGGGATGAAAGCGCTGGTTACCCCAATTCGACGTTTGTACCACCTTTCTCCGTTTGAAGTTTGACCTTTTGAAGTTTATTTGACCTTTGTTCGAGATATGCAAGGGAAAGAGGTCAGAGGTAATTCACTAACCTTGGAAGAACGACAGGCTGAGTCAGTCTACTGGGTGTTGCTTTAACGGCAGGATATAGAACTTAAATCTGGAAAGAAAGGACATATACTGTTGGTTAAAACTGAAATCATGTACGTAATTAGTGAACAGAGAATATCGGGACATATACTGTTGGTTAAAACTGAAATCATGTACGTAATTAGTGAACAGAGAATATCGGGACATATACTGTTGGTTAAAACTGAAATCATGTACGTAATTAGTGAACAGAGAATATCGAGTTCTGCCTTTTGTTGTTGTGGTTGTTGTTGACGTCTCAATAGGTGATTCAGGGGACTCAAGAAATAAACCGATTTCCAGTGCCGACCGGAAGCGTCAGGTACAGTATGCTTTGAATTTAATTTAACCGGGCCGAGTACAGTGACGTGTTTGATCGAGCTCTGGGGATAGTCATGTTAAATGGAGGACATTTGGGAGGATGCAAAGAGATGCAAGTAACATGGATTAAGTTGTGGTATCAAGAGGTGGGTGCCCAGAGGTATTGTGGTTATTATAACTTGCTGATTATAGGGGGTGCACCAAGTACAGATCGGGTTGCATGGTGGAGCATGCATGCATGGAGCTTGGTGGAGCTTGGAGCATGCATGGAGCATGGAGCAGGGTGGAACACCCCGTGTGGTTGGAGGTTGCAATTGCGTGAAATGCAGTGAACATGCCCGACTTTTGGCTTTGCGAGGCTCCAGGTAGAAGTTGGCATTTCGATACTGTGGATTATATTGTGCCTGTCTGGAGAGGTGATGTCCTGTGCTGAGGCTGGTGACACGCCTCTGTTATTTGTCTGTCTGTCTGTCTGATTGTAAGTCTGTGGTACGATGGAGGGCTAATTGAGTGCTCAGGCGTCATTGTTCCATGGAGGTAAGGTGTGAAATATAGCATAAATAAGCTATAGGTAATGGAAATATGGCAGTGTAAGCTCGCCGAGGGAGAGTTGCCGGTAGTGGAGGACGTGGCAGATTAGTGGATTAAACATCGGAAAGCGCAGGTCTCAGAAGGGAGTAGTCAGCTTCGATGATGCAACAGTGTATGAGTGAGTAATTGTGATCTGTTTAAGTGTAAGAGGCGGTGGAGATGGATTCGGAGGTGATGAAAGCGTGGATGAGGGTTTCAGCAGCCATGGAGGAGAGGGATGGACGGAGACGGGCGATGTTTTTAAGGTGAAAGAAGGCTGTCTTTATGATCTGTTTAGTGTATTTGTCAAAGGAGAGGGTTTGGTCAATGATGATGCCAAGATTCCGGATGTGAGGGAAGGTGGATACTGGGAAACCATCTATGTTGAGGGCAGAGTCATGGGTGGTTGAGGTCGTTGTTGGTTGTTGTTGATCTGAAGCCAGGATTTTATTTCAGTGATGCAGTTTGTCAGGATAGAGTGGGTTGTGGTGATTGATCCGTTGTAGATGTCATCAATTTTGCTTTGGATGAAAGGAAGGAGATGCAGTTGTCTACTGTGAATGACAGGTGGTGTGTGTTATCGTTGTTGTCTTGGAAGTTCAGTTGTTGACATAGTCCGGAGTGCTCTAATTTGCACAGGGAATGACAATTGGAATGACAATTGAAAAGAAAAATTGAGTAAGTTACAAGTTTTGTTTTGTTGATCTGAGGACAAGCTAGTTTGATGGGTACCCTGGGGTCTTCAGCGTGTCTATGTGTTTGTCTGTCTGTTACACCGGACTCTTGAATGGGTTTTCATGAGACGAATTTCAGACATAACAACAGTGAGAATCTATTTTGAGCGAATCACAGTGGGTGAGAAAAACATTGTGTGTGACCAGACACCAGAACTGACCAGAATTGGAATTGAACAGACAGTAAGACATATTTCCAATAAATAGACCAGGTTATTTCTATTATTTGTTTATTCACGAAAATAAATAAATAATAGGGGGAGGTTCATGGAGGTTAATGGTGGTTTGTTTGTGTTAATGGAGGTTAATGGTGGTTTGTTTGTGGTAATTCTAGTTGAAACTCTAGCTGAAATAATTTTCGTTTATTTTTTATTTTTATTTATTATTGATGTAGGAAACAGGCAAATGGGATGCTGAGAGAAGCATTAGAGAAAATTGGATTGAATTTAAAATCGAATATTGGATAAAATTGGATCCACTTGGAAAAAGTGGATTAGGAAATTGGTGACCAGGTGTTCCACCAGAGGAAAAAGACCAGGTGTTCGTGGAGCACTTCACCTGCAAGAACGCCTTGGAACCAAGGTGGAAGGGACCAGTCCAGGTATTGCTGACTACACCAACGGCTGTCTTTTGCGAGGGCAAGACCTCGTGGATCCACGCCACGCACTGTAAGTTGGCCATACAAGCACCAGACACTACACCACAGCAACCACAGTAAGGATGGGCCTAATCATAGGTACGATACTATTGATAGCGACAGCAGCTAGGGGAAGCTCCGATTCCAATAGATGCGAAAACGGAACCCGACACCTCACCGTAACATGGGGACAAAGAGTATCACTACCATGTTTCGAACAGAAAGCCCTGCACACAAATTGGGTAAGCGTAAGATGGCTAGTACTGTCGGCAGGGCCTGGACGCGTTGGCATTGTACTACGAAAGCAACGAGAGTTCCGGGAAAACGGGCAAGCTAGCATTAAGACCTTGGCCCAACCAGGATACAAATGGGGAACCCCTGATTTTAAGCTACAAACACGCACACGCCTAGAGAAAGGCATGACTATGCAGGTCCGGTGCAGCGTCTGGACCCCTGGCGCGGCCAGTGGCGAAACTAAATACACACCATGCATCGAATACATACTCACGCCGCAACCCCAGGATAAGGCCCCAAAGAAGGGTGAAAACACATATTGGAAAGTGGCTAGAGAGGTGGCGACAATTCAAAATAGGACACACTGCTGGTCGTGCATGCACTTTCCCCAAGCAGGCACCACAGGAATACACATGATAGTGCTACCTCTGTCCCTCAACGACCTTTGCTCACAACCTATCGATTCCCCATGTTTAGTCACCACGCTGGAAAGAGAAGGGGTTGGCAACGGCAAGAGTTGCAATCGACAATTTAATTATCGCCCGTCAATGATTGCCCATGTGGCCGAGAGGCCTGCCCCCGTCTGGGTCAAACCACAGAAAGGGACGGTCTGCCTCCAGGGTTCCGGCCACTTGCGTATGGGAGAATCAGAATGCGCCTACACTCTCCCCGGGAAGCTGGGACAAGGGAGCTCGGGGATTACATTACGAATAGTACTGCAAGATAAACACAACCACAACATAACGGCTATAACATTCTCTAGGGGGGTTAGTAGGATTAATGGGGTGATAAAGGGACTCCAGTGCTTATCCACCCACCTGGTCCCACCCCATGGGACAATGTTTATATGCGGCGACAAGGCTTACCCCTATTTACCAAATAATTGGGGGGGCACATGTTATCTTGGTTCAGTCCTTCCTGACGTTGAGATACTGGATGAGCTAGACCCAAAGTCCTTGGACAGGCGACATAAGAGGTCAGTCATGAACGAAGATGGAACCACTAAACTACACGGGAGCCTATGGGAAAAGGTGTTAGGTTTCTTCTTCCCAGGTGCGGGCACAGCCATGAACAGCTTCCGGATAGATAAATTGGCTTTGGCCCTAGAAAAGGTGGCAAACGACACCGCTACGGCTCATGACATACTATTGGACACGGTAATTCACATGCGTACAATGGTGATGCAGAATCGGGTGGCTTTGGACATGCTCCTGGCAGAGAAAGGAGGGGTATGCGGAATAATTGAGGGAAAATGTTGCACTTACATACCTGATCCATCCGAAGGAGTGTCAGCCGCAATAGTGAGACTAAGGGAAACTAGCCACGCCCTGACGATCGATCGGATCGCGCGCGAGAACTCTTATAAATTTAGCTGGCTCACTGACTGGTTCCGGGGATGGACGGGCACTATAGTGAAGTGGTTATTGACCGCACTGGCCGTGATAATCGGGGTAGTAATTTGGGGGGCACTAATGAAATCTTTAGTCCTCCTCTGTATGAGAAAGTATTTTACAGGATGGAAAGTGAAGAAGCCGCCGACAACGACTATGGTTCTGACCACAGAGGCCGTCGACCTGAATGGGTCCTTCAACAAGGCAGATGTGACCGGCGCTCCAGAAAATTGTATTGATTTTTGTGATGACTGTGATACTTGTGTTGAAAATCCCATGTGGGAACTGGCTGCTGCCTGTATTGATGTTTGTGATGACTGTGATACTTGTGCTGTAAACCCCTTGCGTGTACTGGCTAACGCCTCTTATGTATTACAAGCTCACAGCTGTACACCCCCTTCCGACCCAACTATGGATCTGATTGCGACGCTGGGTCTGGCAGTCGAGGGACCCGACGTGGATATCCTAGACCCACAAGCCGACCAGGCGTCCATGGGAGACTTTGACATAAAGGAAGTCCCTCTCTTTGCTTCAAAAGTTTTAAGTTCAAATGCTTCAAGTGATTCGGATTTTAACGCTCTGTACCCTGACCAGGAAGATGAGACACAAGATACTGACAACATTATGTATTCCCCAGAACAGCAGCACGTGAGAGATCTCATGGGCATGATCGTTGATTAACTTCGAAGATCTGCAAGGACCGCGTCTGCAAAGGGTGGGGGGAGCAAGTTCCGCAGGGGAGGTTGTTGGCCCCCTGGCGGGGCAGAACCTCATCTGGACCAGACGCCTTCGTTGTGGATCCGAAACGTTAATGGACTTTCATGTTCTGAGCCCTCAGGTTCCAAGCACGCACCACACGACACGTTCCCCAAATGCACGGGCAAGGCGCTATGGGCGCACGGTATGCCCTTGGGAGATACGCGCATTACACAATTGTCTTTCAATAAAGCCCGATGCGGCATGTTGTCTCTTGAGATACTTTGTCTCGACGAGACAAGAGGAAGGGATGTCAGGTCGCAGATTTGTTACTGCTTAATGCTCTGTTATAGATGTCGTTTGAATAATATGTTATGTTATAAATGCTGTTTAAAAATGCTATTTCATAAGTTAATAAAAGGTTTTCGCTTTGTTATAGGTTAAAATGAGAAAGTACTCGCTTCATCTGTGCTGAACAGATGGCCTCGTTGGATACATGCGCCCTTTGAAGGCTAGATAAGCCTAGTTGTAAACTCTCTCCCTTCTCCGCAGACGGCGCCTCGAGCCGCGGGCAGGAAAACGGATTATATGCGCGTGGAATGTGAAACTTTACGTAGGATGCTTGGATCGTAGACAAAACCCTTTTGATAAACTGTTAAAACATTAACTATATTTTGTATAATCACAGTGACGCTTGAGTTACGATAAATATGCTTTGAATTTAAGTTTAAATGAGAAATGTGAACTGAAAGGTACATTCAACACCTGGAACTCATCAGAACGCCCTCATACACTTTATGGTCTTATCAGGACCAAGAATGCAATCCCCCTTCGGTGAGTTATATTTTCTGTCACCTCGGAGCCTTGAAACCACATCTGGTCCGGATCCTGACGGTGCGTGCTTCACTCCCCCAAGATGAAAGGACGGATGACGGTGGGGGCTCGGCAGTTCCTTTGTCCTCTCAGAGATCCTCTGATAAAGCGTGTCCCTATATAACTGAACTGTGAATCAATGTGTTTTCAGGAAGGTGGACTTGGCATGACGGTGGTTCGTGCTGTAGACGTCTTCGTTTCCTCCAGATCTGTATTAATTGGTATTTAATAAAGATTCGTCATTCTCAATCTGTTGGTGAACTTCTGTTACGATCAAGGAGTTTGTTCCCCACA